>NC_039358.1:225099198-225440900 GCF_003573695.1 Papaver somniferum
TATCTTGAGAGTATTAGGATATGAGACATTACAAGTATTACAAGATGACTTGAAAAAGTGAAGAAGTAAGTTGCTCAAACGACAACATCATCCTTTCACTTGAGGTTAGTGATATTTGACTTGAACTGTTTCATTCCTTAAGGTATCTTTCAAGTCGTGCATATTAAAAACATAACTGCGAAGCATGAATCATTATACTCTAGTTAGACGTAGTATTAAGGAATACAATACGAAGTATAATGCTTATCTTTTGAACTACGTATATAAGGCATCGACATAATTGTTTGAATGTTATTGTGATTGTGTATGGGTATGAGTTGAATATTTCATCCTAGGAAATAATGTTTTACATTCGTTTAAAGGAAGTAAATTCATAAACTTGTTTCGTAAATCGAAAGGAAAATCGCTAGGCTTATTGGTATTGTTATTCATTGCATATGTTTTGACCTACCAATATGTGTGATTAGTATAACAGCTCATGACTTGCTTATGTTCTTGGTAAAACTATTCACAAGGCCTGACTTTTGTATTGGTATGACTTGTATTAGTGAAATCGATCTTAAGTAATCACTTGATATGGTATGATCGATTTGTTGTAATTGGTATGACCAACTCTAGGCAAAGGGGAACTGATCATAGTAAGAGGTGAAACCGATCACAAGAGGGAATCGATCCTTGTACGAGGTGCAGCAAGTTTCTAGTTATTGGGAACCGATCCTATGAACATGTGCAACACGTTTTTAGATATTGTGAACCAATCCTATGGACATGTGCAACAAATACAAGTTAGATACCATATATATGTGGGAACAGATCCTAGTGCCTAGTCAACCGAATTTTGGAAAGCTCGTGTGACTAATTCCAGTACCCACATGGAGGTAGAAATGAAACTTGTTTTGGTAGAACCGTGAAACCCATGCTTGGTGATTGAGTGTTTTTAATCAATCACATAGTTCTTAAAAGTCAGATGAACCAATTCTAAACTTGTTTGGAAGTGTGGAAAATCGGTTTCAACATTGTAAGTATAAAAGAGACTTACAAAGTAAAGATGTCGACATACTTTGAACATGTGCAGTAACGCTTATCTTTTATTGTTCAAAGATATTCCTTAATAGATAAAGAAAAATCCCGGATCGAAAAAATAAATTGAGAATCTTTTAATTAAGGTTTTTAATTTTGTTTTTGGAAAATGAAAAAGTAGTAATGTGCATTTACTAGTTGGAGATTTTCTAAGAGATTTTCGGTCAATGTTTGGATAAAGCATTTCCAAGAATTATGGAAACCGAATTCGGAAATATATTGCATATCTTGAGAATATTTTCGGTTTTGGAAAATTCCTCGGTGTCCAAACTTCATTGGTCTATAAATATCAAAGTTTGCATTTCGAGCAAACTAATCCTCAGAGCCAGCAAAACTACCTAGTTGTGTTGTTACTGGTGAAGCCGCCTATTCGGAGAGGAAAGTAACCTAATTAGGCAAAATCTCTTACGTCCGCTCAGTTTAAAGACTTATTTTGGATTGAGAAGCTCTATTAGTACCGTTGGTGGGAAACTAGATAATTGCGGTTTATTATTAGTTTTTGATTGATTTGATTGGCTAACGGTTGTTGAACTTTGATTGCACCTAGTTTATTTATGCTTGAGAATCTTCTCTTCTGATATAAGATTCACTCAACCTAGATCGAAGTTTCGACGGGGATCTTTAGACTGTTTGTAGATCTAAAGACGTCTTGTGATAATCCATTGTTAACAAACTCCGTTATGTGTGTGATTGATCACAAGATATTCAAGTTGATTGTGTGCAGGCGTTTATTGAAGATCTAAGAAGATTTGAAGACGAAGAAGATTTATGATTTGGGTTCATAATATTTGGTGTGCACAATACTTGTTTCGGTTAAGGAGGATCCAACTATAATTGGTTTATCCTTGTGGTATATTGGATTGATTAGTTGAGTATATCGGCATCAATACAATTCTTTGTGATTCAAAGTATTGATTGCAAAATCTTGACATTTAATTTGGTAGTTGTTATTAGATAGATCTTAGGACCTGACAAAGGAGTTTATTAGGATAAACGGAACAACCTTTTGTCGAACTCACATCACTTGGTTGAAAAGAGTTGTTACCAAACAGATTTGTTGTTCCTTTACTGTTTGGAATACAAACCAAAGGAATTGTTCAAAGTACGTGACTTATTACAATTTGGAGTCGTGGAAATACAGACGTAACTAGGTGAACTATAGGTTCAGTTGCTTGGTCTCAACTATACGAAGTTGGTTTGATTTTGTATAACGGCTTAATCCTGAGAGTATTTTCTTGCTGTGTCTTTTACTTTTCTATTTCCGCAATTATAATTTTTTGTATTATAATTAAAATACACAAACGTTAATTCCTCTTTACTTGAAAGTAATCCTATTGTGTTTGCTTAAGTTCGAACCTTTTATCAAGTAAACATACTTCATTGTTGTATTGTCTCGATGTTGTATCCATAGTCAATCACACAAGTTATATTGTTGTTGTATTGTCTCGATTTCGTATCCATAGAAGATCACACTAAGTGTGAACCGATTAGTTGTATTGTCTCGAATCGGTCTATCGACAATCACTTTCGTAGAAAGGACTTATAGATGTAAAAGTTTTAGATTGAGGTATATTTGGGTACCCTCGTCTTTTCAATTGGTATTAGAGCAGGAAAACACGAAAAGATCTAACAATCTGTGTTTGGTGCGATCCAACCTATAAGAATTTGAATCTAATGGTCGATTCAGTTAACGTAACGGCAGGATTTGACAACTTCAAAAATTCTTGGTGGAAGACACGGATGAAGTATGTAATACTCTTGTTCCTAAATGCTTTAAGGATTGGAATTATGTTCATGTATGTCTTGATTGGCTTACATAATCAGTGGGATATCATAAAATTGTATATCATTGTCCTGGATACTAATATGCTTAATAACAATGGTACAATATATACTCTTTGAGACATGTTGTATATATCTCGAAAATGCATAAGATTCCTATCAGAAATTTTCATTATATGAACCATGGATATTGCGTTCTAGAAAATCTGGAATCTTAAATATATTTTGGATAAACGACCAAAGTATATATATATGTACATTTTTAGAGCAAAGACTGTAAATGTATCGCCGTCTAGGATGCGATTTTGCAAAATATGTAATCCTACAAGGAATGAGTTTTCAGTTAATAATTCTATTAACAATGGATTGCTTCATACGCCTCACAACTGTTTTAATGAAGCAAGTGATATTTTGAAATACTACAGGGTTTATGATTTTGATGGTATTTTTAACAAATATCATATTTTGTTCAAACTTATCTTTGTATACTCTAGTATATTATCGAATTCTGGTAATAAAAGAGTAAACATACTTTTGAACAAAAACATGGAATCAATCCGACATAAAGATCCAGTCCATGGAAAACCGATTTTCCAAAAGCAAGACCTAGATATAAAATCGGAATTGTTTCCCCACAAGTCTCGGTTTCCTATTTTGATAAGATTTCCTAAAACTAGTTTTTTCCGATTTTCAATATCAATTATTCCTGTAAAAGATAATCTCTTGCCATGTGTTCAAACATATTGGGGAAGATTGGTCAAAATCGTAACTAGGGTTTTTCATATTTTCACAAGTATGGGAAAAAGGAAATCAAGAGAAGAAAACTCTGAAACAGACAAGTTTGTCTTAAATCCATTTATTCCTCCGGGAGATATTGAAAAAATCAAGTATTCCCACTTGATCAAAGGGAAGCATGATATTACAAATTTTGTAGATAATACGTGTTTTGAAAGATATCAAGCTTTCAAGGGAGTAAGTTTCACTGAAGAAAGCAGATTCGATCCAGATGTTTCAGAAATCAGTTATGTGAAGTTTGTTCAAGACCGAATCTGGGGAAATATGTTCGGATTTGAAAAATATTCACCTGATATAGTAAGAATATTTTATGGTAATATTCAAAATATTAATCATGAAAAGCTTACTTTTAGCACTTTGGTTGGAAGTACTTTTCTTCATGTCAACAGAAAGATGATATCAGAAATCATAAATTACAGTGTGAAAGGGCATATCATTACAGGTTCTGAAATTCAACACAATAACATTTCAAAACTCATCACTGGTAAAACTGTTGAATGGAAAAAGGGAAAGATGCTAACCAAAGACGTACCCTTTCACTTAAGGATTTTCGGTAAACTTTCCGTAGCAACACTTTTTGCTTGTACGAGAGATTATTCTCTATGGAATAGAGAATTTTATGAACTTATATACTACCTTCTTGAAGGCAAAAAACTAATTGATATTTGTGTAATAATTATCAATCAAATGATTAAAATTATTGAATCTCTCAATGCCACGGGATTTCATAGAAATCTTGGATATCTCTGTCTCATCACCAAGCTGTGTGAAAAAGCAATGAGGAACGTCTTTGGAGATGAGAAAGATACTAAAACTGTCTCACACGAACTCAAAAGGGATCTAGTATCTCATATGATCCAATATTAGCAATGGATATCTCATGTTCCATATTTTAGGTCTTGGGAGACAATTGGACTGTATTCAGAAAAGTTAGCATTTGCCTATAGAAAAGATCCGGAAACCCTTGAAGGAATCATAACAATCAATAATGAGTTTATAAAAGGAGAACAGGAAGAAGACTCTGAAGAAGATTCTGATGAGCAAACAATTAAAGATTGATTTGTCTTCAAGCATTTAAAATAGACATTAGTCTTTGATTTCAATGAAGTCTACTTGGAATAAAACTATTTATTTGTGAATAAAATTATTTGGTTTATAATTTTCCTTGTGATAGTTTATGTATGATGTGCTTGAATGCTTTATCTTATTGTTATGTATGTCTATGTGATGTTTGATTTCGTTTTTCATGACCTTAATATTCGATCTCATATGTTGTGAACCCTTATGGTTTGGGTGACTTTTTGGTTTAGCAGGATTAAGTTTTAGCCCATGTTGGTAGGATTTATCAAAGGATCATGAGGGGTTCTGATTGAAACAATATGTGAAAAAGTCACAATATGTTGAATCGTTTGGTTTAGCATAAAAGCATATGTATTTCAGGGTTTTCAACTTTTGCTTGCAATAGTTAAAAAACCGGTTTTCAACCTTTCTATGGTAAAGGTTGGTTGTTGTTGTTCTTTTGTCTTGCATGAGGATGACAACATAATGATATTTTGGTACCAATTCTCCCTGGAAAGAAAATGCAAACATTATTGGAGAAGGGGGTGCGAAATTTGAGGTAACGACTTTGTTAGTTAATCATTTCCTGTTTAACAAAAGCCTGAGTTTATTGCATATATTTATTGCTTTTGCTTAACAAAATTGCGGTACAATTGATGTTTCATTCCATTATTTTTTATGGATGTGTGTGTGATTCAATTGTTTCCGGTTAAGAAAAACTATGGTTATCTTGCTTTATTGTTTGATATCAATCGATTAGGCTTACAAAATTTCGGTGCTTTAATGTCTATGTTATTTCAATTACTTCTGGTTGAGGTAAATAATTATAAAAGTTGATTTATTTGGTTTGTATGAATTTTTTATGGCTTAACAAAAGAAAAGGTTTTCGGGATGAATAGTTTAGTCCAATTCGATTCTGGATAAGAGAAACTAAGTTAATTATGATCTTAGTTAGACTTATCAAAGTGAAGGTTTCGGTTATTCAAATCTATTCGAATTCCTTAACAAGAAATGCTAGTTAACTAACCTAATCTTGTCTTGTTTAAAAATAAAAGGTCTAAGTTATATGGATAATTAGAACCTGATGAGAAAAATAGAGTTATCTTTACTTTGGTCTTATCGAAAAAGAGATTGTACTTGTACAGTTGGTTTAGCAAAGGAACTAAGGTGCTTAGTCGATTTTTGGTTTGCTAAATTATTAAGGAAAATTGCTTCGGGAAATTGTTTCCTTGGTACCATATCAAAACAAAATTAATTATTAGTTTTGATTTTGGTGTGTGGAACCCTCGTGCTTAACTCTATAGGTTGCAAGTCTTGTGAGATTTGTGAGATCCTTTCGGGTTGTCCTTTATTTGCTCGTATCTTTGTCATTTTGTAACAAAAAGCGGTAGAAATATACAGAGTAAACAAGTGATACTTGTATTGATTTATATTGATTGGTATCACTAAGGGAAAGGACATGCGTGCTTAAACGTTATATCTAGCGAAAGAGTAAAGCGTAGACTAAGGGGGAGTAGCATATCATACGATACTTGTAGTTATATGGACTACAAAGGAAAAACAAAGATGTGCGGATTGAAAATCTACCTATCTTACCTTTAGGGGGAGTATTAGCTTTGTTATCATAATGTCAACAACGACATTTATGGATTGAATGTAAACAGTTTATTGTGTTGTTGAATTCGGGAATCAAGCATATGTGTAATGAATTCTTGTAATTTTTTTATCCATATGATGTAATAGTTTTGTCACTAAAATTGACAAAGGGGGAGATTGTTAGATCATAGCTCGGTTGAACCCACGATGCATTGGTATGTCAAGTTTGGTTGTCATATTTTAGTGAGGCAAAACTCATTTAAAGAGTCGCTTGATTATATAATATAGTCAACTTCGTATAGGTTAAATTGAAAGTATTAGGATATGAGACATTACAAGTATTACGTGAAGACTTGAAGAAATGAAGAAGTAAGTAGCTCAAACGACAACATCATCTTTCCAGTTGAGGTTAGTGATATTTGAGTTGAACTGTTTCATTCCCTAACGTATCTTTCAAGTCGTGCATATTGAAAACATAACTGCGAAGCATGAATGATTATACTCTAGTTAGATGTAGTATTAAGGAATACAATACGAAGTATAATGCTTATCTTTGAACTTTGTATATAAGACATCGACATAATCGTTTGAATGATACTGTGATTATGTATGGGTATGAAGTGAAGATCTCATCCTAGGAAACAATGTTTTCCATTCGTTTAAAGGAAGTAAATTCAGGAACTTGTTGCGTGAATCGAAAGGGAAATCGCTAGGATTATTGGTATTGTTATTCATTGAATATCTTTTGAACTACTAATATATGTGATTAGTATAACCGCTCATGCCTTGCTTATGTTCTTGGTAAAACTATTCGCAAGGCCTGACTTTTGTATTGATATGACTTTTATTAGTGAAACCGATCTTAAGTAATCACCTGAGATGGTATGATCGATTTGTTGTAATTGGTATCGCCAACTCTAGGCAAAGGGGAACCGATCCTAGTAATAGGTACAACCGATCACAAGAGGGGAATCGATTCTTGTACGAGGTGCAACAAGTTTCTAGTTATTGGGAACCGATCCGATGAACATGTGCAACACGTTTTTAGATATTGGGAACCGATCCTATGGACATGCGCAACAAATACAAGTTAGATACCATATATATGTGGGAACCAATCCTAGTACCTAGTCAACCTAATTTTGGAAAGCTAGTGTGACTAATTCCAGTACCCACATGGAGGTAGAACCGAAACTTGTTTTGGTAGAACCGTGAAACCCATGTTTGGTGATTGAGTGTTCTTAATCAATCAGATAGTTCTTGAAAGTCAGATGAACCAATTCTAAACTTGTTCGGAAGTGTGGAAAATCGGTTTCAACATTGTAAGTATGAAGACTTACAAAGTAAAGATGTCGACATACTTTGAACATGTGCAGTAACGCTTATCTTTTATTGTTCAAAGATATTCCTTAATAGCTAAAGAAAAATCCCGGATCGAAAAAATAAATTGAAATTTTTAATTAAGGTTTTTAATTTTATTTTTGGAAAATGAAAATTAGTAATGTGCATTTACTAGTTGGAGATTTTCTTAGAGATTTTCGGTCAATGTTTGGACAAAGCATTTCCAGGAATTATGGAAACCGAATTTGGAAATATGTTGCATATCTTGAGTATATTTTCGGTTTTGGAAATTTCTCGGTGTACAAACTTCCTTGGTCTATAAATATCAAAGTTTGCATTTTGAGCAAATTAATCCTCAGAACCATCAAAACTACCTAATTGTGTTGTTACTGGTGGAGCCGCCTATTCGGAGAGGAAAGTAACCTAATTAGACGAAATATCTTACGGCCGCTGATCTGTTTAAAGACTTCTTTGGGATTGAGAAGCTCTATTAGTACCGTTTCTAGATAATTGCGGTTTATTATTATTTTTCGATTGATTTTATTGACTAACGGTTGTTGAACTTTGATTGCACCTAGTTTCTAGATCTAAAGACGTCTTGTGATAATCCATTGTTAACAGACTCTGTTCTGCTTGTGACTAATCACAAGAGATTCAAGTTGATTGTGTGCATGTGCTTATTGAAGATCTAAGAAGATTTGAAGACGAAGAAGATTTCTGATTTGGGTTCATAATATTTGGTGTGCACAATACTTGTTTCGGTTAAAGAGGATCCAACTATAATCGGTTTATCCTTGTGGTAGATTGGATTGATTAGTTGAGTAGATCGGCATCAATAAAATTCTTTGTGATTCAAAGTATTGATTCCAAAATCTTTACAATTACTTTGGTAGTTGTTATTAGATAGATCTAAGGACCTGACAAATAAGTTTATTGGGATAAACGGAAGATCCTTTTGTCGAACTCACATCACTTGGTTGAAAAGAGTTGTTACCAAACAGATTTGTCGTTCCTTTACTGTTTGGAATACGAACTAAAGGAATTATTCCAAGTACGTGACTTATTACAAGTTGGAGGCGTGGGAATACAGACGGAACTAGGTGAACTATAGGTTTATTTGTTGATGCAGTTTTCACAAATGGTAAGAAATGGATTCGATTCTTTGGACCTTTGAAAAGTGGTTTAAGACAAATAAAAGAAAATACTAACTAAATGTGATTTTTGTTACTAAGGAGATGGAGAACTAGGGTTGGGATTCCACTATTTTGATGGTGTAAATTCACTAATTATAACTTTTACACAATACTCCAAATTACTCAAGGAAATTTTGAACTCAATCTCATGCCTTGGAGGATAAAACGTTACAAGCTCTATTTTTATGACTATGTCATTAATCTTAGCCCTAATTCTCCTTTGCCTATAAAAAGTCAATAGTCTAAAACTATTGAAAACAATTTAAATGAGGCATGCAAGAAGAGAGAATTTTTAAGGAATTGTTAGCACAAAATAGGAGTAAATATGATAAAGAAAATAATTATTTAAATAAACTCATCAGAAAATAGCTTCATCCCAACCCAAGAAATGAAACTTAGCTACTCATGAATCGAAAAATGGAGAAATATTGATTCTTCATTGTATTAAAAAAGTAATTAAAATAGCTTACAATGATTTCCAATCGCTAAAGATGTTCAGCCACTACACAGTTGCAATTGTTCAGCAGCAAAAGATTTAATGCAACTAAAGTGTAAACGATACAACACTTGTGTGGTTATAAAATGATACGCTTCTGCGACTGTCTTTAACAGGTGTATGTATCGTTTTCTTCAGTTTGAAGCATCATGTAACTTTCTGGACTCTCAATTTCTCGATTCTAAGCACTATTCTCTTCCCCAGACTCTCCGTCCTCCCTCTGAAGACCCCAACAGTTCTTTTTATACTCCACAGGGCCCAAATCTTCTTGTAATAACTTCTGAATATCTTTTTTATCTTCCATGCAATATCACGGGAAAATTTTCCCTAATTGATCCCTGCACGCTTCTGCCGGTGTCAAATCTTCCTTTTTTTATCTTTTTCACACTCCTGACAGTATCCCAATTCCTCAAAACACGTACATGGGACATCCAAAACGCACATCGACTCGTGATATCCCATTGAAAAATTCTTGTTCCCTGTTTTAACCAAATTCATGTTGCAGCCATATCTAATCGATTCCAGCACATGTACCATCCCTATTAAGTCTTAACAGGCCTAAATAACTCTAAATACGCGATTGGATCTCACGGAAATTCTTCCAAATCCAAATAGAACTTTTCGGAGAAAAATAAACCCGAGAATGCCATTTTCTTCACATACATAGGGATGGTCATGGGGCGGGGATCTTGTATCCCAGTCACTGCCCCGTTCAAAAAAAAACCCACACCCTCCCCATTACCCGCTTGATCTGGGACGGGGCGGGTATGGAAAATACTCGTACGGGGCGGGTTTTTTACGGGTTACCCATAACATTAAGCTCAAATATGATGAGTTAATTTAATAATCAATACCTAAGTTCAACCAATAATAATAATAATAATAATAATTTAAAATTTCAAACTCATAAATTCATCTTAAAACAAGCAAAAAAAACAAATTGGTCTATAAACGAGCATCACTCATTTTAGTTCTTAATTATTTCTTATCAAGTATCTTCCTCCATGTTGATCACCTCATCGTCTGCTTCAGTTTCTTCCCAAAATGTTTCACCATCGAATTTTGATCCACCTAGCCAAAATAAGAAAGTGTATCATATAACCATAATGATGTATTAAATGTAAAAAAAAAACATTTCAATAAAAAGAGAATTCCATTACCATTTAGCATATCCCATAGCCAGTCTTGAGCGCACATCAAAGCTTCCAACGTTTTTGGATGAAGTCTATTACGTTGGACACTCACAAATCTACCTCCGGTACTAAAAGCTGATTCGGAAGCTACCGTTGAAACTGGAATCGCTAAAATATCTCTATCCATACACTGCAAGACTGGATATTTAATCCCATTTGTCTTCCACCATGCTAGTATGTCAAAATTACCAATCCTAGGTAAAAGATCTTCTTCTAAGTAATTGGTTAATTCTGACTTAACAGTACTAGTAGGAGAAATATTAGAGACAAACATATCAAACTTTTCCAAAGGATCTACGTCATCGTTAAAACCATGCATAATTAATGATATCTTATACTTTTACCTTTTCTTTTATAATATAATATAATATAATATCTTAGTTTAAATAAAATATAAATAATTAATAAAAATATAAAATCCTAAAATCGGAACGTACGGGGCGGGTATGGGGCGGGGACCTAGAATCCCATCCCCGCTTCACTAATTTCGGGTATTACCCATACCCAACCCCAACCCCGTTTGTACGGGTAAAACCCTACCCAATAGGGGCGGGTACCCACGGGGATGGGTTTGGGTGGGGCAAATGGCCATCCCTACACATACATTATTCCAGCCGAATTTAACCGAAACAAAGAGCCATAAAATTCTTGTTTAGGTCCTATGAACAAACCCATTTAGTATCAGCGATTGAATCTTAGTGGAACACCTCCGTTTCTTCAACCCTAATTCCGGCCGGTGACAGCAACAATTGTTCCCGATTATCCAGACAACTTTAAGCGAATCTAACACCCATATCATCCCTGTTTAGTCCAAATTAATCACCCCAATCAGTTTCATCCCTTTAATCTCAGTAGAACTTGACCAAATATCGAACCCTAATCTGCTTCCATTGAAATCCAGTTTTCCAGCCAATTTTGAAAATTCAAAAGGTGGAAGATGGACACCCCGTAACCAACTGATGTGGCTGGCGCTAGTAAATGGGGTATCCCTTAGTAATTAGGGGTGTCTGTAGCAAATTTCTTGGGTGTTTTCAACACTTCTCCTGGGGCGTCTTTAGCACATTTCGTGGTGCCCTTATCCGAAGTTCGGGTGCCTTTAGCAACTTTTCGAGTCAATTTATCCAAAAATACTGCACAAACATAAAATACTATAATAAGTACAAAATTAAGCACTAACAATATACAAAATTGAGACAAATTAGACACATAAATGCGTCTATCAGTTGCTTGGTCTCAACTATACGAAATTGGTTTGATTTTGTATAGCGGCTTAATCCTGAGAGTATTCAATTCTGGACAAGGTCCCGAGATTTTTATGCATTTGCGGTTTCCTCGTTAACAAAATCTTTCCGTGTCTTTTACTTTTCAATTTTCGCAATTATAATTGTTTTTATTATAATTAGAAGTAAAATACACAAACCTTAATTCCTCTTTACTTGATAGTAATCCAATTGTGTTTGGTTAAGTCCGAACCTTTTATCATATAAACATACTTCGTTGTTGTATTGTTTCGATCTTGAATCCGTAGTCAATCACACAAGTTATCTTGTTGTTGTATTGTCTCGACCTCGTATCCATAAACGATCACACGAAGTGTGAACCGATTAGTTGTACTGTCTCGACTCGGTCTATAGACAATCATTTTTGGAAAAAGGACTTATAGGTGGAACAGTTGTTGATTGAGATATATTTGGGTACCCTCGTCTTTTCAACAAGAATTATTTCCATTGGTGATATTCAAGAAATCGATACTTGGGCCGTGGATTTGGGTTGTAGAACTGACACTCTACCTTTCATGTACCTGGGTATGACTCTCGGTGCTAAAGTTTCTTCTAAAATAATATGGGATTTAATACTGGAAAGGTTTGATGCTCAACTCCTCATGGTGTGTCATGTTGGAGAACTAAAACAGAAACTAGTTCTTTAATTGCTGAAAACTTTACTCTTACTTTACACTCTGGTACGTCTATTTCGTTTTGGCATGTTACTTGGATCGGTTCCTGCAGTTTGGAAACTTCTTTTACTTCTCTGTATAAACTGGATAAGTTGCAATTTGGAAGTGTTGACGATCATATTACTGTGGATGGATCTTGGAAGTTCGATTTTAAAAGAACTCTTTCTAACTTGGAGGCTACCTCTGTTGCTACTTTGCTGAGTATTATTGGATCGTCACCTCCATCAAGAGACAATATTTCTGACAGTAGAAGATGGGCTATTGATTCCTCAGGAATCTTTTCGGTTAGATCTCTTTACGCCAAACTTATCACAGAGGAAGGTACTCCCGATTTTCCCTAAAAGTTTTGTTGGAAGACTGGTGTTCCTCCAAAAATAAACTTCCTCTTATGGTGTGCGGTGCATGGTAAAGTGAACTCTTTGGATATGCTCCAACACAAAGGTATGAATTTATACAGATCATGCATACTCTGTGGAGATAGTCCGGAATCGCAAGATCATATTCTTATTCACTCTAAGGTTTCTTTTAAGATCTGGTCACCTATTACACCAAACTCAAACTGGGCATGGGTTTTTCCAGAAACTATGAATTTGTTGGCGTATACATGGTCTAATTCTTGTATTCCTGGTCATGGATAATTGATTTAGGACCTTATCCCTGCAGCGGTCACTTAGATTTTATGAAGGGAAAAAAACTGCAGAATTTTCGAAACCAAATATAGCTTCAAAACGGACATGGAATTCTTCACTGAAGTTAAAACTCTTATTATTGCGTGGGCTACTGCAATGGGAAACAGAATTCACGTCAATTTTTTGTTGGAATATTTTCAACATTACTAACCAAAGGGGGGTCCTGGGGGGCATCGCCATTGATGCCTGTTCGAATATTTTGAACTGAAGGTTTTATTTGGCCGATAAAAGCCTGTTCGAAAATTTCGAATCCAAAAGACACCATTGATGTCTGTTGATGAAGGAACCTGACGGTTCGTGAATAGAAACACCTATTCCCAACAGGTGCAAAACCCTTTATAAATAGCTTCTCCCAGTTTCGTTTAAGATATAAGAAAAATCAATCTGTTTTCTCTGTTTCAAAAAGCATCATCAGAAATCAGAAATCTCTTTGTGTGTTCTTGATTGAATCAAGGGGTACAAACCTTGAATTCAGTTTTCGTTGCAGGGCTTTCATTGTATCCTGAAGGCAATATTTCGCATACCTGTTGTAATCGCCAATTGTTATTGGGAGGGTAGAAATATTTGTCTAAAAGAAATTTATACAAGCCTTGAAAGCTTTGGAGTGCAACAATTTCTTCTCTGTGTCATTCATCCTTTGTGAAACCCAATTTTTTCCAACAGTTTTCATACACTGTAAAGAAATGGGACTTGGTCTTTAGCTAACGTTTCAGGTCTTCCCGGTTTTGTCTTTGCTTTTGTCTTTATTTTTCTTTTAGTCTATACTATGAAGACTCTGTAAATTCTTCCCTCTTTTAATATATTTCTCCATTCCTATAAAAAAGAAAAGAGCTCTGGTCCGACATTTATCCGGACGAATTTTTTGTTTACCAGCTGATGAATTTAATCGCTTCTGGTATTTTAGCATTTCCTTAAAGCATGTTTATCTTTGGAAAAAAATCACCCAAACCAGCAACAAGAGTTCCAACATCAACAATCCAAGCCGCGGAAACAAAGTTAGTTACAAGAGCACTAATCCATGAAATTGAAACAAATACATACACAATTTGACTAAGATCACCTTCTACAATTGTTGTCATAGTTTTAAAGCCGAGATAGCCCGATTCGTTCTGCTTTAGACACTTAAAGACTGATTGAGATTACCACTGCTATTTGAGACACCAAGGATACTAATGATAATTTACACACTTTGGATACTATTTGGCTATTGTAATCCCAGACATAAGTACTACTTGTAAACTCAATAATGAAAGACAAGAATATTTAATACATCTTTTTTTTCAATGCTAGTATGTTGTTTATTCTTAATGGAACAACTACTTTTTATGATTGGCTAACTAATTGCTTTGAGAACGGAAATTAAGGGATAAAATGGAATGTACGCTTTGTAGCATAATAATATGGTATATCTGGAAAGCAAGCTGTAACGTAGTGTTTCAAATGAAAAGTTAGAATAGTGCAGTCACACCATACAACATTTTCAAATTTGTCAATAACTATAGCAATGTTAACTAAACATGTTATAACATGACGCAAAAACGATAATATAATCTCTATATTGATGAGACTCTTCATATTACTTCTCAATTATTGGAAAGACCAACACTAAATATTGCAATGAAATAAAATATTGCTTTTAGTTTGATGAACTCTACAACAAACGCTGGAATTGGTTTAACTTTGTGTTATTTTACGAGAACAATTTGAGAAGCTAGAGTTTTGCATGCAGAACTGCACCACCAGAGAAGAATTAGAAAAAGATGGAACAGATACATCTTTCCAATGGGCGACATAATTGAGTGGCCATCTTTCAGGAACGACTCTGAACTCACTTTGCTGGTGGTGTTAGGAATTATGCTGCGTCTAGACAACAAAGACATCATATTAGTGAAGATTTTTGAAACAACACAATTTTATATAGATTTTTTAGCTCAAGAATTTAACTTAATTAGGAGATTCCAAATAATTTGGGCAGCAAAACTTTCTGACTTTAACAATTATGCAATCACTCATAATTGGTTAGACAATGGTTTAAGATTTGTTAATTGTCCTAAGAGCATCCACAGTGGGCGATCAAACCCATTTATTTGGTCGAGGAACGAGACACAGTGGTACGGACTAAAGACTAAAATCTGGACCAAAACCCAAATTTCAGACTATATTTGGTCTGGGACCAAGACCAAAACCAAATTTGGTCGAGCGGAGATTAAAAGTTCGTCGGGAGCGTAAGTATAAAATGCGCCTGACGAAAATTTTTGAATTAAAAAAAGAAAAAAAAATGAGGCGGACATTATATGTCCACTCTTTGAATTTTTTTTTTTTTATTAAAATAGAGAAAATGGGGCGGACATACTAGAGTCCGCCCCTTGAAAAGTTGTTTTCAAAATTTTTTTAAAAAAAATGAGGCGGACATACTTAGTTCGTCCCATGAAAAAAAAATTTATAAAAAAAAGAGGGACGAACATATAGTGTTCGCCTGATGAAAGTTATGTGGGACGGATATTTGAGTTACGCTCGATCAAATTTTAGTCGGGTACCGTTGCTTGTTGCCACGGACTAAACCTAAAATTTGATCTTTTTTTTTGTATTTGGTCTTTGGTTTTAATCGCACCATTGCAGTTGCCCTAAATATCCAAACTTAGAACGAAGGGTACTTTTCTACCTATAGTATGATAGAAACCCATTTCTCTTAAAATAAAAGAATAAGGTCGAATTCGACTATCAAGGTGTGGGACTTGATATCCTCCAATGGTACCGATGTTATCATAGGAAGATTGTTGGTCTAGCGACAAGCGTGGAAACTAGAGATCTTACATGGGAAGGGCTTGACCAACATAAGATGTATTGTCCGAATCAGCTGAGTCACTCTCGAGTAATTTTGGATCACCCTTTCAGACTATAGGTTCCTAAAGTATTCGTCAGAGACGAGCATTTAGTCATGACCGACTCGGTCCGTGTCCGATCCCGAATAACTCGGTTGAAATATCAAAAATGGTAAGCACGTTGCCAAAAAATTTTACTCCAACGAAAACAACCCTAAAAAAAGGAGAACCGATAGTAACTCGGCCGGAGGGTCCGAAAAGTATATATAGCCATGGCAGAGTCTGAGCTATACTATTTTGCTAATCTAAAAGAACGTACAGAATATACACCCAATATTTGTTGTCCAATATTTAATCATATACTCCCCTGTATCTAAATAATAGGCTGGTGTCGTATGTAATTGTACTCGAAGCTAACCTATTTTTTTTTTGAAACGGAGGTGGCAGAGAATTGGACATCCATCCTAAAATTCATGTTTGGGAATGCAGAGTTACTCGACTGGGTCACCTGGGATCGGTCTCCGGGCAATCAGGTACCGATCCCCTGGTCGTACAACATTTGGCTTGACAAGCTAGTTGATGTTAGTTTTGCTAATAAAAAAGATTATGGGCACTCGTGTCAAAATATCAGGACGGCGGATTGGTAATAAAAAATAGAAGAAGAAGAAGAAAAAAAAAAAACACAGAGATAGAATGGTCTGGGGTCGGAAGGAAGACGAAGAAACGAGTTCAACCCTAGGGTTGCAAGGAACTATTGGTCGTGATAATACAACCCTAGTAGAGGATCAATCGAAGATAGATGTTCAACTAGAAGGATTGTGAAAACTCAATGTAAAACAGAAGAAGCTGAACCTGGTATTTTCATCAGAAAATGTGAGAAAACTGAACAAATTCTCAAGGATTGTGTTGGAAGGTAAGATTTTATTATTTAATTATACCCTTTCTCTCTTTTAATTTAACGTTTAATTACTGTTTTGATTGGTGGAATTCTTTAGAGTAAGATTTAGGGTTTAATTTATGATCATATCGAATCATTCAATTTTGTGATTTTGGAACACCGAATTGGTAATTTGCTTAGGTTTTTTGTAGCACCGATAACACGAATCGGGTATTGGTTTAGGTTGTGTCAATACCATCTAACTAGGTTTTGTTATAGCATCGATAACTGCCTCTGGTTTAAGCGGACAACCCAGCAAATAGACAACCACAGGAATTAACTTACCATCTCCTAGACAGTACTGTAAGAACCAGTACTGCACATACACTCCTGTAATAGTGCAGGACATATTGGTTCTTGAACAATTTCCCTCAACCTTGATGTCTTGACAGCACATGGATTGGGAAATTGTGTGTAACTCTAATCAGGCTAACAGTGCGCTGTTCTGGTGGCCTCGGATCTGGAGGCACATACCCATTTACCAAGGATTGTGCGCCTCACATCGCTGAAATTCATCTTGATAATGTGATGACTCATTATGCCCTTGAATTCATCTTGATAATGGGATGACACATTATGCGCTTGAGTTGAAGCGAAGTGGGCGTGTCCTTTGAGAGCCAATGATAAGGCAACGTGACGAAAGGGTAGATAATGACTAGGATTTTTAGTTTCTGAATGTGTTAAGTTGTCTTCTTCCTTTTGCTTTGTTTTTTCACTTTGCAGTTGTTGTCAATTTCAACTGATTTGTATGATATTTTTCTGCTTGTTTTTTGGTTGTTAGAAGAATACTAGTAACATATTTAACTTCAGATTATGTGTTCCTGTCGTAAATTTGGTTTTAGATATCGTGTTCATGTCTTATATTTAACTTTAGACTTCTAGTGAGGGATGTTGAGATCTTTTAAACATCTATTCTAGCACTAAGTCCAATTTGTCGGTAAAGGCGCGCCTATTCCACAATTCTTACTGGCTTGGCACATCGCTTAGCGCCTCACATAACATAGTTTGTGGCTGATGCATTACATATGGTTCTCTCTTGGTGTGTGTTATATAATATCAGGCCATGTCATTTCCCCAGCATGGTTGGATGCACATCTTCTCAACAAATGTTTGCTTAAAGACATACCATCTGTTCTGGCGCTCAAATTTATATTTTTCATGACCCTCTGTTCTGGAGAGTTTTGAAGTTAATTCCGCCATCCTTTGCTACAGGCTAGTTTCCTTCTTAGCTTTTTGCTGTTCTAAGATAACGACTACTTTCATTCTTGGGTTCGTTAAGTGGACTGGATGACTACCTATCCATATTCATGGTTTGGCACCTAGCTATGTCTACTTGGATTGTATTGTGTACAATTTACTTTAGCTATTTCAAGGATCGTAGTTTCCTACCCCAACTTGTTTGGCTTGGTTGTTGTTGTATTTCAAGGATCGTAGTTAGTATAATTGCTCATAAGGTGTACTTTATTGTTAACTGTACATATGTCTAGCTTTTGTCTACAAGATTCAGTCTTGTGAATTGGATTATAGCTAAGCGTAACACAGTAGTATTTCGCAGCTTCGAAAAATGGTCATGTTTTGCTGTTTGTGTGGTTAGCATCTCTATACTAAACTTTTCACAACTAGTATACTCTTCCTTCCAGACCCACAGAAGTAGTAAGTTCAACAACAGAGTACACCGAGGACGATGTAACCAATCACGTGGGTCAAGGGTCAGTCACCTTTGGTTCCTCTTCAGTGGGTGAGCCATTCAACTTCCCTGGGCTCCGTAGTGACATTGAAGCTCTTGAAAAAGGCATCTTTGGTGGTATCAGTGGTTTTCTTGAGGCAGCTGAAGAAATGAAGAATGGGTTCTTTCAGGTCTTTGGAACTCCATTCGACATCATTAAAGAAGAGGATGATTCCTCGTCGTCAGCAACAATTTTTAAGCACAGGATTCCTATTGAAGGCCAATTTGGAAATGGAACTTCTCAAGAGCAAAAGAAGGATGATTCGGTGTATTCTGAGTTTGCTGGACAGGTTCGAGATGTTTGAACATGTAATAACTTTAACCAATATTAATCTCCCCTGTACAAGTTTTATAGAATACAAGTGTAGAAGAAACATGTCCTAGTAATTTGTTGCTGGGAATAACCTATCTTGGTAGACAGTTTTTCTTTTCATTTCAGAGCATGTTTTAGCTTTTACTCAGAAGCACAATCCAGATTTGAATAAAGAATGTAAAAATATCAGCATCAAGTTTGTATGTTTATTAAAAAATCTTTTATTATTTCTTTTCATATTTCACGGTGAATCATAAAACATAAACATAGCCTGGAAAACTTTTTAAAATAAAATCAAAGACAAGAACGTGAAAGGCAGTCAATCACATCCACCATATCAGGAAAAGTTTTTTTTTTTAGCTCTTTTAATCGTCGCCTCCACCTTTGCAGCTTCTCTCACTACACGGTCCTTTGGCTCCATTAACACCTTGATGTCAACCTCCAACTGAGAGATGTGTTCACGGAGGCCAACTTCCGATGAAATTAAAAGAGGAATTTCTATCGAGTTGTTGCTTTCTATCTTTAAAGAGAACTTTCACAGGTTTGTCTGAGAAACTTAAGCTAGCTGCCAATGTTGCACTGGCAGAGAGAATGAGTGTTCCCGACTAAAAATTTCACCTACTTGGTGACTGGCCTATGAATATGAATTGAGAAAGATCAACTGTCAATATATATTTATTTATTTTTGATCAGAAGGGAAGATTTATTGAAGAAAAGGAGAATATACACATGTTCTATCAGAGGTAGATAAAGAGAAAGAAAAAATTACACAAAATCAATAAAATATAGCATCCCAAGTGTTGAGGACCGTGCTTGAGAAGTTGAGATGAACTCTTCTGCCTGCAGCCTCTGCCCAAGCCGAGATTGAGCTTTTTACTTCCATTCCCATGTCAGCTTCAGTCTTCCAAGAATGATTTGGCTCAAATGTACGTTTATTCCTCTCCAACCAAATTGTATTAACCACAGCAGCTGGAATTAAACTCCATATAAAGTTACCTGAATCTGAAAAGCAGTTGTGATTCCAACTATGTGCAAGTATCTGCATACTAGCAGGTACCACCCACGACCAGCGGGAACTAGGCAGAACCAAAGACCAAATTTTATGCGCCGCTTTGCAGTGAAGGAAAATGTGATCATATGATTCCGTGTCATCTCCACAGAGGATACAAGAATTGTAGATGTCAACACCTTTGTTCAACAAGTTATCGACTGTATTAAGTTTCTCATGAATAAGACACCAGACCATAAAATTTATCTTAGGAGGGATAGACTTATTCCAGTCAAAAGAGTGAGGGAAGTCAGCAATACCAAAACCTTCCACCATCTTAGCATACAAAGTTTTTACGCTGAAAATTCCAGAACCATTTAGTGCCCAACATCTAATGTCTGAGAGACTATCCAACATCGGCGGATTACTGCCAATCCTGAGTAAAAACTGAGCAAAAACATTTGCTTCAAGACTGGACAGATGCCTTTTAAAGTTAAAGAGCCAACTCCCATCTGAGGAGATCGTATCTGCCAGATTTGAATTCTTATTTTGAGATAACTTGTGAAGCAAAGAAAAATCTAAGGCAAGGGCAGAGTTACCATTCCAGACATCGTTCCAAAAAGAGATATTCCTTCCTGAGTGAATGATCAAAGTTGAGTTTTGAGAAACCAAGTGTGTCGTCTCTGTGATAGTTTTCCAGCATGAAATGCCATGTGATGTTTTAACCAGTTCCGGAACCCAGAAAGAAAAGTTATCACCATGTTTATCAACAATAATTCTGTACCATAACCTATTCTTCTCTTGACCAAACCGCCAACACCATTTTGCTAGCATAGACTGATTCATGATCTTTAAGTTGCACACACCTAGACCACTCGTTTCTTTGTCAGCACACACCATACCCCAATTTATAAGATGGGAGACCTTTGAACCAACTCCATTTTCCCAAAGAAAATTTCTCATCTTCTTCTCCAAAATTTTAATCACCGAAGCTGGAGCTTCAAAAAGAGAGAAATATTATATAGGAAGTGAACACAAAATACATTTAAGCAAAGCAAGTTTACCTCCCTTTGAGAGAGAGATTTGTCTCCACAAAGATAGTCGTTCCTCAAATTTCTCTATAATAGGATCCCAAATGTGCTTTGAGTTTGCCTTAGCACCAAGTGGCATGCCAAGGTACATGAAGGGAAGGTTGTCAGTGGCACAACCAAACTGTCAATATATTTATTAACCAAAGTCAAATGGATTATGGTTAAGGGCTTATTAAAGGCATGGATTATAAATAATAGAAGCCAGCATCAAAAAAGTGCACATCTGTCTTTCCACAGCTTCCAAGCTGTGATCATATGCAATTGCTACTCTAAATAATTATTACTGTATTATATTATGAAGATTCGTTTGAGGAAACCAGCTTGCTACCCACGTTGTGGGAGAGAGGTGCTGCTGTTGAACTGTATTTAGTTTGATATATTATTAAGGTTGTTGCAAGTCTATCATTTAGTTGGTGCCTAACTAGATGACAATCTGTAATCTTTCATCGGGTACATTGGCTAAATTCTTAGCGTTGTCATTTTCCATTTATTTATAATATTTGGCATTTATATATCTTCAATCTTATTAATAAAATAGTCTCTTCCAATCGAAATATAGACGATAATCTACAATAGTTTGAGCTACGGAAGATTATCATGTGATGAAACCTTCAACGCTAGATCTACTTTCTTCATTGTATATGTTTCGGTATTTTCAGGTACCAGCTGCCTAATTATATCTCCCATCTTACCAAATATTACGCAGGTCTTCTCCCTCGAGAGAGCTAGAATGGATGCTACGATAGATGAGAAATTGTATGGAGCCGTAAAGTCAGGGGATATTAATTCCCTGAAACAACTAATGGTGATAACAGGAGCTTCTAAACCGGACGAGGTCGACGTTGATAACCATCTTCTACGTCAAACCCATTTCAACAACAATTCCCTACACGTCGCCGTGCAGTTGTCAGAATCAGTAACCTTAGTAGAAGAAATACTTAACCAGTGCGGTCCGTCAAAATCGTTAGCGATGTTGATGCAACAAAACATGAACGGAAATACTCCTTTACATATAGCAGCCAGGTTTGGGTCAAAGGAAATAGTTTCAGTGTTTATTGATCTCGCCAGAAACTGTCAACCAAACGAAAGATGAAGACTATAACGGAAATGATATTGATGTTGAAAAGGGGATAACATCGACAGAATCAGTACCGGATGCTGAGAAAGGTGCAACATTAAACACTGTGGAGCAACTTGTGAGAATCGCAAATAAGAACAATAATACTGCGCTTCTCGAGGCGTTGCGATATAAAGCCAACTCTGGGATACCGTTGCTGTTAAGAAGAGCAGATCCTGGCTTTGAATATTTCGCCAACGATTACGGTGAGACCCCACTTTACCTGGCTGTCCAGTTCGCTGATTTTGATCTTGTGGAACAAATATTCAACATTTGTCCGAGACAATGTTACGATGCCCCTGGTGGAAGGACGGCTTTACATGCACTAGCACTTCTAAATGGCAACTCAGGTACAATTTCAACCCATCTTAATTTCAACTGACATTTTTAACATCTTCAAACTAATTGATGATGGTGTTGTACATTTCAAATTATGCTCATTTTTAACCGAAAGATAAAACTTTAAAAAAGAACATATCACTAAATTATTAGCTTAAATTTACATAAAATTGGTTAAAAAGATCAAAATCAACAATTCCTGGGTGAAAAGGACATTTAGATTTTGATACTGTTTAAATGGACAAAAATATAAAAATAGTAAGGATATAAACAGTTTCATCCTACCCATTTTCAAATATTTTTTTTATTTTTAATTTACATCAGGATGTATTCAGTTTCATCCTTCCTATTTTTTAAGTTTAAGTCAGGATGAATCCAGTTTCATCCTTACTATTCTTAAAATTTATGAAAATAATTTGCATCGGAAATATTATTTAGTGTTAGAATAGCATTTTTAATGGATCATCTGGTAACTTGAATATGGGTTATATTTAATCCTTGCCTTTAGAATTAATGCTTGATACACAAGATGTGGTTTTTAAGTTATCAGAGCTTGGCAATGCTGTTCATCACTGGAATTTTCCCTGTAATCTGAATCTCCCTCTCCGCCACTGTCCTCAGAGCCATCATCACATTTAATTAGGTTCAAACAATGTTCACCTTCAACTTAGCAGCAAAAGAATCACCCTTGGAATCTTTTTGGTGCTCTGGTTTACCAAAGAATTGGTCAATCCCATATTCCCAATGTGATAACTTTCAATTTCATTCTCAGATATCATATCTCAAGTCCTTTGAAAGTACTTTTGTTTGCTAGGAACCCCTTCAACAATTTTCACAGAGCGTTGAAGCTCAAGCGTCTCCCGCCTCCCTGCAGCAAATTTTTTGCGTCTGTTTTCCTGAATGCGCTGTACGAATTTCTTGAACAACCCTTTTCTCTGACACTTTTCTGATTCAGGTTCTTTTTCTTGGTCGAAAGACTCGGGTTCTTCCTCCTCGTAAACTGGCTTATGGGAAGAATTCACCTTATCATATGGTCCCAAGTGTTTCCAAATACGGTTTCTGTGTTGTGGAGCTGGCATTGGGTCGAAGATGCAGGGAACCTCAACATTGTTCCACACACTCATGAAGACGGTATCACTCATTAGAATTTGGCGATTAAATCTGCACTTAGCAATCACTCCTTTAGGACCGTCCTTCATTTTCAAACTATCAACAAGCCCTTTCGTTGCAGCATTTTAAATTTCCCCCTGAATTCCGCTTTTCGTTCGAATTCTTTTATCTTTATACTTGTCAATTTGGAGACCCGATGTAAACATGCTCTGAATAAGAGCAGTCTTGTTGAAGATCTTACAAGGAGTTCCAGTCAGTGTGCATTTCTCAAAGATCATTGCAGCATGGTTATAATCAAGTACAACTGCAGTTGCTAAAATTCGAAACGCTGCCTCGTAGTCTGACAAGGTCTGTACAATAACAACCTTGGTCTAGGGAGGTGCAAGAGGGCCCCAAAACCTTGCAAGACATTGCTTGTCTTTGGGGGTGTAGTCAAGCCTTTTAAGTCGTCCATTGCAGCCTTCCTTGGCATATGTAGGTATCGTCTGGTACCTTCTCCAACCAATTGAAACAATGATAGGATCACCAGTCTTTAATAGTTTCCTATGCCAATCATGACGCTTAAGTGTCAGCTGCATATACCCAACATTTTCCTCTGCAAAACCAATAAATCCAACAAGAATAGGATGGTGCGGACCAAAACGTTTAAACACCTCGGAGGGAACATTTCGAAACTCCAACCTTAGGAAGGTCCTTGTTCTAAAACCCTCAATCTCAACTCTTTCCTCGTCTCGAAATCTCTTCCTTTTGCGAGTATCAGCAGGTAAAGGAAATGGATCCGTCGAGCTTGTTATGCCAAATAGAGGGAAATCACCAGCACCAGCAATGTGAACCTTATTATTTCCGTTCTTTATATCACAACCCCGAAGGTATCCATACAGAGATATGTCTCTATCACATTCTTCATCCAAGTTCATCCTTTCTAGAGGAGTACCATCAACAAAATAGTTTGTCAGAACATAAGGTTCGGCGCGCCATGATGAAGGATGAAACTCCATATGCAGTATAAAGTTCGCCAGTTCACCAATTTCTTGCATGCTGTACATTCCCTGATCAAGACCAGATAAGCAGAAAAGGTTTGCTGCTTCATCTATTTCAGCACAAAATTGATCCATGAGGGTTTTTTTTGCATCTGGCTTGATTTTCAATATTTTTTATGCCATCGAGATAATAGCAACTGCAAGATGAAACTTAGCTTATATAAAGACAGCTCTCTTTATTGATGTTTAGAAAATCTCTCAAAACTAAACACAAGCTCTAATCTTGCTCATATGATCAACCACAACTTTGGTGATCATATATATATATAAAACTATGAATTCCTTTTCCTAGTCCTATTACCTTATTACATGTCTTTCCTTTTCTTAGAACTAGATGACTTCTAATTCCCTTGGGATTACATCAATTTTCTAATCTTATCCTAACCAGCTTGTTAGTGACTTCTATGTTGAAGTTTAACCAACATTCTCCCCGTTAAGCTTCAACCTTACCCGTGAAATATCTTGTACTCCAATCAATTGTCTCATTTCTTCAAACTTGATCCGAGCTAATGCCTTTGTCAATATATCTGCTTTCTGCTTAGTTCCTGGTATGTGTTCAACGTTGATGATCTTCTTCTCGATACATTTTCGTATGAAATGATACCTTTTGTGAATGTGTTTCGTCTTCCCATGAAACACTGGATTTTTAGTGAGTGCAATTGCAGACTTATTATCAATCTTGATGAGAACTTTTTCAGGTTCACTTCCTTTGATTTCACCCAACAGTTCTTGAAGCCATATTGATTGTTTAGCTGCTTCTGTTGCGGCCATGAACTCAGCTTCACAGGATGAGAGGGCTACAGTGTCTTGCTTCTGTGAACACCATGTAATAGGTGCTTCACCTAGATAAAATATATGACCAGTTGTACCTTTTCCATCATCTTGGTCAATATTATGACTGCTGTCACTATACCCAACAATTCCTTTTGATCCTCCTCGACCATACTTCAACCCACAACTGATTGTTCCTCTTAGATATCTCAATATCTGCTTTATTACATCACCATGAGACTTGTGTGGACTCTGCATATAACGGCTTGCTACTCCCACAGAGAAAGCCAAGTCTGGTCTTGTGTGTAACAAGTATCTAAGGCATCCAACATTTCTTCTATAACTCGTTGGATCAATCTCAGCTTCTTCTTGTTCCTTTGAAACTTTAAGTCCAAACTCCATTGGTATCTTAGTTGGATTACAAGTTTCAAGTCCTGCTTCTTTCAGAATTCTCCTTGCATAAGCTTCTTGTTTAATCTTAATCCCATCTACTCCTTGATGGACTTCTATGCCAAGGTAATAAGTAAGTTTTCCGAGGTCTGACATCTCAAACTTTGATGACATTTCTCTCTTGAACTCATTGATCACCTTATGGGAGTTGCCAGTCAAAAATAGATCATCTACATAGACTGCAATCACAAGAAGCGTTCCCTTTTCTTCTCTTCTGTATATTGATGTTTCTTTAGAGCACTTAACAAATATGATTTCTCTTAAGATTTGATCTAACTTTGTATTCCAGGCTCGAGGAGCTTGTCTTAGACCATATAGATCTTTTGATAACTTATAAACCTTATGCTCTTGTCATTTTACTTCAAAACCTTCTGGTTGTTCAACATACACATCTTCTCGCAATTCACCATGTAAGAATGCTGTCTTAACGTCTAAGTGGTGAATTTCCCATGAGTTTGATGTTGCTTCTGCTATTAAGAGACGAATTGTCTCTAGTCTAGCAACTGGAGCGAAAACTTCATCAAAGTCTATGCCTGGTTCTTGAACGTATCCCTTAGCTACAAGTCTTGCCTTATATTTGTTGACAGTACCATCAGCATTCCGTTTTATTTTGAAGATCCACTTAAGACCAATCACTTTTACCCCACCTGTATTATCAACTAGAAACCAAGTCTTGTTTCTGTTAATTGAAATAATTTCTTCTCTACATGCTTGTGTCCATTTAGTCGAGACCTTTGCTTCCTGAAAATTCCTTGGTTCATCATTAACAGAAAGTAGCATAATCTCACATTCTTCTGCAGCTTGAAGAACATAATCCTCTAGATACTGTGACTTTTGTATCTGTCTTGTTGATTTTCGCAGTGGAATGGGTTGAGTTATTTCATCGATCTCCTCCTCTTCTTCTTCTTATTCTTCTTCTTCTTCTTCTTCTTCTTCTTCTTCTTCTACTTCTTCGTTATTCTCAGTGTTTTCATTATTCTCTTCTTCTTCTTGATTAACATCATTGTTTCCATTTGTATTGATGATTATGGGTCCTTCGCCTTCATCAATTACTTGACCCCATCTCATGTAAAACATTCTTGGATCCCTACTTGGTCCATCATTAGTTTCTTTCCAGTTCCAGTTTGCCTTTTCATCGAATACCACATCTCGACTCACTATCACTCTTTTCGTTGTTGGATTGAATAATCTGTAAGCTTTGGATCCAGGCTCAATTCCTAGATTCACAAGAGTCTGAGATCGATCATCCAGTTTCTTAAGAGTTGCAGAATCAACTTTTGCGTATGCTTTGCAACCAAACACTCTTAAATGATCTATGTTTGGTTTTCTCTTTCGCAAACTTTCATATGGAGTCATGTCTTTCAGAGCTTTCGTAGGTATCCTGTTTATTAGGTATGTGGAGTGTCGTACAGCTTCTCCCCATAGATAATTAGGTACCTGCATAGCCTTTAAAGAACTTCTTGTCATCTCCATTAGAGTCATGTTTCTCCTCCCCACCACTCCGTTTTGTTGTGGTGTATATGGTGTTGTGAGTTGCCTTTTTATTCCATTTGACTCACAGAACTTGTTGAACTTTACGGAAGTGAACTCTCCTCCTCTATCAGTTTTAAGCATTTTGACCTCCTCTTTTAACTCTTTTTCTATCAGATTTCTGAAATCTTTGAATCTGTCAAATGCTTCACTCTTTTCTTTCATAAGAATAGACCACATATATCTTGAGAAGTCATCTATAATAACAAATATGTATTTGTTATTTGCAAGGGTTATGGGGTTTTGTGGTGTAATAGGACCACATAAATCAGCATGAAGAAGCTCTAATGGCTTTGAGGCTCTGAATGTTGTTGCTTTTGGGAAACCTTGACGAGTTTGTTTCCAACTAAACATGATTCACAGATTTTTTCTTCATCATTTATCTGTGGTAGTCCTCGAACCTTCTTGTTCTGAGACATTGCCTTTAAAGTTCTAAAGCTTATGTGTCCTAACCTTGCGTGCCACTTCCATGTCTGATCTTCCAGTCTCATATTCAGACACAATGGCCTTCCAATCATGAGACTTATCTTGTAGAGTCTATTCTGTGAGCGTGAGACTCTAATTAAAAGTCTTCCACTTGGGTCATGAACTGTTAGATAATCTTGTCGCATTCTAACATCACATCCAACTTCTGTAGCTTGTCCTAAACTTAGAATGTTGCTTTGTAAGTTTGGGATGAAGTAGATGTTTGTGACAAGCTTCTGTTCTCCGGTCTTTCTCTGAAATAGAATTGATCCTTTCCCTTCACTTTCTACAGAAGATCCATCCCCAAACTTCACTTGTCTATTGATTTTCTCATTGAGTTCAGAAAAGTAGTGTCTCTTACCAGTCATGTGATTGCTGGATCCATTATCTAAATACCAGATTCCTTCTTCTCCATCCTTTGATTCGTAGTTCTTTGGTATTAGTTTCCCTTCGTTTAAGAATACAACTTCGTGCATGAAAAGAGCTGTATCTGCTTCCCTTGTTTCATTCTTGTTTGCTTCTTCCATCTTTTGTATTCTTTCAGGGCATACAGAGGAGAAGTGTCCTGGTTTATCACATCTGTAACAAATAATGTTTGATCTATCCTTCTTTTCTTTCCCTTGGTTTTTATCATTCTGACTTGTTGTTCTATCTTGTGAGTTAAACCTTCCTCCCCTTCCTCGGCCTCTGTTTACTCTACCACCTCTTCCACGACCTCTTCCTCTTGTCGCAGAGTTTTGTTGGTAAGAGTTTGTGTACAAGAGTTTTCCGTGAGTTTCTCCATTGTTTTCTTAATCAAGGATTCTCTCTTCATATGCTTTCAATCTTCCAATTATATCTTCATAGCTAGTCCTCTTTAAATCTAAGACTTGTTCGAGAGAGGCTATGATATGAATATACTTGTATCTTGGTAAACTATTGAGAAACTTCTTTACCAGTTTATCTTCATCAATGGATTGTCCAAGTGACGCAGCTTTTGAGGCTATCTCTGATAGCTTTCCTGCTAAGCTATCAATAGTATCAGTGTCTTTCATCTTCACTCTTTCAAATTCAGACATTAAGGTTTGCAGACGGGCTTCTTTAACTCGATCAGCTCCGAGATTACGTGCCTTTATTGCATCCCAAATTTTCTTTGAAGTTTCCTGTTCACCAACTTGTAGAACAAGACATTGTGGTATTGCTTGAAAGAGTAATCCAATGGCAACATTGTTTTTGTCTGTGTCCAATGTACCAGGATAAATTGTTTCCCAAATTTTGTAGATTTTCATCAGTACCTTCATTCTCATGTCCCATACTGTGTAGTTTGTGGCGTTGAGGATTGGAACTTGTATTGATGGTGGCGTGAACTGTTTTGCACCCACAATGGTGGTTTCGTTTTCCATGGCTCAGAAACAAGCTCTGATACCAATTAATGGCAACGAAAGATAAAACTTAGCTTATATAAAGACAACTCTCTTTATTGATGTTTAGAAAATCTCTCAAAACTAAACACAAGCTCTAATCTTGCTCATATGATCAACCACAACTTTGGTGATCATATATATATAAAACTATGAATTCCTTTTCCTAGTCCTATTACCTTATTACATGTCTTTCCTTTTCTTATAACTAGATGACTTCTAATTCCCTTAGGATTACATCAATTTCCTAATCTTGTCCTAACCAGCTTGTTAGTGACTTTTATGTTGAAGTTTAACCAACACGAGAAACGTAAGCACTCCTATAATCTTAGGAATGTCGTGAACTCGTAAAATGTTTAACAACTCAAATGTTTCCATCTCAAACCCATACCTAGCATCGATCAGAAACATCACTGCGTACGCATATTTTGCAGCATCAATCATGCCATAAACATTATTCGGACACTCTAGAAACTGTATCTGTCTTTTGTTACCTAACACGAGCGTAACTGAGCCGACGTGTGTTTCGTCGTGGAGGCCAGCAGAGTAATACTTCACTAGAGATCTAATCAACAAGGACTTCCCAACCTTGAGAGGTTCATGGATTGCAATAACATATGGGGCTCCTTCATCTTCTTTGACTGTACGGTTAACAACTAGTTCTTTCTGCTTTCGTATGTTATTTTCCCCATCACCATCATCGCACTTCTTGTTGTTGGTTTTATATATTGTGATATGTGTTAAACCCCGTTCGATGATTCTATCTTCTAACAGGGTGTTAGTCCTCAAGGGAGTTGGGGGAGTTGGGTGTAGTTGGGTTTTCTCTCATTAGTCGTGGGGGAGTTCGAAGGAGTCTCTCAAAATCCCCGTTAGCCGTAGGAGAGTTTAAAAGAGTCTCCCAAACTCCCTAGAAAACCCCGTTAGTCGTGGGGGAGTTTGAAACAAACTCTTAAACTCCATGTTAGTGGTAAAAATTATAATGGTAGGGAGTTGGTTTGTTTTGGGGAGTTCTAGGGAGTTTCCAGTGTATTTTTGCCTCACTCCAAATCTCTCAAAAAAGTAGAGATTTTGGGAGAGTCTCTTAGACTCCCTACACTCAAAACACCAAACCTCTCAAACTCCCTATACTCTCTTACACTCCCTCAAAATCCCCAAGATTCAAAATACATTAAACACCCCCAACTCACTCGTGGACTAACCCCCTGTAAGGTAATTTTTTCATCTTCTTGCGTTTTACGAGAAGAACCCATCTCCTTTTTCACTTAGCCCCTTCAAGAGGATGCAATAATGGCGGCGTTGGTATCAATGGAAGTTAGGGACTTTAGAGGGTGTCTCAGCTCGACGACCTTTATTACTCGATCAAAATTGCTTGAACCGAAGGGCCACCAAATGGCAACCCATATACTAAAAGGCACACACATAATGATCGACTCCTATTAACGTGAGCAGATTTGAAAATAGCCAATACTCATATGTTCTAACCAAATCGGTAATTCAGGATTATAGATACAGTTGTTGAGGGGTCTCAAGAGTGAAGACCTACCAGCAGGATTTGGGGTAGAACTGAATGGGTTGGGGAAAATTTAGAACGATTCTTTTGGGACCATGGTTTTTTTGGGGGACCATGGTCCTATTAGGCCACCTACCCTACAATATTAAGGGATGCCCTAAAATCAGATGAGATTACTAATTTGGCCCTTATCCTAATTAAATTAATCCTAACCTAATAACTACATCTAACTTAATCAAAAGAAAAACCTAAGTATAATCCTAATCTAACCTAGCCGCACAAAAAAAAAAGAGTTTTGAGGAACTGTTCTCCTCTTCTTCTTTCCTCTTCCCCCATTCCAACATCATCTTCATCGATTAATCGTCGATTCATCAAATTTTCATCGTCGATTAATCAATCGACTATAAGAATGATTCTTCGAAAGAAAACCAATAGACTCCCAGGAACAGGTCCCCTATTAGGACATCTAGCAAATCAGCCAAGTGATTTTGAGATTCATAAAGAAGTGGAAGAGCCAAGTGAATCCATAATCCAATATAATAGACGCAGTAAGAAGCCTGATTCTGCCATGGGACCGACTCACAGGTATTTTCCAACAAACCCATACTTTTAATTTGATTTTGATTCGTTTAATTGAATAGAAATCATCAAAATAGGGTTCGAATGGGAGTTACAGTGCGCTGTTCGGTTAGGACGAATTTCTAGAAAACCCTAGTTTGTTAACCGAACTTCCTGAAAGGAAGAACACGAAGAACAGTTCGGTTTTATAGGATTCAAAACCGGGTCAACGAACTGCCAGTTCGGTTAGTTCGCAAAAAAGCCTAAAACTCTTCTTCGATAATACTCTTCTTCAGTGAGAGACCAAGTCAATGCCTCCCATTCCACGGAGAAGGAAACCCATTTAGCGTGATTTATGGCGTATTTTTTATCGAATTCCTCTTTTGCATCCGCTTGTTCATCTTACGGTAGCTTACTAATCTCTTCCAATCCTTTCCTCTTAGGTGGACAAAGTTGAGGCTAGCACCTATTCATCACATTGCACCATATATGAAATGTACAAAGCATATTATGTGCTAATGGGAAGAATTTATCTATTGCGTTCATCAATGCTACATCATTGTCCGTCACGATAACCCCGGGGATCTCATCATCTCGGTAGATCGCCTTCACTTGTTGTAGCGCCAAAGTGTAACTTGGTTCTTGCTCGTCCTTTAGAACACAAAAAGCAACGATAAACGGTGACTTCGTCGACGTACGACCAACAATGTTCAACAATGGCATCTCGTATTTGTTGTCTTGTAAATGCAATCCATTATAAGAACTTCATGGAATGATTGAGCCAATTGAACACTCTTCGGATGAGCAATGAAGAGATGAGTTATTTCTTCTTCCGGACCTAATTGTTGCATTAGTTTTCTATCCTTCCATTCATTCCTTTTAATCGTCTCAATTGTATTGTAATTAGTGTACAAAGATGATACGTTACCCGGGTTATCTTGTTTTAATAAGCGAAGCATTGTGGAAGGTGGAATACACAATTTCCTATACTCGGCTATTTTTTCCATTTATCGAGGAGTGAGCCTTGCGGCCATTGCATTCCCTTCAAGATCATCCGGACGAGGGTGGTTATGACGACCTACCACCTTATCCATAGCTAGAAACCATTTCGTCATTAATTTGCTCTTGCTAAATACTAGCTTGAATGGACATTTGATTTTCTTTGAGCACGTTATGTTCTTCCTCGTCGTCTTTCCTTTATACTCGTAACCCTTCCTCTTGTGACTAACATCGGGATATCCATTTCTCTCACAAACCATTTCAAAACGATTGTTTTGTTTTCCATTCAAAACCAAGACGCAATTGACTCTCTTGGCATGTTCCCTAGCCCAATTCTTCGCATCAATAGGTAAGTCAAATACCAACTCATTCGCATAGTGAGTAGATGTATCTTCGAACAACATACCAATCAGAGAAGGTTGATCATGCATTGGTATAGGTTGTGATTCCATCTACAAGAAATGTAACAACATCAATGCAATCACAAATAAGTTCGGTCACATAATAATTTTATCGAGAAAACCGAAATCATTGTTCGGTTGGTTAAGCAAGTTGCAAAGCAACCGAACAAATAAAAGGAACAGAGTTCGGTTACTTTGTATTTTATGCAGATAACCGAACTAGACACATGAACTTCATATTTTTTTTGTTTGTTAAGTTCGATTGGTTATGCTGTTAGGTTCAAGTTTGCGAAACAACCGAACTTATTAAACATAGTTCGGTTAGATAGTTAGTACATGCAGTTTGCGAACCAACCGAACTGTATACACTTAGAGCAACCACAGTCACGAGACAGACCAAATACCAAATTCCAGACTAAAAACCAAAAAAGTTTGGTATTCTCGGTGTTCAAGCGCAGTGGGTGACGAGCAAAATTTGGTGAGGCGTAACTTATACATCCGCTTGAAGCCAGACGGAATTTATACTAACGTTTCTTGGTGGGCGTCTTTTTAACATGCGTCTCAGTGAAACGGATGTATTACGTGCGCCTGATTGAGGCGCAGTTTTAATTCACGCCTGGCATTAGACGGCGATGGAAAATGCGTCCCAGTAGACGGAGATGGTATGTGCGTCTGATACATACGGAGATATAAATTGCGTCTGCATCGGACGGACACAGAAGGTGCGTCTGAGTGGGGCGGAGATGAAAGGTCCGTCTATGTGGGGCGTTTATGGAAAGTCCGTCTGAGTGGGGCGTTTATGGAATGTCCGTCTGGGTGGGGCGTCAATGTAAAGTGCGTCTAGAAATATACGTTAAAGGGCAAGTCCGTCTGATTATCTCCTCTTCTCCTCCTCTTTTCACAGAACAAGAACAAAAAAGACGACGAAACCTAAGAAAAAAGGATTGGGGCAGCAGCACTTATTGTTCGACTTTCTTGACCTTATCTTTTCTGCGTAAGCAGAGGATTAGTCTAGTAGGCTGGAGGGATTGTACTTATCCCTTGTACGGGACTAGTACCCCATCCAGATTCATTGGGCGTCTCTGCACACGGAAATGGACTAGTACCCCATCCAGATTCATTGGGCGTCTCTGCACACGGAAATGATTGCATGTTCGCACCACGTTGGAAGATCAAACTGGAGCATGGGGCTATGCAATCTCATGTTATGAAAATTCAGGCGTACATTAAAGATACGTCTCACACAGGCGTGCATAATACATGCGCCCGGACCAGGCGTACATTAAAGATACGTCTACACACAGGCGCTCACGATACATGCGCCCGAACCAGGCGGTTTTTATAACTGCGCCCCACTGGGACGTACATTCTAATTACGCCTGCTGTGGGGCGTACGTATTATCTCCGTTTTGTCCGGCGGTGGTTATAAATACGCCTCACTCATACGCTCTTTATACATCCGCCCTAATTTCATGCGTTCTTTATACTTACGTCTGGTGTGAAGCGCTCACTATAACCCCGTCTGAATTCATACGCTTATATTAAGCCCGTCCCAGTATAACTGATTTTAGTCTGGGTCGGCGACCATTTTTGGTCTCAAACCCTAATTATCCGGACTAAATATAGCTTTAGTCCGTTCCATTGCGGCTGATACAGAGACCAAATTTGGGTTTAGTCTCCAAATTTGGTCGTGACTGTGGTTGCTCTTAGTTAAACTTTATTTTTACGTAAAGTTTGGTTAGTTGCGAACCAACTGAACATTTCATTGCATTTCCGAACTTCCATTAATATGGAGTTCGGTAACCTGCGTGTTTGGATAAAGTAACCGGACTACATCTTCAAATGAGTTAGGTTACTTATTCATCTCACAAGGAAACCGAACTACACCTTCAGAACAGTTCGGTTACATGTTCTTCATATAATGTAACCGAACTGTGAAAAATCCAGTTCAAAAATTTACATTTTTGGGGAAGTTTTTACCAATTGAACATACATTATCTAAGTTTGGAGCATACATGTTTACCCAAATACTCTTCCTCCGGTTGTGGTTGATAAAATCCATCTTTTTCATCTTGAGTTTCATTTTGGGGAAGAATACAATCACCATCTAAGAAATAAGCCAAATCCGGATCATTTTGAAGATTAACAAATATTCTAGGAGAGGATGGGATGAAGAATCAGATGAGTTTTCATCACTTGAATACTCAAAGGGCGTGAATTGGAAAAAAAAAATATTTTCCATGTTTTTCTCCTTCATCTTCTCTAACTCTACTCTCACAATAATTCTACTCAACTAATAATAAACCCATCTTTTAATTTAATCTCACTAATTGTTTTTAACTAAATCATTTCACTAATCATAACCTAAATTAATTAAGAGGGTAGATTAGGTATTAAATAAATAACTAGATATGGGGTGACCTAGAATTACTTCTAATGTCTTTACCCAAAAGAAAACCATGATCCCCCAAAAAAACTATGATCCCAAAAAATCGTTCAAAATTTATTACCTACCCTGCTACCCATGCCACTAGCAGAGAAGGGGAGGAAAAATGGGCTTGGAAGCCTATTTTATGTACAAGTACAACAAGAGGCTTAAATGAGCCTTCATTTCTAAAATTAGGTTTGGAAGGCGATTAGACTGGGTGAGCAACAACACCCTTTGAGGGTTCTAGGTTAGCGCGCAATTGGGCACCGTAACCCGGCTTCCGGTTCATCCCGCATCGTCAGTTCTACTTATTAAAAATGGCCTACTTGAAGCTCTCGATTCCGTGGCGCGGCTCAATGGAGCAGCCGCGCCGTCCTACCTATTTAAAGTTTGATAATAGATCGAGGGCGTTGCTCCCCCGATGCCTCTAATCATTGGCTTTACCCGATAGAACTCGCCCGCGGGCTCCAGCTATCCTGAGGGAAACTTCGAAGGGAACCATCTACTAGACGGTTCGATTAGTCTTTCGCCCCTGTACCCAAGTCAGACGAACGATTTGCACGTCAGTATCGCTGCGAGCCTCCACTCACGCGAGTTACACAGATTTACCTGAATGATTTTTTGGGCACCACTCCATTTTGGAAGGGATCGTCATTTCATTTTTAGTAGGATATTTAGAAGTAAATTGAAGCTACCCTTTATCCAAATATTTATTTTAATACCAAACTTACCCTTCCTAGTTAAGTTGTTAAATGATTAAGTTATTAGTTAGTGTAATGATTAGTTAAATGGTTAAAGTATTTGTAAACAATAATTTGTCATTTTCATTTATTTATTTTCCAAAAAACAGAAAAACAGTTAAATGATCAAGTTAAATTAATTACCGATAGCATTAACGAATTATTTCAAATAACTGGTGAGGATTCTTGTCACCAGCTGACACCAACACCCTTCTAGATGACAATACAAATTAGAGGGTTAGAAAAGATAAAGTTTTGGGTACTCAGAAATATTTGAAATTTAGTTAATGTTTCTTGAATTGGCCAAAATTTTCGGAATATTGAAAATTTTATTAGACGAACTATTCTGTAAGTGCAGTTCGGCTAGTGTTTCAACAGACACAGGTAGCCGAACTCCTATTTAATTGAGGTTTTGATTAATTCGGCTATCTTTTTCCAAGAGAGGTGGCCGAACTCCTATGCTAGACCGTAGTTTGGTTAGGAGAAAATATTTGCGACGTAACCGAACTAGGTTTTCTAAAGTATGGCTACAAAACTAGCGTTCGAGAAAAATATCTCTTTAATCGAACTTATATATGTAGATTGTTTCTCACACTATTTTGATGATTACTACTCAAATTTACGAATCAAAAACAAATTAAAAATCATGGGTCCGTGAGAATCAACGATGATTATTAATTCAAATTTCTAGAGGTGAAAGCAGAAACAAATGCCTTGAAATTAGACAAATGCCGCTGGGCTAGAGAATAATTATGAAGCATGCCCATTACCCTCTACAAAAGTAGAAAGTAATTTGTCACTACAACCAAACCTACACCACCTGGATTTCCTCTAATCTACTTTATTTTCTGCGAATTGGGAAAAAGAATATAGTAAACTAATCTGAATTGTATTCATTCCTGGCTTGATTGGGTATACCCAGGTTTATTGGGGTATACCCAATAAGACAAAATCTGGTCATTATGAAGTAAAACCAAGCCACCCCTTAACCTTATATTTTCTAAATGGCTAATATACCCTTGTTTAATTAACACTAAAAAATCTGATTAGGATAATTAATTGAGTTTAGAATGATTGAATAGATTAAAACTTAGGAATTGAAGTTATGAAATTTTGTTTTTGGTTGAACTTTTGTGGGATGATTTTTGATGAGAATTTTTTTTTTTTGAGAATATCTCTTGCAACGAAAATGAAGTACACAACCGAAACACTTCTAAAAGGTGATTGCAAATTTGTTGTATGAAATCATACTTGAAATCAAAGAAAATATCCACACTTTCAGTTCTGAAAGTTTGAAAAGTCGGCAAGGTCGACTAATGAAGATCATACCGACCATACTAGGCCGGCAAGGTCGACTAATGAAGAAAGTGTCGACCTAGTATGGCCGGCAGGGTATACGAATGAAAAAGATTCCAGTTGTAATATTTTTTGACACACAGGAGACTGTTATAAATGCGTAGGTAGTCGGCATGGTATTGATTTATTACCTTGCCGGCTTTTTTTAGTCGGCATTTATTAACTTTCTTACCTTGCCGGCTAGAATTTAGCCGACACTGTAGTAATATTATAACCTTGCCGACTTTGGTTATCCCCCAAAAAAACACTGAATTCTAATAGATGCAATTCACTTTATTCATGCAATTTTGGTTACTACATTGTTTGAAACATAAAATACAACTCCTTGTCGACGGAAAAACGAATACACTTAGCATGTGCATCAATGCTTTGAACCCCTCGGCGACCCTAGTGGACGAGTTATAGTCTCGTGAGGGTTTACATAGAGATCTACCCACAAAACCTATACAAAAACTTCTAAAGCCGTCAATATTCCTCCTCCGAAGACGATACAACATCCAAGTAGTCCGGGTTATCCTCAGGGATTCTTTCTGCTAAGAAGTGATAGCTTGCATCGAACGCGAATGCTTCCCCCTTTTCCTACAAGTAGCGCGCTTTCACGACTTCATGCTACAAAAACACAAAAGCAAACTTACATTTGTTAGTGGTGTTTCATTGGAAGATAAAACATGGATCACGTAAAATAAACTACAAAATTACTTACAAATTGTGCAATGGACAAGGTGCAGGGGCTAGTGTTAAAAATTCGAGGTTGGAGAGGAAAAAAAGCAAGTATCGCGTTTTCGATGACTAGGTACCTCTCATGGACTTGTTGAACACTTCTTGCATTAGGATTCCCAAACTCTTGGTTAAATTTGTTAATATCCTTGAAAGAAAACTTATTATTGAATCCCTCACTGACTGATTTTCCATCAACCTCGAGGCCTAGAATTTGATGATCATCATCGGAAGTTATCACCATCTCACCGAATGGGAATAATATTGTATCAGTCTCTCCGTAGAACCTCTCACAGAATGCAGATACGGTAACTCTATCATGCTCAATATTCGAACTCTCCATCGCAGGCCACAACCCGGAATTCTTGAAAATCACTTGCACCTCCTCACATTCTAGATCAAGATCCCAAGTCTTAGTCACTGAACATGAAGCTTGGCGCTCATGAGACTGACGGCATGCTTGTGATCCTAAATACCAAAAAAACAAAATGAAAAGAAATACAAACACTTGACGCAAATTTAAGATAGTTACACACTTGAATAAAGAACAAAGACGGATTGAGATTACTTACGATAGTATTATGGATCGTACATGCCCATGAGTCTTTGTATCCAAAAAGAACATTTCCACCATCTCTTGGGGTCCCCCTTGGAAGCTCACCTTTTTTCAGTGTAACCATCAAGTGAGGGGGAGGCATGTGGGAATTAGCTGGTTTAGTGATCACCCTCTTCTTCTTTCCGGTTTCAGTTGAAGTTGAAAAGCTTCGGTTTGTTGAACAATATCTAGAGTTTGTTCTCCATATCCATCTCCTTCTTCTTATTATTCTTCCACTGCCTCTTCAACAATTTCATCTTCGATATCCTTATCTTTATCTCCATTACCATTATCATCATCATCATTATCATCACCTCCTCCAACATTAGGCATTTCTTGATCACCATTATCATCATCATTGTTACCTCCTCCAGCAGCCGGAGTGCTTTCATCAACATCATCATCATCACCTCTTCTACCAGATGGAATTGATTGGTCTTCATCTGGAGTCTCGTCTAAATCACTGGGTTCCGATTGTGGTTCAGAATCATTCGGTACACGGATCATGAGCGTTCCTGGCACAACGTATGCCCCTCGATGTGTTGAAGTCGAGAGTTTATCACCAATACGAGGAGGTCTTGAAGGAGGACTAAGAGCTTTCATGGCTTTCTTCTTTGACTTTTACAACCTGAACAAGAACAATTAAGAAAAAAAAATTACAGGTCGGCAGGGTCGACATATATAACCTATCCAGCAGAACAACGGCCGGAAGGGTCGATATCCAAATTACATGCCGGCTAAAGAGCAGCCGGCAAGGTATTATTCACATAACCTGCCGGCTTATAACAAATATGAACACAGTAGAAACAAGGATTTTTCACCAAACCAGTCGGCAAGGTTCATTACCCATACATTGTCGGCCAACTAACAGCCGGCATGGTTTTATCCAAATACCATTCCGGTTTTAAAAATTCAAGGCATCAGGAGACATAAAAAACTTGAAATACAACCGGCAAGGTAAAAAATTATAACCAACCCGGCTAAAAAAAACAACTGTCGGTGGCAGGGTCTAAGGTTGAATAACTTGCCGGCCCTGCAAGTACCAGTTACATGTATTCAACAGCCGGCAAGCTCTTCAACCTAAGAGCCTGCCGGCCAAACCCTAACTACGAAAATCCGGCAAGGTCGATAACATACTACCTTGTCGGCGTCGCAACTGCCAAATCGAAGTACTAGAGTGAGTTTAAGTAAGCCCTTACTTTCTTAAGCGCACCATTTCTCGTGTTTCAGCGGCTGCGAATTCTCCTTCTTCGACGGTTTTTTTCTTTACTTTATCTTGAACCAAACTTGCAATTCCAAGGTTATACTCATTGGGTTTTCGATTAGCTTCTTTCATACGAGTTCCCTTCCGCCGTGGTGGATCCATTGATGAAGATTAATCGAAGTTTTCGAATCGACGATTTTAATGAATTAATCGACGAGTTTTGATGGTGGTGGGGGTGATGGAGCCGGTATGGTTGTGGAGGAGAAGAAGAAGAGAAGAAGAAGATGAAATGAAAAGATTAAAACTGATTTAGGGTAATAGGTTTTTAAAGGGTAAGGGTAGTTTTATAACTTACCCATTAGGACTCCCTCTAAAACCCTTAAAAAGAGTCCTTTTAAAATTGGGTATACCCCAATTAATCTGGGTATACCCCAATCAATCCAGGTATTCATTAACAAATTTCAAAGAATTTCAGTAATTATAACAACTATACATTTTTGTTGGTACAAATAATAATAGCAAATTCTTGATATATAGCTTTTTTTTTTTTTTTTTGCACTACACTTCTTCCTTCGTAGTGATAAGCTAGTGTCCCTTGCCACCCTGGCTAGGTCCGGATACCAAGCGACCCAACCAACTTGTCATGGTTAATCTCGTTTGATCATAATTAGACGGTAATCTGACCAAGTGATTTGCAGAATCTTCTTTTAATACTCTAGTTGTCTCAACAGTACTGCTTAGAACAGCCACCCCAACGACCAAAATAAACAAAATCATGATGGCTTGTCTGGAATTCATCGTTGAAAATGTTGGAATATGAACTTAAGATGCTCAATATGAACTTGGCGTTGTCTTTCTTTTTGTTCTTCTACTCCCTTATTGCTGTTACATAGTTTTGCGTTTCTGAAATGACTTGTGAATCCAAAGTATTTATAAGGTTTGATGTCAACAAAAAAGAAAAATTTCAAGGTTTGGTCTATAGTCCAATTTGAAGAACTCGTAATTCAGTACTATGAAATGGAATATTGGGTCCGGGTTTTAACGATTTCGTGTTGACCAGGGTTTATGAATGAGTCGTATGTCCGGAGTCTTTGATGCATGAATTGTAAGAAGATGGGGCTCTTGGTATGACATAGGGGTGCAACTACTCACTAGGGATTTAAATTGATTACTTGGACACCAACGGCCGTAGTTTCATCCCGGTGACCAACGGTATGACATCTGTATTTCAGATGGAAGAGAAAAAGTCAACTTTGAAGGTTTTGAAGTCCATTTTTTTCTTTTCTTTTTTTCTTCTAAAATATAATCTAAAATTTAAAAATGTTGAAACTACCAACATGGATTTTTATTTTTAACTCTTGGGATAGTGTTAGAGATTTATATCGAATCCATACGTTGGACCCCGGTGTCTGAAGTTGGATTGAAATATCAGTACCTCTAGGTAAACGAAAAATTCCTTGGTCAAATTCTCCAAAGCTACTCAATCCCCTAAATACGCAGCAAAAATTCTGAACAAATCATGTGGATAAATCATACCGAAAATGCACAGTCACATCAAAAACCAAAAGCATGGCCCCTTGTTTTTTCCAGAAGAACGGGCCACTTTGGATGAGTTATATGTATTCTTTTATACTTTTATCCCCATACATTTTTCAGATCGAAGGATATGTTTCTTAAAATGTAACGTTGCGAAGATGTACAAACTACAAACCGCCTCCATGAGCACCCAAAAACGGTTGTGACACAGCCTACGGGTCCCAACTTACCTTTAAATGAGCACCTGCTAATTCTCAAAGGCCGAGTCCCACCTGCTCCTCTTTTATTTTTAATAGAAAAAATGAATTTTATTTATGATTAAACTATGAAATCCGGCACTTCTTTAACAAGTGTTTCAAACCAACTGGGAAAAGAAGAAAATATGATTGAGTTTGCTCCAGTTGATCTGTCTTTTTTGGCCAGACAATTAGTAACCTCATTTAACTTTCCATGCACATAAGTGCACTTTCACATCTAAAGGTTTCTTAATAAAGTTCTACAGTCACGGATAATATTATTATTCGTCCATCTTACAGAACCATTTGTTCCGGTAATAGCTTTCAGAACGTTTGAACAGTCTCCTTCCAAGTTTCGGGAGCGGTTCGTCTAGAATCACACTTTCTTAAATAGGTTCTAGTTTGGGATATAGATGATTCTTGGCAGACCGCCAAAAGAACAACCAAAAAAACGGTATACTCACGGCTTTTTGGTGTGATACCGATGGGATCCGCGGAGAATAGCAGTGGTCCGGCATTCGTGAGAGCTTTCTGCTCGGTTTTTTCTTGGGCGATTTCTTTGACAGTCCGTGAATCATTTTTGTTGAGATGTATCTTTACAAATTCTTTTTTAGATTCCTTGGTCAAATTTGAATCATCTCATAGCCTTCATTTATCTGGAAAAGTCCTGACATGTGCCAGCACCATCAGTAGGACTCATTTCATGAAGGCCGTTAATCTACGCTAAGCACCAATTAGTAACAGCAGTGGCAGTAGTATCAATCGTGTACAAATACAGAGTAATATCGATATAATAAAACGAATTGACTTTTATTTTATTCACTTATTTCAAAGAATTTCAGTAATAATGTAACTACAATCTATACATCCTTTCTCCTATAAATATCAACAAAAACTCTGTTAACTTTGCGCTGTGATTTCTTTATTATCTAGTGTCCTTGACCCCTAGGGCTTGGACCCGATGCCAAACGACCAAGCCAGCATGTCATGGTTGATTTGGCTTTCTCATAAACTGACGGTAATGTAACAAAGTGATTTGCAGATGCAAAATCATCCTGTAACACTCTAGTTGCCTCGACACTGCTTAAAACCGCAACCCCGACGATCAAAATGAACAGGAAAGTGATGGCTTGTCTTGAATTCATTGCTGAAACTTGTATGAATATGAACTTAGGAAACTTAATGCGTATATAGTTTGCTAAGAGGTTTTTCAGAAGAGAATTTTGCGTTGTTTTTGTTTTGGTTCTTCTCCTACTCCTTGTTGTTGTAGTTGTTAGATTGTTGTGTGCTTTTGAAATGCATTGTGGGTTCAAGTATTTATAGGGTTTTATGGTTGGGGTTTGGACCGTTTGGAGTCCTTCTTAGTCCACTTTTTAGAACTAGTGATAAATATTTAAGTGTTTGAATAGAACAATCAGGACGTGTTTTTGACGATTTTAACGTGTTGACCAGGTTTTAGGAATGAGTCGTTTCATTGATGCAGCAAATAGCAGGTATACTTACCTCAGACTTGAGATGTCTGGTAACAATTCTTTTTTTCTGAATTTTTTATTTTAATCGGTAGGTGTCTGGTAAGAAATTAGCCTGAGGTAAGTACGGATTATATATGTGGATCTACGACCTTAACGTATAATGACATGTTTTACTACCCAGACCCTAATTTGACCATAAATCTATGACCCTTTTACAAAATAACTCTTAGCGTAAAGTACTGATTCCAAATGTGGAAATTAGCCCCAAACTAACTGCTTGCACTAATTTCTCTAGTCATATTAGTTAGAATGAGCGTTTTACCAATGAACACATTACAGGGGTACATGGACGACCAAAGGGAAAACAACCACATTGAGAAATTTGGACTACATAACGTTGTGATGTTATCATGAACAGACTTGCAATCATTTCTTAAACCTGTTCTACTTTGACAATGTATCTTTACAATTTAATTTTTTCTATATTCCTTGGTCAAATTCGGATCAATTTATTTACATGGACAAAGTCCTGTACTTCGCTAGGAATTATTAGTACTTAGTAGGACTCATTTCATAAAGGACGTTCAATCTACTCTAAGAACCAGTTAATAGAAGCAGGATAGGGCGCAATTGCCTATTCCTGTCATGGGTTTGCTCCACCCTGATGGTATCAGTCTTGTACGAATGAGTGTATTATCGATGTAATAAAATGAATTGAATTTTATTTCAGTAATTGCTTACAAAAAATTTGAATAATAATGTAACTACAATCTAAACATCCTTTCTCCTATATTATCAACAAAAACTCTGTTATTTGCGCTGCGATTTCCTTTATTATCTAGTGCCCTTTACCCTTAGGGCTTGGACCCGATGCCAAACGACCAAGCCAGCATGTCATGGTTGATTTGGCTTTCTCATAAGCAGACGGTAACGTAATCAAGTGATTTGCAGATGCAAAATCATCCGATAAAACTCTAGTTGCCTCGACACTGCTTAGAACCACAACTCCGATTATCAAAATGAACAGGAATGTGATGGCTTGTCTCGAATTCATCGCTGAAACTTGTATGAATATGAACTTGGGAAACTCAATACGTATATAGCTTGCTAAGAGGTTTTTCAGAAGAGAATTTTGTGTTGTTTTTCTTTTGGTTCTGCTCCTACTCCTTGTTGCTGTAGTTGTTAGATTGTTGTGTGCATTTGAAATGAATTGTGGGTTCAAGTATTTATAGGGTTTTATGGTTGGGGTTTGGTGTCCTTCTTAGTCCACTTTTTAGAACTAGTGATAGATATTTAGTGTTTGAACAGAACAATCAGGACATGTTTTTGACGATTTTAACGTGTTGACTGGGTTTGAGGAATGAGTCGTTTCATTGATGCACCAAATAGTAGGTATACTAAACTTACTAGCTGTGGATTTTAAAATGTTGAACTCGTAAAAGGCATGTACAATTACTAAAAGTAACCTCAAGAACGTGCGAGTTGAATAAAGAATTGGAGGGTATTTAAGTATTACGTCAGATATTACGTTCGACGTGTTGACTTTGAATATCTCATTTTGGTCTAAGTCTAAGACTTGGACTAGAATCCAAAAATCAAAATTTTCCGAGAGAGGAATCCACCAAAACGCATGCCATTGACTCTGCGGTTTATATGGGGCAAGAAATTGTAACCTGCGTAAGTGCTTATGCATAGGCCTAGTAGGACATGGTCATATTACGTGCACATATAATTGCATTGCACTCTTTTGTTTCACACCCTGCTAAAAGCCAACCACCGCCAGCTTACTACGAAGGAGATACGGATACTGGCAATTTGTGATCTTTTTGACTCTGAATACTCTTGACTTGAGTACTTTTTTACTACAAAATTAATCACTCGTTCCGGTAACTACTTGCTGTCTCGGAATTGCTCCCAAATTTTTCCTCGATAGGTGGCGGCCAGTTTTTTCGGGTGAGTACTCATTTGAGGTTAGATGTTTAGGTCGGGGACACTTGTTAGGAGAAAATTTTGTGGGCAAATTTAGGGGCGCGGATCCTCCGTGCCCATAATTGCATGTTCCTTTGTTCCAACTTATTAAAGAGCGCCACGTGTTTTCAACAGTTACTACGATATCCAAGTCTGTTATTTTTTTCTTTCTATTCTAAGTGTGAAACTTTTAAAACGAATAAAAGGAAATTGGTTGTCCTTCTTCCTCGTCTTCCACCCTGTCGTATCAAAACAGTCGTTGATCAGTGAAAATAGATTCTTTCTAAAATCTCCATTCCTGAATTAATAAGTTATAATTAAAAAAAAAAAATCTAATGAACCCATCGTTCACAAAGAACCTAATTTTTCAGAACCCAATTAACTAGAAAATTATATTCATATTTTTATCTTTGCGACAAACATCTATGATGTTATTAAAACTAATTCTCTTCTAAGACCATCAATATTCATTCTGTTACACAATTGAAATCTTTAATTGTTGCGAAAGAAGAATCAAACATCTCCGACAAGAGATCATCATACTCTTTAGCGAATTTGGTTGTCACATACATGAATCTAATTTTCATCTCCTTGAAGAATACAGTGAAAACCCAACTTCAGATTTTCACTCCTGCTTCCAGGTACCATTAGATTTATTTTTCCCTCAACAAATTTTCATAGATTATTAAAACGGTAACGTTTTTCTGATTCCTAACTCGATTTATTAAATTCAATTTCAGATTTTGGAAGACATAACAAAAGAAACTTAGAAAAAAGAGATGAAGAAGCAGTATGCATCCAACATATACATAAATAATTTAACGGCGTTATCGCACTACAAACAATAAATAAATGTTGGAAATACCATATGGTCCTAGAATAATATATTAGAGAGAGTCTAGTCCATTTTACCTAGTCAAATGTCTGTTTGGTCCTATTTGGAAATATAAGTTATGGTTTGGTCCTAGAAATAATGATTTGGTCCTAGGGTGATGTCATGGATGATGCAATTGTCACTAGGTAGTGGCAGAAATACCCTTTTGGGGCCACATATATACAAAAATCAGTAAAGAAAAATCTTTTTCAAATTTACTTTCTCTCTCATATTTATTTTCAGATCTAATCTCTTTCTTTTTTTCTTCTTCTTCTTTTCTTCTTGGTAATAATGGCGTCTCCATTATTTTTTCTTCTTTTTCTTCCTGTTACTGTTGAATACGTTGTTGCTGCTCATGTTAGTGATGTTGAAGATGAACTTAGGGTTTACGATGATGAAGATGAAATCATGTTATTTGTTGCTGCTACGGTTATAAATGATGAAGACGATTTACAACGAAATCCGTCGTTGTTGTTGAAGTTTCATCTACATCTGTTGAAGATGTTGAAGACGACGATGAAGATGTTGAAGATCTTGATTTTTTATGAAGATGTTGAAGACGAAGATCTTGATTTTGATTATGAAGATGTTGAAGACGAAGATCTTGATTTTTTATGTTGAAGATCTAGATTTTGATGACGATCTTGATTTTTTTTTTTATGTTGTTGCTCGTGTTGAAGACGATAAACATGATGAATATGATGTTTCTGGTGCTGTTTTAAATACGATGATGTTTGATGTTGCTATTGAAGACGACGAAGATGATGATGCTTCAGTTCATTCCATAATTGAACTCTGTTTTTTTTAGGTTTTTATATTGAGTTCATTTATGGAATGAACTCTGCAGTTCATTCCATAAATGAACTCTGTTTTTTTTTTAGGTTTTTATATGGAGTTCATTTCTGGAATGAACTCTGTTTTTCTAGGTTTTTATATGGAGTTCATTTCTGAAATGAACTATGTTTTTTAGGTTTTTATATGGAGTTCATTTCTGGAATGAACTCTGGTTTTTGTAGGTTTTATATGGAGTTCATTTCTGGAATGAACTCTGGTTTTTTTAGGCTTTTATATGGAGTTCATTTCTGGAATGAACTCTGTTTTTTTAGGTTTTTATATAAAGTTCATTTCTGGAATGAACTCTGGTTTATATAGGTGATTTCTGAAAAAGTAAGTAGAAATTAACAGGAGTTCATTTTGACGAATGAACTGCTACAAAAAATAAGTAAAAATTAACACAGAAGAGTACTTTTGTCCATTTAATATTTTTAAATAATTATGGACCAAACAGTAAAGGCGTTTTCCTAAAGGACTAAATAGACATGGGCCCACCTAACAAATGACCAAACGATATTTTTCCCTAAATAAATACAATGACACACGTGGCGTTCTATAATAGGGTGGTACAGAGGAACATACAGTTTTGGGAACATCCTCAGCCCAAATTTAGAGGGTAACATTAATAAGGTGGAAATATCTGAGGAGCCTGAGTTTGAACCATCTCTCTTCCATAAACCCACCAATAAGATATTATATACGGGGAAAATTTTTGCTATCACACTGCGAGAGCATATGTTGAACCAGCAATTGGAGAACCGTTAGATTTACTAGATGTGACATAAGCAAATGGGTTTAAATCCACGGTTATCTTCCTCATGTTTAGTAAATTTTATATGTAACTAAAACTTAGCTAAAATGATGGTAATTACTCACCGTGATATTTTAAGGATGAATCTTCAACAGAGCAACTATTTTTCATGATTGCAGAGCAACAAAGGACATTAAAAACAAAGAAGATTGCTAGGTTAAAATTCGGATGCACCAATTTGTATTCAGTTTCTTTTTTATAACAAAATTCGTATGTAGCGATGCTTGCATGTTATGTTGTTTTTGACTATTCATCACTAAAGATTCTCATCATATTTACAAAGTAAAGAATTTGATCAGGTGATATAACCAAATCATTACTCTTGACTAGAATACAGTACTAATTCTCACTTTTGCACGAAACTATAGTCCTGCTCATTCCCATTTTTTCTTAGAAGCTTGTGAATGATTTCCCATATTCCTTTCTTAATAGAAACAATTTTGAGAAGCACCAGGCTTGAGAAAGGGAGAAAATTTCATGGATCTGATATTTACATTCTTAATTCCTTGATCTATGCTGCATGTGGGGATTTAAATCGAACTTATGAATTGTTTGTTTCAGAGGATTCTGACAACTTAAAATAATATAACTATCGGGGAAGAGATACACGTCGATCTAATTGCACTGATATGCTAAAAATGGGGAAGAGATAACTGTGGATTTAACCCCGTTTCTTTATGTCATATCTTGTAAATCTAGCGGTTCTCCAGCTGCTAGTTTTGGATTGAATTTATGTTTTCAAACTTTCAGCAACACAAAAGTAACCTTTATGAGTTACACACTATTAAAAAAAGAAAAAAAAAAGGAAAAAAATCATTAATTTTCGGTCTATTTGAGGGCGTTATTCGTAGACCTTACTTGCATCCCCATTATACTCTTCGTCATAATTTTACGATGTGCAATCACTCATAAAAATTTACCATTTTTTTAGCAATTTTTCACGGTTAGTTATAGAAGCTGAACCATTTATTAATCCATCCAAGGTTATAATCTTCTTTCTCCTCTTCTTTAATTATCTTCTTTTCACCTATTCTCCATCGTGATTAACTCAACAAACTCAAAAACTCCTCCTCTTATCCTCTTTTCACCTCTTCTCTATCGTGATTAACTCAACAAACATAAAAACAATTTTGGAAAGGTTTTTTTCTATGATAATATAGGGATTAATATTTTTTGTTTAATTTTTCATAGATAATTTTCTAGGATCTTAATTCTCCATAATGCTTATCCTTCTTCAAAAGTACTTCGAATGGTCATTTAAGTTGCATTATGATTGGAAATCAACACTAATTCTAATATTTTCTCTCTTTTTTTTTATTTTGTTCTGATTAGGATTGTTGGGATCATAGTCCCACATTGGTTAGATGGGGCTTAATTGGTAGTTTATAAGTGGGTTCCCTCATCTAGTCAACCAATTTTCGAGTTGAGTTCTACCCATGGGCTTATGACGAGTTTAGGGTCGGTACCCTAACAAGAATTTGCTTTTGATTGTGTATAATGGTGATATAGATGATTATCACTAAATTATATAACAGGTGATTGTTTTAATTATCACTGAATAGACAACTGTGATCGATATAATTATCCATGAACTATGATAACTGAAATTATCACAATCAGTGATGATTGTGACTTTCACATGTTTGTATTATATTCCTAATTGAAATTTAGGAATATAATATAAAATTTCACATTATGTGGTTTAGGAATATAATTGCGACTTTCGCATTATGTGGTTTTGAGTGAAATTTTGATTCTCCATGTGATTAAAATTTACTAGAGATTTGGGGAAAGACCGAATTTGGATAATTGGAATTATCACAATTGGTGATAACTGCGATTTTCACATTATTTATATTCCTGCCAAAAACAAACAAAAATCACTTTGCGAATTTCACATTATGTTCATATTCCTACCAAAAAGAAAAAAATTCACTTTGGTTTTGAGTGAAAAATTCGATTCTCCATTTGGTTCAAAGAATGAATTGCGATAAATCAAATTATGTTCATACTTCTGGTAAAAAAATAATTCACTTTGGCCTTAAGTGCAAAAATTTCATTTTCACTCTGGTCAATGGTACTTGAGTTTTAGAAAAAGATGAGAAAAAAGTTAAAAGAGGCAGAGAGAAACCGGAAAGACAGAATAATTTTGGAAAATGAGATCTTTTAAAGAGATAATTTTGGGATCAAGATTTACTAGAGAGATAATATTGGGATTAGCATTAATCACGCATATTTGTTTTTCTAAGAAAGAAAAAGTCCACGTTTTTTTTATAGTAAAAAGAAATTAAAATTAATTTTTAAATTTAAGTAAAAGGTTATTTGTGTAATCAAACTCTTAAAATAATTAATATATAAAATCTTATTAATGGGTTCCTGGTAAACAAAAAATACAAATGGGCTAAAAATAATTTCCCCCCACTAATAAGTAATAAGTATGATTCACCATTCCCCACAAATTTGGAAAACTAAAAATCATTAAAAGAAGCACAATAGAGATTGATGGTCGTACCATTCCATAAATTCCGAAAAAATAATATCATTAAAAGGACATCATAGAGATAAATGGTCATATCATCGAGGGACGTCTTATTGTTCGGGAACGGTTTAGGCGAACCAAAAATACGAGGCCTTTTATGCATTACCAAATCACGTTAGAATGAAAAATATACCTGATAACAATTGATGAATCTAATATAGTATTAACATATATTTATCATCTTGTTCGAGAAGACACACTGTTATTTATGGACGTAACAATCGATTTCTTAGCATTTACCGCTGGGAACTCATCGATCGTATATTTATAATCAACACTAGTCATCATATCTTCCTTAATAGATAACATCGTTAGTCCATTCAATCTTTGTTGAGATATTGTGTATGAAGGTAGGATTTGATTAACTTGCACTTAGAGAAACTCCTCTTTGAGAGGCAATTTTAACAAGGATTATCATCGATTCTATGTTCATAGTCAACACTAGTCATCACATCTGCCTCAATACATAACATCGCTAGTCCATTCGATCTTTGTTGAGATATAGTTGAACGAAGGTAGGGTTTGATTAATTTTCACTTAGACAAACTCCTCCCTGTAGAGGCAATTGCAACAAGGATTGTCAATGAAATTATGTATGCAATAGACGTATTTCAAAATCTACCCATATCTGTTGAGAAATCAAACTTTGACACAACTTTTTAATTTCCTGGGGAAAATAATCCGTAAAACCTTGAACTCCTTAAGTAGCTCAATCCCATTAATACTTCATATCTTAGGTATTTTTCAAATTTAACACAAGAAACCTTTAAAGTATTATCACCAGGAACCTTAATTTCTCTATATGAAACAAAAACCCAAAAATTTCCTTTATGCTTAAAATTGCTTAAACATACGTTTGAGAGAAGAAGTAGCTTGGTCAATTATATAAATGAAGTATCAAACTCAAAAGGATTCCATTATCCTACTGTGGTGGTTGTATTTGTACCATCTCAATTTTATCGAAGTGTCTATCTTTTTTGTCGGACTCGTACTACATAAAAAACAACCTCTACATTCATAGATGCAGTAAGTGTCTTAGCTTCTTCTAATGCCTCCTCAAATTCATTATTTCTATAAACTTAAAAGAAAGAAACAAGATTTTTTTAATTTCGTAACATCATCAGGATTCATGTCTTCAGTTTACTCACTGCATTAACCATAATAAATACTCTATGGTAGGAATTACTATTTAGTCCAATTTTTCATGACCCAGTTAATGGCTAGTCCACCCACGAAAAACATTTACTCGTTAGTCCAAAAACATGTTTTTGGACTAGATTATTTACTCGTTAGTCCAAAAACATGTTTTTGGACTAGATTATTTACTCGCTAGTCCAAAAACTTTGTGGAGATTATAAAGTGTATTTTCTAAATGCCTAAAACACCCTTACAGATCTAATTAGTATCAACACATTGAATATTACTAGTAATATGTTACTACATACTAATAGTATCAATATGGTCATACTACATATCAATATGTACTATATTAATAGTAAAAAGAATATGTTACTCGTAAATTAAGTAACTACTCTACTATACTAGTAGTAACATGTGTACTAGTAGACTAGTTTACTAGTAGTGACTAGTACTATACTAGTACACTAGTAGTACTAATAGTAACTAGTATTATACTAGTAAACTAGTATATGACACTACATATATAAACTAGTTGTGTTCTTGATATAGTAAACTAGTATACTAGGAACATATTAATATGTAATATCAATATATAACATACTACATATTAATACGACACTACATATTACATATGTTACTAGTTACTACATATTACTAGTTACATATGTTACTACATATTACATATGTATACTAGTTACATATGTTACTACATATTACATATGTATACTAGTATACTAGTAAACTAGTATTAAGTAACTACTCTACTATACTAGTAGTAACATGTGTACTAGTAGACTAGTTTACTAGTAGTAACTAGTACTATACTAGTATACTAGTAGTACTAATAGTAACTAGTATGATACTAGTAACATATTAATATGTAATATCAATATATAACATACTACATACTAATATGACACTACATATTAATATGTAGTGTCAATATATAACATACTACATATTAATATGTAGTATCAATATTAATATGTAATATCAATATATAGCATACCACATATTAATAATGTTACTACATATTAATATGTAGTGCCAATGTATAACATACTACATATTAATATGTAGTATCAGTATATAACATATTGATACTAGTAACATATGTTACTACATACTACATTTGTTCTATATATGTTACTACTAGTTACATATGTTACTACATATTACATATGTATACTAGTTACATATGTTACTACATATTACATATGTATACTAGTAAACTAGTATTAATACTAGTATATATGTTACTACATATTACATATGTTACTAACATACATAGTATATTATTTGTTAGGGTTAGTAGAGTAATTTTACTCTTTTCAAATCTTTTTTGGACTAGGGAGTAAATGTTGTTTCCCGCCGGACTAGCCACTAATCCGGATCGGGTTTAGTGGACTAAACAGGAAATCTCTCTACTCTATGCCAAACAAACATATATACCATATAGGTATGACTTATAATTTTTGGGTCACCATACCCCTTATACTATAAGACGATTGTGATCATGGTATTTAAAATCGTACGAGTCACGACTCACATCAATTTTTCTCTTTTCGATTTAAATCGTACTATTGAATCGAATCTCCAATGAATTGTGTAGAATCTTATTTTTGTGCGATTCTTACTCTCATTTTTTGACTTTTTTACTCGGTCAACATTAGCTTTTCTATCAAAACAAGTATAAAACCAAATGTAATGGTTTGGAATATAACAAGTGACATATGGTACGGTTTTATATACTCCTAGCTACCACACCACGATGGTTGTTTTTGAGATATATGAAAATGAATTAAATTTTATAAGTGATGGATGCAACAAAGATTAAAATTTAGGAAGAACATATAAGGTTTGTTGAATGTTTTCCATAATTTAAACAAAACTAGTCATAAAAACCCAAGGTGACCAAACTTGTGGTACAAAAAACCTACTCAAATGTTGGGATCCATTAAAACTCCATCGTAAACAAAATTGATACAAAAACCCTCAATTTTTAAAAATTGATACAAAAACCCCAAATTTAAATGTTGGTTTCATCAAATTTTATTTTGGTTTCATCAAATTTTATGATGAAACCAACATTTAAATTTGGGGTTTTTGTGTTAATTTTATTTTGATGGGGTTTTTGTGTTACTTTTGTTTTGATGAGTTTTTTGTGGAAGGATGGTGACACCTTTGGGGTTATAACTCGCGGACCGTAATTTATATATATATATATGTAAACTTAAAATTGTATATATGTGAGTTTATGATTTAAAACAACCATGAATCTTCGATTCACGATTCAATATACGATTCACTCCTTCAAATTTTAAAAAATAATATTCGTTTCGCGGTTCATGATTTCACAACCTTGGTCCATATATCATCGATTCTGATTGGTTCATCCTAGATTTATCGTGACTATTAAAAAAAAAAGTGTATGGTCTAACCTGGTCTCTCCGAATATTTTGATGAGGTATAGGCGGATAAGGGATATCAAATAAGCATATTTCCTGACCTTGCATGGTAGATTTTATGGGTACTCTAAGATCAAGGTTAGCCTACCCACGTTATACGCAATGAGTCGAACAGCCTGGTCTACCCTGTTGGACACGGTTACGTCAGGTAACAATGAAAACGTTGTTGGGTTATATAATGGCCGGACCAAGTTATTTCATTAATTTGAGTGGTAGGATTGCTATTACAAGCTAGGAACATCATATTGGCATCGCCTGCATGCTAAAATATTATATTTATCGACAGAGTAGTTTTGATCCCAAACTTGTACCTATAATCTTTATTATATGTATATTTGATTGACAACCTAATTTAAGAAAGTCGTCATGGTCGGTGATGTAACATATATTTATTGACTGCATTATATTCTTGTTATTGCTTGATATATACATAATTCTATTTCAAATATTTGGTTGAAAATATTGTTAAGGATGTTTAGTGGATCCACATGCTTTAATTCATTCTATTTAAATGTTTATCCATGTTTGATCAAAAAAATAAGGTTGGAGAAATTTATGCATAAGTCTCATTGCGATCCATAATGCCTTGATTTCACATCTCCATATTATTTTCATCCTGGTGCGTAAATCACAGGAGACTCCTCTAATGATTCTTATAAATTGATGCGAAAAGTTAATCATGCACGAAAACTCTTCTCTGATAACCTGCTTTGGCAGAGGAAAAACGTTTAAAGAACAAACACAAAATGAATCTGCTTCGGTATTCAATAATAGACCACTGAAAAAGGAAACCCTAGAACTAATCATCAATAATTAAAGACAATAAATGCTTGAACTAGAAAACTTAATATTCATTGGTACAAACTTAAAAAACAAAAGTTGCAATAAAGATAACTTATATAGCCTTCAATCATCTAACCTAGGGTTTAAATATCAAAATTGATGTATAAAATGTTAAAGAAGAACACTTTTTGACATCAATTTGATATTGGCAATGAGGCCCCTCTAGGATGTTCACGTTCACCCAAAAGAAATTCATCATTTCCTTAATTATAGGGTTTAAATGATAGTAGTTATTCCTTAACAATAACTATAATTCTTTCTGAAAAACTTTGTAGGACGCACCTACTTTCCATTTACCCATTCTTGATGAACCCTCAATTTCCATTTCTTGTATGCGATTTCTTCTCCAGTTGACGAGAAATAAACAGAGTACATTGAACGATCTTCACCAGTACGTTTGCTTCGAATTTCATCTCTATCAGTAATCCTTCCAACGCGCCATCTGTTTTTATCATTAACATCTACTTGGTCATAAATGTTAAAATAAGAAGCTTTAATTTCAGGAGGAATGGGTCTAATTTTAGCAGTATGAACAACTTATCTTAGCAAACACTTTTTATTATTTTCGTGTAAGTTTTTGTATTCAACTAAAAACTCATATTTTTCGGTTTGTTTTATGATTGTTGCTTCAAAATATGAACCCAAGAAATGTTCATGTTTACTGCTTACTTCTACTATATCTCCACGCTGAAATCTAGGCATCATTGCCAGTAGGGTAATATAATCCTTGCGATGCGGTTTACTAATAATCTCTATTCTGATAAACTATTAAATAGTTAGGAATAGTATGTTAGATTTGCAATAACTTATAAAAGTAATTTTAAAATTAGATAAAGTCACTTGTTGTAAGTAACAAATTGTCTTCAACAGAATATTGCACGGCCACACACCTCAAAAGAGTGATGCTAATGACCCCACAAAGCACTGGGGTCCATACCTCAAAAAAAGGATGTCAATAATCCCACATAACACATTGTCTAGGATAAAACTGTTTATAGCAAATTGTGAAAAGCAAAAACACCATCCCCTGAACTTGGGGGTAACAAAGTAAACACTCAAAATGTACAACAAGGAGATCGAGAAAATTGTAAAGGACAAGAACTCTCACTGGGATGAAGAGAAAGTGAAGTGAGAAGATTGAGAAAGAAGATTGAGAAAAGTTCAGGGGTTTAACTAAAACACCACCCCCTGAACTTAGGGGTAATAAAGTAAACACTCAAAATGTACAACAAGAAGATTGATAAAAGTGCGAAGGAAAAGAAATCTCACTGGGATGAAAAGAAAGCGAAGTGAGTCATGGTTTAACTAAGGAATGAAGCAAGAAGGTCAAAAGTGCGGAGAGAAGGAATTCTCACTGGGAAGTAGAGAAAGTGAATTGGCCCCTAATTTGTATAAGCAGTGAAGAGAGGTGAAATTCCCTTACATAAGGAGATTCAGATCTTTTGGTTTCCTACGTAGGATTATAGGTTTCATTCACCAAGACGACAGTTAATTTTTTGATGGGGGCACTTTTTGACGTGACTATAGGGACAGATGGTCAGGGCGGAGCCAAGGGTTGACTAACCCTGGCTCTAGCCCCCTAAAATCCTAATAATCCTATAAAAATCCCTAAAACTCATACTATATTTTACATTTAGCCCACCTTGAGTTTAGTATTTAGTCCACTAGGTCCAATTGTTTTACAAAATTTTAATCTAACCCCCTAAAACTTAATATCTGGCTCCGCCACTGCAGATGGTATATATTGATTTGTGTCTGTGTCACTAATTATTTAATCACAATATAATCTGTTTCCAAAGATATAAAAGAAATGTATTTTTGCAGAAAAGATAAGTATGTTAATCGGAGATATTTTTGGAAACCGAAGCAATTAATGAGAATGACATATTTGTTCCTTTACTTATGTCCCATCAAAAACTAATCCCACCAAAACCTTTAAAATCTTATTTTCTCCCGTATAATATAACTCATATGCTAATAAATTATGAAGTAGTAAACCCTAATTAAAGATTTGAAATATTAGCAAACAAAGTACGAGCATCTATAACGTGGGAGATAATAAACAAGATCAGACAAAATAGTAAGTGAGAAAACGTGAATATATTTACCCTTGTGTCCTCTTCCAGCCACGCAAGTTTAATCCTCTGTGATGTCAGACCTTTATTCTTTCTTCAGCTTCTTTGCATCTCCTTTAATACCTATGAAATCCCTCACAAAGTTTGTGTATCTTTATTCATCCACTTTGCACCTCCTTTAGGTAGTAAAAAATCCCCACGAATCTCGTGTGTATTTTCACGCTCTTCGCACCTCCTTTTATAGGTAGCATAGCTAGAAAATCCTACCATAATTAGGAAACCTAAACCTTGGAGAATACTCCAACTCAACCGCCATACAACTTCCCTAATAAGCATATACTTCTTATAGACACGGTTGTGTGGCCGCCTTACGCCACATTCTATATTTCAGCACCGCCAATCCCGAGAATATCTCTTTTAAGATTTTAACAGTTGCAAACTCGGTTTTTATCGGGTGTTCGGTGTTCACTATTTATTCACCAAGTATATAGGGAAAGCCCAGGCCCACTTTTAAGCCCACAAATCACCGACATGGTATTGCTGAAGGCACCGCCGAAAATGAACAAGTGATTATCGCTGCCATTTTAAGCCCGGAACAGAACCGGAAGCTGTTTTCACAATGAAGGAAAGCTTGATTGGATTTTCAATAAGACATAAAATAGACGATGGATCCTGTTCTACACAGGGGACGAAGCACAAGCATTTCTTGTGCTATGACTCTTCCTTCATTTGCGTGACGGACAAACTCTATTTTAGGGATTCAAAACCGACCCCTAGGTCACTTACCGGCGGAGGATAGGACAATTATTCTTAGCTAGCTTTCTTGAATCTCTCAAGCCTAGTTGCTAATAAGTTAGTGAACTATACGCGAATTATCCGAACAGTACTAATACGCACACATCAGATGCATTTTTATGTATTCCGGATCATATTTCTTATTTTTTCAGCATTTCCGAGTATTTTGCGAAATATATGAATTTACGAATTATATGCCACATTAATTCGCCATTATATCAACGGATTTTATGGTGATTGCATCATGTTCATCGTATCCTCTTATATGTACACGTTTGTTGATGATTGTGTACAAGAAATGGCTTAGGCTGTTTAGTGATCATAATTTTACTAGAATGCTACTGTCAGTGCGCTGAAACTGAAGACTTAAGAGGTGTAATTCAGAGGTGTTCGGATCATTTCTTTCATACACCGAGATTGAGCCCTGATTTTTTTATAGAGTAATTATTTTGAACGATTTTTTGGGCACTCCTCTTTTTTCGTGGGTGGCCATAATTTGATAAGATCATCTTCCCTACATTTAAGGGGTGTCCCATAACGTGGAATTGACTAACTTATATTTTAACCTAATTTAAATTATAGCTAACCGAATGATCATGACCACCTAAATATGTGTCTAACCTAATCCAATTTATTAACAAAACATAACCAAAACCAAACCCGTCCCTACCTAGTTGTAAATTCGAGTTTGAAAAAACAAATTCTCGTTGTTTTCTCTTCTTCTTTCTTTTAACTGTTCTTTTAGTTATCATACTTTTATGACTTTTGTCTCAAGAGTAGGAGATAAAGTAGATAGACTTTTGAGTGACAAGATGAGTTCAAGTCTCCACATACCTTTTGGTCGGATGAAGTTTCACTGGTTCCTTGAGTAGTTCTTCGTCTTTGCAAGATAATCGCCATGGAGTGTGGAGCTCAACTATTCCTAACTATCCTAGACTGATACTTAGTCATAAGTATACTAGAAATCAAGACATATAGTTTTGATCACTAATATTGATAAACATGCTTGAGATAGCAACACATGCGAGTTCGACCGATCAATTCTCTAACAATCTCCCCCTTTGTCAATTTTAGCGACAAAACTATCAATACATATGGATTAAAAAATAATTAAAACTTTGTAGCTTCTCGTCCACATGCTTGATCTCCTTGGTGCTTCAACGTTACTTGAAAACTTCGTCTTTTCCAAGTACTCCCATGATTCCATAGATGTTCAATTCAGCATCATAGTTGGTGATATGTATCACTCCCCTTAGTCAATACTTTCGTCTCAACATGAAAATCATTCCCCTTACCTAATGACCCATAAAGCACGTAAATCATATGTATTTGTAGTGTGAACTACACATTAATTCTCCCCCTTTTTGTCAATAAAATTGGCAAAGGTACGAAAACGGGATCCTAATGAAATTTCCACGAAGACGCTTCAAGACCAAAGAAAAGTACATATCCACTTGTTTAGATGCAATCATAAAGCTGAGGCTAAATGCATTCATCAAGGAGTTTATAAAGATACAAGATAACCCTAAATAATTCCACAGCAACACTCCCCACAAAGATATGGAAATTAAGTGCAAGTTCAAAAGAACTCTCCCCCATTTGATTTCATTCCCAAGAGAACAACAAGAGCGACCTTACTTTTACAAGAAAAGAAGGATTTTATTGGACACCAAAAATCATAAGGAATGATTTTCTATATCCAAAATTTTCAATTAAACTAACCACAAGAGAACCCATGATTAATTTAATCGGAATACACAACCAAAATAACCACAAACGAATCTATGATTAATCTAGTTGGAAATGCTCGACATAGGAGAGCTTACGGAGCTACGACTAAGTTCACCATAAAAGAATGATTAACTCAATTGTCTTATGCTCAACACAAGAAAAACTTATGGAGCATTGCAGTATACAGATAAGATATGGATCAGGGAATGATCAATACTGCGGCATATACCATTTTATTTTCCATCACAATTTGCACAATACCATACAATAGGCATAATCCTTGTAAACAAAAGATTTTAACCTATCTTTCATCAATAATTGACATAATAAGCTTAACTTTTGTTTGTAAAAAGTTCATCGATCTTGTATCAATACATGCATATCGACATATAAAAGAGATAACTTTTGACATCATATGGGACAATAATAGTTCACGGACGCAAACACACATATCCCATAACATATTGCAATATATAAAACCATAAAGATTAATACTGCAAAAATCATCTTCGATTTTTTTTCAGAATTTAAATAAATAAACCTAAAACTAAAGATGAAAACAAAATGATGGACATAGCTATGTGTACTCACAATAATGGCTATTCCAAACTCTAGTTATTCTTCCTAAGACATAAGAAATAAATTATCATAAGAAGACTTTCTAGACAATATAACTCAGTTTTCTTTGATTATTTCATACCTTTGAAAAGGTCCATCAAAATAGGAGTCGTTGATATACTTGATCTTCTTGTACGTAGAGACGCCATGTTCATGAGTTAAAACGTTAGTTTTTCGGTCAACGATGCGAGCAAGATGCCTGGCTTTGACGCAATCAAGGATGACCTACTTCTGGTTTCTGATCAAGATGTTTTGATTTTCAAGGATTTCGCTTGTCCATCAATGAATTGGTTTATCTGCAATTGAAGGTTAGCAAGCTCGTTCTTAACCTCAGTCTGGGCGAAGATTAAATCCTTGACAGATTCTCCTATCCAAGAGTTATACTCTTTTCTTTCAAGCATCTTTTTCGGAATCAGATCTTGAGCTGAATCACATCCTTTGAAATCTTCTTCCATCTCAATGTTTACTTCTTTTTGAGGTTCAACAGAGGTTCCCATAGACAACTTTTTCAGGGAACAGGGTAAACACATACAAGGTATGTATATGTTGTCAATCAAGGAAGACACTCTTGATAGAAGCCCTAGATTTCCTTAGAGAAGACTTGGACGTTCGTGGACCTGGAGAATATATTAGGAACAAGAATGACTCAAAATGAAATACAAGCTGTTTCTGAAAATGTCTCTTTTAAACAATGCTCAATATCTAGAAGGTTAGATAGAGCAAAAGAGATACATTAAGAACATAGAACGTAGTAGAAAAAATCAACTTGTAAAAAAGACATCAACAAAATGGATGATAATCGTCCTTAAGACTTGAGCATCTCATAAACAGACATCCTTGTGACTCTCAAGTTAGACACACGGATGTGAATACCTATAGTTAGGTAATAGGATGAGACATAATCTCACCATGAGTGTTTAGAGATATAGGGATATCACCAGTCAGTCTGTTTTTTGTATTCATTTTCTTTCTTTGACTATTTATAACTTCATAGGAGTTTCTTGCAGTCCTTTGAGAGAATCCATTAAATGGAACCTTTTGATGACTAAGTCTAGGACCTCTAGAAATTGGTTCTAGGGGATTAACTGAGATAGGTCTCCACCTTATAGACTTAGATATACCAGTTTTATTCTCATAGACACTGGGAAATTGTGTTTTTGTGATGTAGTTTGCACCATTTGTAAAAACACGATTCCGGTAAAGATTTTGAAAAGAGTGATCTTTAAAAATCTTTTTATGAGAATTCTGGTTTTCTATGGGAGTGAGATCCATTATTAATGTCGCCAGATGATTAACTTGGTTGACGGCAAACCGAACAAGATTTTGAAGATCGAAGATCTGTTTCTTCCGTGTAAAACAATGTTTAGCACTATGATTTCTTTTCCCACAGAAGGAACAAGTTCGTGGAAGAGAATTGTTGAAAGGCATCTGTTTCAAACCCATGTCCCATTTGGAAGTTTACCAAATATATTTTGTAGGAACTTCCTTTGGTGAGTTTTTCTTCATGTCAGGTAAACTTCCTTTGGTGAGATCCATTATTGATGCCGCCAGATGATTAACTTGGTTGACGGTAAACCGAACAAGATTTTTAAGATCGAAGATCTGTTTCTTCCGTGTAAAATAATGTTTAGCACTATGATTCCTTTTCCCACAGAAGGAACAAGTTCGTGGAAGAGAATTGTTGAAAGGCATCTGTTTCAAACCCATGTCCCATTTGGAAGTTTACCAAATATAGTCCATACAGATTGCTAATCGAAATATTGAGACTCAGCACGTGACACAGGAGAATTTCTCATTACAGTGTTTTCCTTAGTCAAGTAGGAAGACTGTTTTTGGTCTAGATGAATAGATGCGGCAATATTCTCTTTTTCCACACGAAGGTTGTTCAAGTCAGAGAAGTGTGTCTCAACTAAACGTTTTTCTCTAATTGTTCCTTCTTTAACAATATTCTCAAGAGTACTAATCTTTTCTTGTTGTAGCATATTCTCCTAAGTGAGTTTTTTAATATTGTTAGAAAATGACTCAATAATCTTGTAGAGTTCACGTTCCCGACTAAGATACTTCTCAAATTCATCCAAGAGTTGAGAATGATTATGAAAATCAATTGTCTCAATTGGATTTTCTTTTGTTCTGGTGATATTCCTTTCTACCTCTAGCAATCTGTCAATTGTCTCATTTCTTTCTCTGGATTCGAAAGAATCAGCTAAGGAATTATCCTTTGAGTAAAAAGAAAGACACTTAACATAGTCAAAAGTATGGGAAGCCATAGACTATGCGTAGATAAGAGATACGACTTTGTCCACAGAATCAGATTGCTAAAAACACAACCTTGTAAGGTATTTTAAACGTGTTTGCCTGCTCTGATACCAATTGAAAATGCGGGGTATAACAACCTCACTCAATATTTGGATTAGCAATCTGTATGGACTATCTCTAATATACTTTTAAGAGAATCAACTAGACAGTCAGACTCAATCTTAATTAAAGTATATCAAGGAGTTAATATCTCTATATCTTGATTTAAATCTTACTCAAGCAATCTGCGAGTCTCGATTAAATACAAGAGAGATAAACTTGGATGGTATCAAAGACCAATATCCAAGGATCAATCAATATCCAATCAACAACCAAAGGTCGGATTTCAATATTGATCGATACAACGCACAACCTGTGATATTTTAATTATATAACAAAATATAATGCGGAATAGAAATAACATAGACACCAGGAATTTTGTTAATGAGGAAACCGCAAATGCAGAAAAACCTCGGGACTTAGTACAGATTGAACACCACACTGTATTAAGCTGCTATAGACACTAGCCTACTACAAACTAACTTCGGTCTGGACTGTAGTTGAACCCTAATCAATCTCACACTGATTCAAGGTACAGTTGCGCTCCTTTCGTCTCCGATCCCTGTAGTTGCATCTTTTCTGATGACTACATCCAAGTGAAATGAAATACTAAAAACTACTAAAACATACATGATTCAACTATGAACAAGATGTAAAGAGCATGAAATGTAAAGATTGACACAAGCATATAACGTGGTTCGTCCATGAAGACGTACGTCCACGGGAAAGAAGATGTTTTCTTATTGATTATAAGGTCTTACCCACGAAAGAGTTACAAATCTCTTCTAGATTTCTCACTTTCTCTCTATCTAGATCTCTCTCAGGAATTCTCTGTGGAAAGACCATCTAAGATTACATAAGTTGTCCATCTCCTTCTATATGGACTTGTATTTATAGGCAAAATAAACTCATGGTGGTCTGATCATCCGAGTTCGATGAGTTGTCTTCCATCGTCCTGGATTCCTCGGACTGTCTCTATATTATCCCTCGTGATGGCTAGTCTGGTTCTTCCTCCTAGTAGTCTCGTTCTCCTTCGCCTCGTGCTTCTCATGTATGGAGAACCTTGTGTTCTATCACCTCTGGGTAGTAGTATAGATCGTCTGATTCTTCCGTCACGATGAAAATATCCCACTTCTTGTTCTTATCCTTCATTAAATGCGGTCCTGCTTTTTAGACTTGACCGTCTCAGCAGATTAGACCTTTACTTACACGCGTCATTCATGTGATGCTCGTGTAGTTGCCTCGGCTGAGACAATTTCTCCTTTTTAGAGGATGATTCGATGCTCCTACCTTATCACCCTTTCACGTATTCATCCCTTGAGATGCTGACACGTGGCTGTCGGGTATTTTACCCACACATTTTGCTCCTTTTCTTTGCAACTTGCCGAGGGCATGATGGGAAGAAAACTATGTATCTGTCCCACTTTTCTTGCCACGTGTATATTTTTTGGATAACTCTAAGATTCCTGTCGGTTTTCTTAGGTTCTCCGGGGGCAGGATATCTTTCCTTTTGTACTCTTCCTCCAGGATTCTTATCGTCTAGTTTGTCGTGCCTTTGACCTTCTTCGGTTCAAAGAAACCATTAGTTTTTCAAGGATCTCCTCCTTTATTTAAGAAGAGTTCTTTTGTGATATGGGTATGATCTTTCATTTTGTTCCCTTTTTTCCTTCAGGTCGTTTTTATAGAAGACTCCTATGTTCGTGGGCCCTTTTCCTCCTCGTCCCCCGTGGTGGCGAGGTGTTTGTTCATGTTTTCTTCATCATGATGGTATGTCCTTTCATTTATGTGTTGCTTCTGGTTTTCTTGCTCCTGATTCTAGATCATCACCAACGTCTTCTTGGAAAGATCTATCTTTTCTCATAACGTCTTTAGCCTCGTCTCTGTTCGTCTAGTGACTGAACTTCCTGTTGTAGGATCTCGTATTTATCACTGTTTTTCCTTTTACCGGAAAGCTTGGAAACACTTTATGTATTGTGTCCCTTCTGACGATTGGCCTTCGGAACACTTTATGCTACGCATGTTTTGGCTTAGAAGCATTTGCTACTGGAAGTGCTGGGGTATAAAATACTGTTGTTGAATTCAAACGTATATATATATATACCTTGCCCGTTTTTTATGTCGTAGCACTGTAGGATGGTGATGTAAGCGAGGGGTGAGCGAGAGATGGTGATTTAGTTGAACGCAACAATCCGGCGGTTTGCTCCGGTCCAAGGTGTGTGTTTAGAGGGGTTCGTTCGTGCCCCGGTTGATGATAGACGCATTTATGTGTCTAATATATCTCAATTGTATATAGTGTTAGTGCTCGATTTTGTACTTAATTGGTTATTTTATTTATTTATAGGTGTTTTTGGAAAATAAGGCTTTGTGGCGAAATTGGCTAAAAATGCGGCATTTGGACCTCCGTTGATAACATACCGGAAGCGCCCCAGAATTGTACCGGAAGTACCCCAGGAATATCCCGGAGGAACCCCGAAAAAGTGCGGAAAACATCCCAGAAAAATCACTAAAGGCACCCAAGTTTTGGTTATTTCCACCCAACAATTTTATTTCAGCCCCACTTGCTATTCGCACCCCACCAGAGGATAGGGGGCATCCCTTCTCAATTTTCAAACTCAAGATTTTGGCGGGAAAGGACTATGCAGCGTCTGGCAGATTTGGAGATCGAATTTCGGACGTGATTTTAGGAGATTCAATTGCTGTATTTGGTACGTATGGACTCTACATGACTAAACAGGCCTGGTACAATCAATTGGACCCAACCAATTGGGCTGGAATGGCCGGGAGAAGTAATCAAAGTCCTAACAGGACACGGTGTTCTGTTTTGAGTTTCAAAGATTGGTGAGAGATTTTTGGGGGTTTTTCTACGCTGGACAACCATGTATTTAGTCGAGTTCAAGTCAGAGAAGCTTTTGGGAGCAATAGAATAGCTAACAGACGTATACAAAGATCGACAGATGGAATTATTGTTCAAACTGCACGTGAAGAATAAGAGATTTATTCTCGAATTTGATCGAGTTTCTAGGGAATCTGAAGGCTATATATAGTTGGGTTTTTGTCATAGAAGGGTTAGAAAAGTTTAGAGAGAAATAGGAGAGAGTTCAGAGCCGAAACGAGGAAGATACCATTGATTGTTGTTGCTGCTGCTGCTGTTCAAGGAGGAAGACGAAGAACGAAGAACAGACGCTCCTGGAGCATCGTTCTTCAATAGTACCTACAGCAGCAAAACTGTGTCGTTATTTTGCTGCAGTTCAGAAGTATCGTTTACAGGCAGTCTTTTTCGAACATTGTAACAGTCACGCTGTAACATTTATACAGCGTTGCAAAAATTCTGTTAAACACCATATCATCAATAAAAACATCTATTTAACCATGAATTTATCTTGTGAGTGTGTTTTTGGGATGAGGAGCTAAACCCAAACCCAGGGGTGACAGAGGAAGCCATTCTCACAATAATTATGTGGTAATCTCTATTTTATTAATTTATGCAATATTTTTATATGATTGATTGCATTGATAAAAATGATTTAAATGGTTTTCATTAATCAACTGTGTTTTCCCTTGATAATGCATGCTTAGTTTTAGACTCTTGATGCATTATACTTGTGATTAACATTTGATATTTTGGAAAATCTGCTTTTGGCAATATTTAGAATCAACCCAATTATTTAAATTGCATAGTAAAAAAATATTAGATCACATAAGTATTGTTGAATGGTGGAATCTTAACCCCTATTTCTCAATAAAATTTTACGTCAGTTTGCTATTTTCCTAAATTTTATTTAAATCTAGAAATTTTGTTGCCTTCACAAGTCTGAAAAGAACCTTTTTACCACTACAACTACAACCATTTTGAAAAACCATCAAACTTTTGGCGCCGCCGACGCGGATTTGTGTTTAGGTAGCATTTTTTTTTAGATTTATTTTATTTTATTTTATTTTTTTTTTATTATTTTTATTTGTTCCTCTTTACGTTTCTTTGGGTGTGTCTTTGATTTGCAGGTTTGAAGTTGGATACTAAGGACTTGGAACAAAGCTTAAAGCTAAAAGAGAAGAAAAAGAAGACAATTTTTGTTTTAGGATTTAGTTTTATTATTTATTTTATTTATTTTTTTTAGAATTGTATTAGGAAATATTTTGTAATTTTCTTTTTCTTTTGCACTTTATTTTTGTGGACTGTGGACTTTAAACTTTGGACATTTTTATTTTTATTTTTATACCCTATGGAAGGGATCCTTAAATACAAACTGTTTGCAGGGAAGGACGACGATTACAATATCGTCTCGGCCCCTCGGGTTCGTACATGACATAGGAGTCGTGGCCCGAGTCGACTACAACGGTTCATCACCCTTCTGGTACGGGAGGTAAGTCCAATCGAAACACTCGCGAATCTCCTGTAAGCGAGTTACTGTATTCCTTAAGGTGATAATTGTTTGAGGACGAACCAGACTGTTTTTAAATTCCTAGTAAAGGGAAAGACCTGACCAATACAAGATAAGGGTTCGGATTTCATCACCGCTCCCTTCTTGCCCGCCTTAGGAAAACGAAACCTAACGCGAACCCAAGCTTTAAAATCTGATTAGAAAGAGACCTATAGGGTATCGAGCTTGTTAGGAAAAATTTTCGAAGGATATTGGTTACCTTTTAAGCAATCTCGAAGTTCATAATGGTTTCTGTGAGTTGAATGCGTGACTGCGCCGCCTTGTGATAGCGGTGAGGCCTTGGGTATCAAAGCTCCACTGAGCTTCCCTCGCCTCAATTCAACCTACTTTGATTCGGATTGATTCCAGAGGGGTTTGCTTAAACTGTAACGAATTCCCCTTCGAGAGATAGAATCTAGTCTAGAAACAATCTAAGTGGAGCCATCATGCTTTTTGTTTGCTAGATTCTATAGGTTTGATTTGGTCGAGTCAGCCTTGTTTGTGATTGTGTAGAATTCCCTTGCAATTAAGAATGTCGAATTGGTATGATAGAAGCCAATACAATGAATATCGACCTGAATTTGAATATGGACATCATCAGTATTATGACCATAGTGAGAATAGTGGCTGGGGACGCCAACCTTTTCAAGGTTATGGTTCATACCATGGTGAGCCCAATTACTATCCACACGTGCATCAGTCATACGAGCAAGAAGATTATAGTACTAGTTCTTCGTCTCTAGAGGATACAATCAAACTATTGAAAAGTAGGCCTTATTATGATCCTTCAGTTTCTATTCCTTCTCTAGAAGAGACTCTCAGGAATTTAGCTGAGTCATCACGTCAGTTAGCTGAATCGACATATAAATTAGATGAGGTGAATAATGTAGTTATGGACGAAAGAACTGCAACAACAACTTAACCTGTAGAAGATATCCTCAATAGATTAACTCAAAACTTAGATCCTACACTAAGGGAACTTTCTTTGGAAGAGACCCTTGAGAGGATAGCTGAGTCGACACGTAGACTTGAGTTAGAGACGAACGAAAGTATTGCTCGAAATAACTTGAATTGCCAATATAGTGTATCCAATAATACCCTTGAGAATGAAGATAGTTTTTCACATAATCAAGATAACGAGGTTATAATTGGTAAAACTACTTATTTAGATAAGGTTCAATCATCTTCGTACTATTATGATGATGAGGATAGTAGTGATGAAGAATCTGAAATATGTAGGCATAGTGATCAGGAATCTAGTAATCCAATTGAGCTTTATAGTGATTATATTATTTCTACTTCAAATCCAAATAATTTTTATGATTATCCACCTATTCAAGAGGACGAGGATTTGATTAGGAATACCACCGTTTTAGACGATGTAGTATTTCCTTTTGATTACGAAGCCGATAGTGGTTTAGAGGAACGGGTTTATTCTGAAAATGTTGTTTTAGAGTCTAGCGACTTAGAAACAACAGTATTGGAAGAAGAAGATAGACCCGTAGAGATGAGTAAAGATGCACTACCTGATAATAACTTAGAAGAATCTCTTAAATATTTTAAGGACTCTGAAGATACCGAAATTCAAGAAATAATTAGAGGTCTATCTAGAGATACTGAAAACTCTAAGTTTGGGGGTGATTATCACTTTCCTAGTGCCTTACCTTTAACTCTCAGAAAGTCTCCTCACATAGGACTTGATATCCATGCCTCAACCATCTTACAAGATTATCTTCATACTAGGTTTCCCGAACCTAATGATGTCCTGAAAAAAGTTCAGTCTTTAGAAACCCATCCTCTGGTTGATGTGGTTTGCGCAGGCTATGATACCCAGATTGACTTTGTTTTCCCACCAAATAGTTTTCTTCCAATTGTGGGAACGTATAGATTTCCAATGTGTCACTTATTACGTTCTGAGACTAAGCCTAAGTACTTTAGGAATCTAGAATCGACACATTTGCTTCAGAATGACCACTACTCTGACTGTGGTCAACTATATAAGTCATACCTAATTGACTTAGAGGATCCTAAATTATTTAGGTTATTTTGTGATTCCAGGTTCTTATCTGAGTTTTTCCAGACTCTAGGACCTAATAAATTGGATCCTACCTATGAGGAAATGCATCCGAGGAAAAAAGTCTATTTAGACCCCTTCATAGAACCTGAACCTGAACCACAATTAGCGATAGTTATCCAGAAACTAGGTAAGGGCATGCTAATCTTGTACATTTTCTTGGTTCACTGCAGTTTCCTTTTGTCAGCTCTTTTTGGTTTTAAAGACCCACAGTTATTCCGGCTACTGTTATACGGTTCGAGTTGACTAATCCTTGCTTAGTCTGGCTGAAGACTTTAAAATTAGCACTTCTTGGGAGGCAACCCAATATTCATGCGAGACGGTAATATCTTTCCTTATCTCTTTTGCTTCAAATGGTAACAGTTTCTCCTTGTTCATGCTTTTTTTCATCTTTAGAACATTGAGGACAATGTTAGATTTAAGTTTGGGGGTATGGGAGAAACTTTTTAGTTGCACTTTTGAAACTTCTAGCGTCACATGGTATCCGGTTAGCTAAGTTTACATATTGTTTCTCACCGAAAAGATAGAAATTGGAATGCTACAGATAACAACTTATTGAGACATTAGACAAAAAGACATTGAGATCCTTGAAATTCAGGAGAGAACTTGTTCTTTTTAGAGGGTAACCGTGATGGACCTAACCATACATGATAGAAAGGCAAGTAGGTCAGGAAATGCCAGAAAGACAAAGCAACCTCACAATGTAGTCTTAGTTACTGGATTGCGACTCTCTCTCAGTAGAAACTTATCATCATCAACAAGCGGAGCGACATCAAAATCTATGAAGAAAGTGAAGACGTTTTAGGTTTAGAAGCAACAATAGAAGAGAATAATTCAAAAATCAAAGTTGAAGTTATAAGAGAAAATGATATAAGTTGTTAGAATCCATGATACCAAGACATCACAAGTTGCGAAGAACCAAGTTTTGAAAGTCCTTCTCTCATGGCCATGTAAATTTTTGTAACAAAAAAAAAAAAAAAAAAAAAAAAAAAAAAAAAAAAAAAAATGAATGAAAAAAATAAAAATAAAAAAAATTACGTTCTTTTTGTTCAATAAGGCCATAGGGAAGAAGAAATTTATAAGTCAAGCAATCGAAGAGAAGAGTTAATTGTCAAGGTTCTAGGAGGTTCGAGAGTTTATCATCAACAGTTGAAGACCGAAGAAGGCGTTGTTTCTACTGGGCACTGTGAGAGAGTCGAAGAAAGATGCATTTTGGTTGCTTTGTTAGTCTGCTTTCAATCTGACACAAGATCTTTCTAGCACTGGTTTAACTCATCACACGTAATTATTCCAGCTGTATAGCAGATGTCCCTCTCATTTTTATCTCTCTCCTAATCTTATCCAGCTGTAAAGCAGCGGACGCATCTTACAATGTTTATCTAGCTGTATAGCGGATATCTATTTATCTAGCAGTCGTGTGGATGTGTCTCACCTTTTCTTCAGTTAGCTTTAGAGCTGACACCTTTAATTTCTCTGGCAATCTAGTTACTTGGAGATAGGTTGAGAATATGTATGTCCTCATAGCTCTTTGGATACTTGTGACCAATTAGGAGTAAAGGTTTTGTGGGTACACCTCTGGTAAACCCTACGGAGACAACACTCCGCCACTAGGGCCACCTAGTGGTTTAACGGCTTACTGCACGTGCTAAGTGTAGTCATTTTATTTTAGATTAGATTTCCTCGACGACTAGCAAATAATAAGTTTGGGGGTATTTGATAGACGCATTTATGTGTCTAATATATCTCAAAAGTATATAGTGTTAGTGCTCGATTTTGTACTTAATTGGTTATTTTATTTATTTATAGGTGTTTTTTGAAAAATAAGGCTTTGTGGCGAAATTGGCTAAAAATGCGGCATTTGGACCTCCGTTGATAACGTACCGGAAGCGCCCCAGAATTGTACCGGAAGTACCCCAGGAATATCCCGGAGGAACCCCGAAAAAGTGCGGAAAACATCCCAGAAAAATCACTAAAGGCACCCAAGTTTTGGTTATTTCCACCCAACAATTTTATTTCAGCCCCACTTGCTATTCGCACCCCACCAAAGGATAGGGGGCATCCCTTCTCAATTTTCAAACTCAAGATTTTGGCGGGAAAGGACTATGCAGCGTCTGGCAGATTTGGAGATCGAATTTCGGACGTGATTTTAGGAGATTCAATTGCTGTATTTGGTACGTATGGACTCTACATGACTAAATAGGCCTGGTACAATCAATTGGACCCAACCAATTGGGCTGGAATGGCCGGGAGAAGTAATCAAAGTCCTAACAGGACACGGTGTTCTGTTTTGAGTTTCAAAGATTGGTGAGAGATTTTTGGGGGATTTTCTACGCTGGACAACCATGTATTTAGTCGAGTTCAAGTCAGAGAAGCTTTTGGGAGCAATAGAATAGCTAACAGACGCATACAAAGATCGACAGATGGAATTATTGTTCAAACTGCACGTGAAGAATAAGAGATTTATTCTCGAATTTGATCGAGTTTCTAGGGATCTGAAGGCTATATATAGTTGGGTTTTTGTCATAGAAGGGTTAGAAAAGTTTAGAGAGAAATAAGAGAGAGTTCAGAGCCGAAACGAGGAAGATACCATTGATTGTTGCTGTTGCTGCTGTTGTTCAAGGAGGAAGACGAAGAACGAAGAACAGACGCTCCTGGAACGTCATTCTTCAATAGTACCTACAGCAGCAAAACTGTGTCGTTATTTTGCTGCAGTTCAGAAGTATCGTTTACAGGCAATCTTTTTCGAACATTGTAACAGTCACGCTGTAACATTTATACAGCATTGCAAAAATTCTGTTAAACACCATATCATCAATAAAAACATCTATTTAACCATGAATTTATCTTGTGAGTGTGTTTTTGGGATGAGGAGCTAAACCCAAACGCAGGGGTGACATAGGAAGCCATTCTCACAATATTATGTGGTAATCTCTATTTTATTAATTTATGCAATATTTTTATATGATTGATTGCATTGATAAAAATGATTTAAATGGTTTTTATTAATCAACTGTGTTTTCCCTTGATAATGCATGCTTAGTTTTAGACTCTTTATGCATTATACTTGTGATTAACATTTGATATTTTGGAAAATCTGCTTTTGGCAATATTTAGAATCAACCCAATTATTTAAATTGCATAGTAAAAAAATATTAGATCACATAAGTATTGTATAATGGTGGAATCTTAACCCCTATTTCTCAATAAAATTTTACGTCAGTTTGCTATTTTCCTAAATTTTATTTAAATCTAGAAATTTTGTTACTTTCACAAGTTTGAAAAGAACCTTTTTACCACTACAACTACAACCATTTTGAAAAACCATCAGTTGACGGTTTTTTCTTCGAGCGAGGAACTGATGGTTGGCACTTCCGCCGCTCCCAATGAGGTGTGGGTGCGATTCTCCTGTCCGAAGGATGGTGTTATATTGCTATGTAGTTGTGATTTCTTTGCTATAATAAACAATTGTGTGTTTGTTTTTATGACATTGTTGTGTCTGAGTTCTGGTAACTCGTGGGCTACACTTCCTGAGTGTATTTTATGTGTGTGTAAGGGGTGATACCTCGGTCGAGTGATACTTTTCCTCGGACAGAGGCGAGTATCCCGATTCTGGGCATCTCCTACTGTATAGGACATCACCCGATTTCATGATCGTGATGGCATTACCTTAGGTCTTTGTCCGTTTCAGGTAGCTTAGGTAGATGACCCGCATCATTCTTAGAGAGAATGGAAGGTGTGTCTAGCACCGTGCCATAGTTGTTTACGGACTTTTATGATATGTTTAATCTATATTAAAGTAAAGCCAAAATAACAGAAAAAACCAAAGAAATGCGACATAACAATAAAAGAAACGGAAAAAACAAAAAAATAACACAAAAAGAGGAATTTTATTATCTTCAAAAGAGAGTTTGATAAACTCTTGGTACATTCTAGCAAGGTTCTATGACCTGCGTGCAATTAGGGGTCGCGCGCTATTCTAGGACTTTTTGAGTAGTCATGTTAAGCATTGTAAGCTTTTAGGTATTTGATGTTCTTTGGGCGTTCAAGTTCTTCGCCATCGTCTTTGAGCAATCTGTATGCCCCATCTCCTGCCTTAGCTAGGACGGTTAGTGGGACTTCCCACACCGGTGTAAATTTTCCTGACTCGCGTTGGTAGGGAGGGATCTCGCGCCAGACTTTATCGCCAGGGCTGAATTGTCTTTGCTGAACACGCTTGTTGTATTCCCGAGCCAACCTTCTGTGGTAGTTTTCTATTGTTTGGAGAGCGATTTCTAGGTTTTCTTCCAAATCGTCCAACTTAGCGAGTATCATGTCCGAGGTCAGATTTTTCTCCCATGCCTCAGTCTTAGTGGTGGGGATCATGGCTTCTGTTAGTATGATCGCCTCCGTGCCGTATGTGAGGGAGAAGGGAGACATCCCTGTCGCTTCCCTCCTGGTGGTCCGATAGGCCCAGAGGAAATTGTGTGATTGTTCACACCAGCTTGATCCATATCCATCCAGTTTATTTTTGAGTATGTCGGCAATGGTTTTATTTGTGGCCTCCGCCTGGACATTGCTTTCAGGATAGATGGGTGTAGATTTATTTTTTCTAATATTGAAACAATTGAAGAGAAGATCAATGTTTTTACCGCGGAGTTGGGCCTCGTTGTCTGATACAATGGCGGCTGGGATACCGAAGCGGCATATTATATGCTCAAATACGAATTTAAAGACATCGTGATCTCTGATGTGTCTTAAAGCCGATGATTAAACCCACTTTGTGAAGTAATCCGTGGCCACAATTAAATATTTTCTTTGTCTTGTACCGGCTCTCAAGGGTCCAATAATGTCGACCCCCCACTTGGCGAATGGCCTAGGGCTTATGACAGACTTTAAGTCCATTGAAGGTGCATGCCTTCTCTTGCCAAATTTTTGGTATTCGATGCAGGTTTTGCCATTTGTTTTGAATCTTCGTTCATACGAGGCCAGAAGTATCCTTGGAGTCTTTCTTTGTGAGCGAGAAATCGTCCTCCACTATGGTTGCATGCGTATCTATAGTGTATTTCTTTCAGTATGTCGTGGCCTTCTGTGAATGAGAGACACCGAAGAAGGGGTCATAAGTAGGATTGTTTGTATAAAACACCATCTCGGAGATGGTAATTCCCCGACCTTGCTATTATCTTATGTGCAACGAGTTGGTCGCTGGGGAGATAGATATAGAGATTTTCTCCTGGGTCTGGCTTCTGAAGGATTGGCAAGGTTGCCAAATGTTCTTTGATTTTTTAAAAAGCGTCTTCACAGTCACTGGTCCATGAAAATTTCTCACCCTTTCTTAAAGTATTAAAGAAGTCCCTACATTTGTCGGAAGATCTAGCGATGAACCTTCCCAAGGCTGCTAGTCGACCATTTAGTATTTGCACGTCTTTGACCGTTGCTAGGGAGGGAATCTCTAGTATGGCTCGCACCTTCTCAGGGTCAACCTAGATTCCTCTTTTGGTGACCAAATATCCCAAGAATTTTCTTGAGGTTACTCCGAAAGCACATTTTGCAGGATTGATTTTCATGTTAAATTTCCTCATTTGTGCAAAGATTTCCTTAAGATCGCTTGCATGATCTTGTGGGATCTTACTTTTGACAAGCATGTCGTCTACATATACCTCCAGGGTTTTATGTATCCAGTCGTCAAACATTTTTTTCACCATTCTTTGATACGTGGCCCCTGCGTTTTTTAACCCTTTTAGTGTAGCAGTATAGACCACGAGGAGTGAAAAAGGAAGTATGCTCTTGATCTTTCTCGGCGAGGGGGATCTGGTTATATCCAAAGTATCCGTCCATGAGAGATAGCAATCCGTATCCAGAGGTTGCCTCTACGAGTTGGTCAATATTAGGGAGTGGGAAGTTGTCCTTGGGACATGCCTTATTAAGATCGCTAAAGTCGATACAAATTCTTACTCCCCCATTCTTTTTTAGGTACTATTACCATGTTATATATTCATGTTAGATACTGTACTTCACGTATTACCCTCGAGGCCTCCATCTTCTTTAGATCCTTTTGGATAGCTTCATGGTATTCTGATTCCACCTTGCGCATCTTTTGCCGCATGGGCTTGTGCTTTAGCTCCTTTTGAGGTGATGACAACATACTTCTGGATCTATCTCTGGCATGTCTTACATGCGCTGCTCAAAGACATCGGAATATTCCTTTAGTACTTGTATTAGCTTCTCTTCCTTTTCCTTGATGAGGAGTGTTCCTATTTTCACCATACCCGGATTTTCGGGTGTTCGGATGTTTACCTCTTTGGTCGGCTCCGAGGCTGAGAAGTTTGATTTGAGTTCTCCTATGTCGGAAAGGTTCTGTATGGGTCCCATGGGTGAGTCCGATGAGGGATTTTCCTCCATTATGGGTTCGTCGTTTGAGCGTCTTGCCTCATTGGTGCTAGCTATATAGGCATCAATCTCTGCCTGGTTCTTGGCATTCTTAGCTCTCTTCTTTTTTGCTCTGGTGGAGTTTACTTTGTTCTCGCCGTTCTGGACGTCCATCTTATAACAGTATTTCTCCTCGCCCGAGTCCCCAATGATTTTTGCTACTCTATCTGGCGTAGGGAATCTTATCCTTTGGTGGAAAGTTGAGGCTACTCCTTTGATCCCATGGACCCAGGATCGCCCGACAATGGCTGTGTATGGTGATAATACATCTACCACACAGAAAGTAGTTAGGGTGAGGATTTTTCCCACCCGGATTTCTAACGTTACCTCGCCCCTTGGGTGGGTCGATGACCCGTTGAGCCAAATATGTTATATGTGGAGGGTATGAGACATTCGTCCCTAAGACCCATTTGTTTGAATGCGCCATAGAATAAAATCTCAACTGAACTACCTCTATCAATTAATATTTTGGGTATTTCACATGGTAGCACTTTAGGTTTTCCTTCCTCGCCTTCGTTCTCAGGGAGTGCAATGTCCATCGTGACCACCAGTGGATCGTTATGGTTTCGTCCTCCATCAGGGGCCTCCGAGGCTGAAAAGCTAATGGGTAATTTCATCCATCTCTCAATCGGGGGTTCTCTGGCAACACTGAAAACTTCGTCGCCCTGGAAGTTTCGTTTGTGAATTCGTCCAATAATGTTTCCTTCTTGTGTAGGTGTGGTAATCGCCGAGTGCGATATAGTATTACACCCTAAGTATTGTGCCTCGCGGGGGATCTTACACGATGTATGGGTGCCCCAGTGGTAGGTGGAGTTGTTGGTTGCACGATGTATTCTTGAAGTTTCCCCTCATTGATCATTTCTTGCACCATTTTCTTCAGGTCCCTGCACGAGTCTGTCGTGTGTCTATGGAATTGATGGAACTCGCATAAGTCATTTCTATTTTTAGTTCTCTTTGGATGCTGACCTCTGTTCCATGGGTAGGTGATTTTATGTTGTCCATCAATCTTTTTGAGGATATCGGATATGGAGGTGTTTAGCTTCGTGTAGACTGGGTCTACGAACTTTCCCTTCTTTTGTCGGGTCTGGTCTCTCCCTTTCCATCCTCCAGTCCGATGCTTGTCGAACTGGGTTGATCCGTTGTTGGATCGCCCCGCTCCTTGGGTTGGCGCCTGTGGGTTCTGTGGCTCTACCACATTTGCTGCTCTATTAGTTCCTTTTGCCATTTTTTCGTAAGTTCCATCTTGGAGTTCCTCCAAGGCCACATAATCCTCTTGGATTTCTCTTAGTTTTCCCAAGTTCTTTGGCATAGTTTCATACATGCGGACAAAGAGAGGGTCTGTCTTGCGGATACTATTTTTAAAGCCCAAGATCGCAAAGTCCTCAGGGACCTTTCCGATCTCAGCACATAACTTCCTCCACCGTGTTACCAGGGAGCGGAATGACTCATTTGGCCCTCGGGACATTTGGAACAACGCGTCGACCTCTGGTCTGACCCTGCTATTGTGAATGTACGTTTCTAAAAATAGCTCGGATAGGTGCTCGAACAATTCAACTGATCCCTTGGGAAGGTTATTGAACCACATTAGGGCTTCATCCCTTAGACTGGCAGGGAAAAATTTACACAGTACCACGTCATAATGGTCCCATTGGGTTAGCGTCATACGATAAGTTCTAAGATGCTCAATTGCGTCTCCTGTTCCGGTGAACGGGGGCGTGAACATTGGTAGATAACATTTCTTTGGAAATGGTAATCTTAACAGATTCTCGGAGAAGGGGGATTGTCCTGCTTCTTGCATGACTACCGCCAGCTTCTTGCTCTCCTGCTTTCCTATAGCTTCTCTGTACATTGCTTCAAGCCGGTTGAGTCGGGCCTGAAGTTGGTCATCGTTTCTCCTTATTTCGGCCTTCTTTTTTCTTCCTAGATCTCTCTCGGGTGAGAAATATGGTTCATGATAGTGATGCCTTGATCGCCCTGAGTCATCGCTTGATTGTTCGGCATACGATACAATCTTAGAACGAGTTGACCTTGACGTATCCCCTCGCTTGGGGTTTGGGACTGCGAGGTTCTTGGCCTCGCAGTTGGTTTTAACTTCATAGATATGGTCTTTGTCTCGCCGATGTTTGGGATCAATATCCGACGATCCCTCGGATGAGCTATCCTCGCGGTCGAGTGTACCTCTGCTTCCCTTGGGGAAGCGATCCGCTATTTCCTCGTTGGAGGTGTCAGGGATGTTAATTCGTTCGTCATCTTGTAAATGTTCAAAGGGGTTTTCCTCCTCTTGGGACTCCTTGACAGTACCGAGTAGCACCTTCTTTTTTGCTTTTCGCTTAAGCTTGCGGTTTCTCCGCTCAAGTCTTCTGTTTCACCTTTCTAGTTTCTCCATTATCTCACCCTGAGATTCTTGATCTTTCAGGATGGACGCGATGGTAGCGTTGGCATCGCCGAGGTATGAAGGGTTGCCCTTCTTGGACTCATTGTTCGTTGTTTGCCTTGGCAAACGATTCAACCCTCCTGGTTGAGTCAGATGGACGTCATCATGCATCTCGAAGGGGTTTCCCTCTCCTTCGGAACTAGAATTGTCAGTTAGTCCTTACCGATACTGGTCATCGGGTTGTCCCTCTCCTGGGACTTCGTCATTCATTAGGGCCTCGCCTGGCTCCATATCGTCGACTCCTTCTGATTGGGCTCCACCGTTTTCTCCTTGGCTCCTGCGAGTAGATCGTCGCATCACCATTATCTTCCCTGCAATATATGCAATAACACTTAATTTGTAACTCGTGTAGCTGCCTCGGCTGAGACAATTTCTCCTTTTTAGAGGATGATTCGATGCTCCTACCTTATCATCTTGTCACGTATTCATACCTCGAGATGCTGACACGTGGTTTTCGGGTATTTTACTCACACAATCCCAGCAGGAAACTGCTGTTTGAGGGTGAAAACGGATTCTGTTGATTTTGGTAATTTCGGGTGTGTGGGAGAGAAACGAATTTAAACCCTAAACAATGTACTTCAAGAGAGTACTTCAGATTCGAGAGATCAATCTGTGCAAATCTGGACTAAACCAAGAAATGTCCATTCCAGACTTGCTTCGGTCACAAATTGAAGGAGAAGGGTTGGTTTTGGGGAGGGAAGCGAAGAAAGTGTTGAGACCAGAATGGTTGATTCTGGAATAGTAGTTATTTGACTTGTATCAAAAAGTGAAAGCAAACAAATGGGAAAGCTAACAAGTGATTTCTGAGTGTTGTATGCTCCTGACCAAAACTTTTCGTTCGGTGAAAATATGTAATGCCTATTTATACAAGTCGAAGTGAAACGTACTCTGGTATCATTAAGAAATGGAAAACGGGTGAGTAAATGGAAGGAGGTGGTAACCGGTAACGCCTGAAATTGATGTTCCATAAAATAAAGCGTTTCACCATTACTCTCTGTATTTACTAACCGCCTCATCCTTATGATACTATCTTATAACGGGCGTAGTGTACGCCGCACGCTGTAAATCGCCAAACCAATACCCAATGAGCATCCCCCAGTTTGTGACATGCGTTGATGTCTCGAGTGTTTTCATGGAATACATGTAGCATGTTTGTTGCCAGCTCGGTGACCTTCGACGGTCGAGATTTTGCATCTTAAGAGGAAAGGTAGCCGTTGATTATTGCAACCCTTCGTTTGGTAGCCAGTGGCATGAAACATGCTCGGCATGGCTTTAATATGGTCTAGTTTAGGCTCGGCCAAAAGTTAGGGTTTTGGCTTTGTTTAGGCGCGACCAAACTATGGCCAAAAGTTGCCATGCGTTAGCTGGTAACCATGGACGGCTAAGATTTACATCTTAGATGAGAAGGTGGTCGTTTATCGTTGCAGGCCTTCGTTTCGGCATCCGCATAGGGAAGGCCGGTAAGGCATGGCGCGGCAAGGTGGTTGGCATGCCATTGCCACATATGGCATGGCGTGGCCAAAACTAGGGTTTTGGGCCAAAGTTTACCATGCGTTGTCTGGCGACCTTGGACGGCTAGGATTTGCATCTAGGATTGAAGGGTGGTCGTTGATCGTCGCACGCCTTTGTTTTGGTAGCCGCATAGGGAAGACCGGCATGGTATGGCGCGGCAAGGTGGTTGGCATCCCATTGGCGCATGTGGCATGGCATGCCTTGACGCGGTTTGGCGTGGCCAAAACTATGGTTTTGGGCCAAAGGTTACCATGCCTTTTCTGGCGACCTTGGACGGATAGGATTTGCATCTAGGATTGAAGGGTGGCCGTTGATCGTCGCTCGCCTTCTTTTTGGTAGCCGCATAGGGAAGGCCGGCATGGTAGGGCCAAGGAAAATGGCGCGGACGGCTTGGCATAGTGGGGCCAAGGGTTTGGACGGCTTGGCATGGTGGGGCCAAGGTAGAATGGTGCGAACGGCATGCCATAGTGGGGCCAAGGCAGAATAGTGCGGACGGCTTGGCATAGTGGGGCCAAGGCTGAATGGTGCGGGCGGCTTGGCATAGTGGGGCCAAGGTGCGGATGGCTTGGCATAGTGGGGCCAAGGGTTTGGACGGCTTGGCATGTAGGGCCAAGGGAAGGTGAGGTTGGCTTGGCATGGTGCGGCTAGCATGTCTAGGTCCAAGGTTTTAGCATGCCATTGGCGCATGGTGCGGCCAGCATGGCTAGGGCCAAGGAAAGGTGCGGTTGTTGATGTAGTTATGAAAGTGGTAGTAAAGTTCGTTCAACTCGGACTTGATAAGATTGGGTTTAGAATTAAAATAAAAATAGAAAATATATATACAAAAGGTTTGCCACAATGTCGAGAGAGACTGAGACTCAGGATTCCACCAAATTCCATTCATGTGATTCAAATAATAATTCCAATCAATTATAAATCAAATATTAAAAATATGAACTCTTATTCTTGGCCAAAAAGTAGATTTTTGAAAAGAAATGATTGTAAATTAAAAGCATGATGTATGAAAAATACATAAACCAAGCATACACCATCAAACGAAATCACACCCATTCAATAAAAATCATAAATCGATTAAAAATCAATGCAAATAGTCATAAAAGAATTATTAGAATTACCACATGCGTGAAATAGGGCTTCCTCCGTCATCCCAGTGTTTGGGTTTAGCTCCTCATATTAATTAATTGCTCAAAAAATACATGTTTATAGCCCAAAAGTTGATTAAAAGATGAAATAGTGCTAAAGCAGTGAGTTTAAGACTGCCAGAAAGGGTCACAGAAGAACGATAAATTAAAAGTGCTGCTACGCTGTTGTTTTAAGACCGTCAGCCGCTAGTCGTTGTCACTGTTGAAGAACGACTGTCAGTGAGGGTCTGTTCTTTATGTTCTTCAGCAGCAGCAGAAAAATATTTTGATCAAACTCTGATTTCTTCTTCTATGGCTCTCCTAAGGTTCCCAAACTTTCGACACCTCTTTTATATGACCAACCAATCTATTTATATCAAAAAGACCGATTAAATCTCTCCAAAATCTCTTCCTTTCTCTTCACGGCAAAGTTGCGACAATTTCGTGTTTTAGAGTTTCTACGCATTTCTGAGCTTTCCTTTTGATTCTAAACTCTTCCTTAGATATATATGAATCTTTGGGAAGGTTTATAGCTCTTTAGTCTCTCTAGAATTTCCTAAAACAAGTCACACACGTGACTTTCCATATTTTGCTGTTGAGGTAAAAACCCGTCGATTGAGCCCAAGTTAATCGTTTCCAACACCCATAATAGATTCCTAGACCCATAAGGAGTCTATCCTACGAAAATCAGAGTTTTAGTCGACCTCAAACTCCTCCAAATCACGCACAACAAATCTTCCAGAGATGTTTCTCTTTTCCCGCCAATTTCAAAATTCAAAAGGTGAAGGTGACCTCCCCCTAGTAATTAGGTTACCCCTTATCCAGGGTGCTGGGGTCCGCATAACACTTGTCACTTGGGTGCCTTTAGTAATTTTCAGGGTTCCTCCGGGGTATTTCTGGGGTGCCTCTGGCATAATTCTGGGGTGCTTCTGGTATGTTATCTACAGAGGTTCAAATGCCACATTTTGAGCCAATTTCGCCGCAAAAGATTATTTCTCCAAAAACACATACAAAGACATAAAATAACCAAATAAGTACAAAATCGAGCACTAACAATATATACAATTGGGACAAATTAGACACATAAATGCGTCTATCAGTTGTCTTGGCATGGCGGGGCCAAGGGTTTGGCATGCCATTGGCGCATGGTGCGGCCAACATGGCTAGGGACAAGGGTTTGGCTTGCCATTAGCGCATGGTGCGTCCAGCATGACTGGCATGCCTTGGCGCGGTATACGTGGCTAGCATGGTTTGCCATTGGCACAGTGGTGCGGGTGGCATGGTTGGCATGCCTTGGCGCGAAGATGTGGATGGCATGGTTTGACATTGGCACATCAGTGCGGATGGCATGGTTGGCATACCTTGGCGCGAAGATGTGGCTGGCATGGTTTTCCATTGGCACAGAGGTGCGGTTGCATGGTTGGCATGCCTTGGCGCGGAGATGTGGCTGACATGGTTTTCCATTGGCACAGTGGTGCGGCTGGCATGGTTGGCATGCCTTGGCGCGAAGATGTGGCTGGCATGGTTTTCCATTGGCACAACGGTGCGGCTGGCATGGTTGGCATGCCTTGGCGCGGAGATGTGGCTGGCATGGTTGGCATGCCTTGGCGCAGAGATGTGGATGGCATGGTGTGCCATTCGCACAGTGGTGCGTTTGGCATGGTTGGCATGCCTTGGTGCGGAGATGTGGCTGGCATGGTTTGCCATTGGCACAGAGGTGCGGCTGGCATGGTTGGCATGCCTTGGCGCGAATATGTGGCTGACATGGTTTGCTATTGGCATAGCGGTGCGGCCGGCATGGTTGGCATGCCTTGCCGCGGAGATGTGGTTGGCATGCTTTGCCATTGGCACAGTGGTGCGGCTGGCATGGTTAGCATGCCTTGGCACGGAGATGTGGCTGGCATGGTTTTCCATTGGCACAGTGGTGCGGCTGGCATGGTTGGCATGCCTTGGCGCGGTAGCATGAGAATTAGGGTTTTTTCCGCCGAACACGACTCATGTAAAAAAAAAAGGTACCCCGGTAATTCTTACGTAGGCATGATGATTGATTCAATAAATGTGATAATGGTCATAGTGATGTCATGTTGGATGTACAGTTTTACGATTTTAACCCTAAACTTAAAACCACCATCAACATTAAGTCCCCTGCTTAGCTCAGAACAGGAGCATTGTTGTGAGGTAAGCATAAGATGGTGACAGGATAGGACAAAAAATTGAAACAACAAGTCATGATAAGATGGTCAGGAAAGTCCGACTAACCTTTTTCGAGAGGTAAAGAGAGTTTGTACTTCCTGTGTTGGCGACCTTGCATAAATTGTACTGGTGGTGCAGACCGTGGAGTGGTGAGATGAAAATTGCCGGCTTAGTCTGTACATGCATCACCTTGGCTGGGTTAGGGAAAATCGTGACGCTGGTTTGGCGAGTTTGTTGGTGTTGGTGCGACAAGTCATGGCGCGGCACGATGGCTCAAGGCATGACACGGTTTGGTGAGGCTAACCATGCGCGGCTGGCGGTGCAAGGCATGACACGGTTTGGTGACGCAAAGAATGCGCGGGCGGCTTGGAATGTGGTGTCCAAGGCATAGCGCGGTGGTCTTGGCATGGTGATTTTTCTTCGCGGGCCCGGTTGCCTCTTTTCCTTATTCGACTCAAATAGGAAGTTCTTTCCTTATTCAAACTCCCAAGTATCACGCCTATAAAAGGAGGGACGGCCTCTCCTTTTATTTCACACCTATATATTTTTTTTTATTCTGGTCGTGTGTTAACAGTAAAGCGGACGAGCGAATTCCAGGTATGTCTCCCAACACTTCCTCTTTAACTTGCTTTTTTCTTTGTGTTAATGCAAACCCTAGCTGTAGGCGTACTTTTTCATGAACTTGTAAAAATATTTTCCTTCTGCGTTGGAATGAATCCTAGCCGTAGGTATGCTTTGCACGAACTTGTAGTAATATTTAGGTACCGTAGTGACGTTGGCAGCCTCAATTACCGTGCAAAGTAGGCATGCATGAGCGGGTAATTGTCATTCCTTTCCCGTGAAAACCTAGCTTCTAAGGTTTACACCCTTTTTCCTGGTGTGGCCGTGTGTATGGTTCCCGTGGTGGGGCGCGCCTCCTCGGCCGGGCGCAAATTTCCCGCTGCAGGGTACGACCCTGGCACGTGGTGGTGATACATGGTCTGTCAGTCCGCATTTCTTTGCCTATGCGCATTATGACTTTGAAAAATATTGGCTTGCGTCCAGGATGGATCTCCTGTGTTTGATAAAATAATTTCCATGCACTTTCCGTAATGATTTCTCTTCGTATTGTTCCATTGTAGTTATTTCGAAGGTGGAAGTAGCGTGAGAGAATTTTCGTTAAGATGTCATTTGAGAAAAGTTCTGCCGTACCGAAAGATGTTGGTAATTCCAATCCAAACATAGATGATGACTTCTTTACAACATCCTCCACGATTAGGAGAAATCATCCCAAGTACGTGTCGATTCTTCTGACTGGTCCTGAAAGTGAAGGAGACGCCCGGTCGGTTCGGCCAGGAGGTGTAATAAGGTTTTGTCTTCAGAGGAAAGAGTATCATGCTTCTCTTATTGAATTTAAAATCTCTGTGAGTCCGTTGCGTCCCTTTGAGAAATGGATGCGATTCATGATGAGCCAGGAATGTGTAAAAGCCAATTTGACCAAGGCGCAGATCATTGATGCTGTCGCGGCTTCCGCAGTGCTTCAAATTAGAAAAGATATTCCAGGCTTGGTTGCTTTTATTTCCAGATGGTGTCCAGACACTCACATAGCCATATGCAGGTGGGGTGAAATGACTATCTCCTTAGGGAGCGTGGCCGTGTTGCTGAACCTTCCTGTGATAGGAAACCTCGATGTCAAATTGTCTGCAGATGAAGAAGAAATGCGTGCCGTTCTGGTTGTGAAATCAAAAGGATTCGTTCGGAAAGAAAACGAGACGAGGTGCTTCTATGGCTGGTGGGTGTCTCAGTGTTTTCCCGATGAGTTAGAGCCGAATCAGAAGAATAGTACGCTTCATGTCGCGGCGTTCTTGGTTCTTTGGTTATCCAGAGATGTTTTCGATGACGGCTCGGGTAAGAAGGAAACAAGACATGAACTTATCAAGTTTGCTATAAAATTGGCAAAAGGTGTCATTCTCCCTATTGGCGGCTTGTTTTTTGGTTCTTTATACACACACTTGGATCAGCTGGTCGCAGATATGTGCCCTTCAAATGGTGACATGAAAGTGGATTCGTATATTCATGCCGCCTTTCTCCAAGTGTGGCTGTGGGAGCACTTCGAAAGGTATGCTCCAAAACCGTTGGCCGCAATTCCCGAGTCTTGGGGTGGCTCTAGAATACTGCGCTGGTCGAATAGGCACCCAACGATTGGTTCAAACCTGGTTGGATTTCTTGACAACTCGCATACGGTCAATTTTCGTCCATGGGCTCCGGTGTATGCGTCCATAACTAAGATCAGTACCTTTGATCCTGCTCCGAGCATGTCTTTGTCTTCTGATAAAGAGGATATGAGTGTTGGAGAGATGGTGTTCATGCGAAGCTGCACGCCCGGTCATGTGCCGTCTTTCTTTCGAGGATCTTGCAAAGTAGTCTCCTACAATATCGATAGGGCGGCTCGGCATATGGGTTTTGACCAAGGGGTCCCACTTGTTCGTCATCCGGTTGTTCCAGAAGTCTCGTTGCCAACTGTTCTCGATGCTACTGTTTCCTTCTTGCGGAACGAAATCCATCAACAACCTCCAAATATAACATATTTTGGCAGGATGAGTTTCTCGTTTTCCATGGATTCGTGAATGATGTGATAGAAAACCGTCGCGGTAAGCCTTCTCCTGCGGTTTTAACGGAGCATCCACAGCTGAGGGATCCTTCTTCTCCCAAGCGAAAATCCGTTAGCCCGAATGCGGATAGTCCCTAAGTGAAGGAGCGAAGATCTAAAAGCCATGCAGATGGTTCCCAGTCAGTTTCGACAGCCTTACCGACTTTCAGTTCGTCCAATATGCGGGTACGTATGATTTTCCTCTTGACTTTAGTGGGATCGTGTATACCCCTATTTCTTTTCTGAATATCCCTCTTTGTATCTTGCCTAGGGTCTCAGCAGCGTGAACGCCTTTACCAAACTTGCAAGTAGTGAGAAAACATCGCTTCTTGAGAAGGAAGGTGGCGGTGCTAAGCCTATCCATGGTGATGGGGAACCCGAGAAGGATGAAAGTTCAGAGTCCAGTAATGGCGAGAGTAGTTCTTCCGACAACAGTGGTGAATCTTCCTCTAGTCGGTCTGAAAGCGAATCAGTGAGTCTCTGTTTTTTCTTCTTTCCCATCTTCCTTTCTCTTTGGAAAATATCTAATCCGTGATATCATAGGGGGAAGCCGTTTCTGAAGACGACCCTGAGACGGAGACTGGTGGAGATACAGCTTTGTCTCCAACTGTGGCAGCCGCACCGGGCGACCTTGAAATGGATGTTGATCGAGAAAACGTCATTGTGACTCAGACAACGGAGAGTACTCCAGTGGCCGCAGGTGCAATTGTCGTTAGGGATCCCTTGCCGGTCGCTGATGCAGTCGCGGGCACCGCTGTCAACCCTCCATATATGGTTCCTTATCCGGATCATGTGTTGATTGGCGGATTTAGCGTGCCATCCAAACACGCGGCGCTATACACTAAGATATGGGAAAGCTACGAACATATCGTCACGACCAAGAAAATCACTAGTCGATTTGCGTTGGTTAAGCGTGTGGAGGAAGCTTTGTCTTCGATTAACGATATGTGCAACGTGACCGGTCATACTGTTTCTGAGGATGTAGTCTCGAGCTGGAGGCTCCATCATGACGTGTGTGTAAACTTCGAGTTCAATGTTCCATGGTTCGTTGAAGGTCTCTCTGAGGTTGAAAAGTTACTGGCCGAAACAGTCGAAAGTCCTTCTGCGGATATGGTGAAGAAGCAGGAAGCGGAATTCGAAAAGTTGTCTAGGAAGTTGAAGTTGAAGAGGGCGGATCTCCAAAGCACGAAGAAGGCTTTCGCTAGGAAGAGCAAGCCATTGTTGAAAAACTTTCCTTGGACGCATTTGTATCTTCTAAACTTCTTATTTTAGGTTTTTTTTTTAAAGGAAAATGAAACGCGTAGTTTATGGTTTTGATTTCCAGAGTTTTTGGGTTGGTTGACAAATGTTACCCCGAGGGTTTTGAATTAATTATTTAGAATGAATCGTTTTAGAATAATGATGTTTTGGTTATGAATATAAGTGTCATGAGTACCCCAGGAGAGTCATGGAATTGTGAATGTTGTGCGATAGAAGAAAGCATGAAGCACGGGAAAATATTGCTATTGGTTTTTATTTCCCCTGTGAAGACTTTAGGTAGTAGACCATGTATTTTTTCTAGCAAGACTTACTCGGTTTTTCGTATCTTCTGGTGAAGAGGAATCTCCCGGATGTAAGACCGAGTTTTGTGGGAAACATCGTCGTGACTGTGGAAAGTTCCCAGTCATTCCTTGTCGTGTCGCTGATCCCTGGTCGGATCGTTTGCTTCTAACCCTTCGGAAGTCCCCAGTCGTCCCTTGCCGTGTTACGACTGGTAATCGAGCCGCCTGGTAGCTGAGTCGTCGATTCCTGGGCGGATCGTTTGATTCTACTGTCCTGACGTCTGGGTCGAGGTATGAGATCGAGGATTTAAAACTGACGCCGTGACCGAAAGATCAATCTTCCACTGTGGTCGCCAATTGTTTGAGGGTGAAAACGGTTTCTGTTGATTTTGGTAATTTCAGGTGTGTGGGAGAGAAACGAATTTAAACCTTAAACAATGTACTGCAAGGGAGTACTTTAGATTCGAGAGATCAATCTGTACAAATCCGGCCTAAACCAAGAAATGGACATTCCAGACTTGCTTCGGTCACAAAGTGAAGGAGAAGGGTTGGTTTTTGGGAGGGAAGCGAAGAAAGTGTTGAGACCAGAATAGTTGATTCTGGAAGAGTAGTTGTTTGACTTGTATCAGAAAGTGAAAGCTAACAGATGGGAAAGCTAACAAGTGATTTCTGAGTGTTGTCTGCTCCTGACCAAAACTTGTCGTTCGGTGGAAATAGGTAATGCCTATTTATACAAGTCGAAGTGAAACGTACTATGGTCTCATTAAGAAATGGAAAACGGGTGAGTAAATGGGAGGAGGTGGTAACCGGTAACGCCTGGAATTGATGTTCCATAAAAGAAAGCGTTTCACCATTACTCCCTGTATTTACTAACCGCCTCATCCTTATCATACTTTCTTATAAACCGCCAAAACAATACCCAATGAGCATCCCCCAGTTTGTGACATGCGTTGATGTCTCGAATGTTTTCATGGAAAACATGTAGCATGTTTGTTGTCGTCTGGAAAGTCGAGTTTGGGAGACTTGCCGGCTCGGTGAACTTCGACGGTCGAGATTTTGCATCTTAAGAGGAAAGGTAGCCGTTGATTATTGCAACCCTTCGTTTGGTATCCAGTGGCATGAAACATGCTCGACATGGCTTTAATATGGCCTGGTTTAGGCGCGGCCAAAAGTTAGGGTTTTGGCTTTGTTTAGGCGCGACCAAACTACGGCCAAAAGTTGCCATGCGTTAGATGGTAACCTTGGACGGTTAAGATCTGCATCTTAGATGAGAAGGTGGTTGTTGATCATTGCATTCCTTCTTTTTGGCATCCGCATAGGGAAGGCCAGTATGGCGTGGCGCGGCAAGGTGGTTGGCATACCATTGGTACATGTGGCATGGCATGCCTTGGCGCGGTTTGGCGTGGCCAAAAATAGGGTTTTGGGCCAAAGGTTACCATGCGTTGTCTGGCGACCTTGGACGGCTAGGATTTGCATCTAGGATTGAAGGGTGGTCGTTGATCGTCGCACACCTTCGTTTTGGTAGCCGCATAGGGAAGGCCGGCATGGTATGGCGCGGCAAGGTGGTTGGCATGCCATTGGAACATGTGGCATGGCATTCCTTGGCGTGGTTTGGCGTGGCCAAAACAAGGGTTTTGGGCCAAAGGTTACCATGCGTTGTCTGGCGACCTTGGACGGCTAGGATTTGCATCTAGGATTGAAGGGTGGTCGTTGATCGTCGCACGCCTTCGTTTTGGTAGTCACATAGGGAAGGCCGGTATGGCGTGGCTCGACAAGGTGGTTAGCAATCCATTGGCACATGTGGCATGACATGCCTTGGCGCGGTTTGGCGTTGCCAAAACTAGGGTTTTGGGTCAAAGGTTACCATGCATTGTCTGGCAACCTTGGACGGCTAGGATTTGCATTTAGGATTGAAGGGTGGCCGTCGATTTTCGCACACCTTCGTTTTGGTAGCCGCATAGGGAAGGCCGATATGGCGTGGCACGGAAAGGTGGTTGGCATGCCATTGGCACATGTGGTATGGCATGCCTTGGCGAGGTTTGGCGTGGCCAAAACTAGGGTTTTGGGCCAAAGGTTACCATGCGTTGTCTGGCGACCTTGGAAGGCTAGGATTTTCATCTAGGATTGAAGGGTGGACGTTGATCGTCGCACGCCTTCGTTTTGGTAGCCGCATAGGGAAGGTCGGCATGGTAGGGCCAAGGCAAATGGTGCGTACGGCTTGGCATAGTGGGGCCAAGGGTTTGGACGGCTTGGCATGGTGGGGGCAATGCAGAATGGTGCGAACGGCTTGGCATAGTGGGGCCAAGGCAGAATGGTGCGGACGGCTTGGCATAGCGGGGCCAAGGCAGAATGGTGCGGGTGGCTTGGCATAGTTGGGCCAAGGGTTTGGACGGCTTGGCATGTTAGGGCTAAGGCAAGGTGCGGTTGGCTTGGAATGGTGGGTCCAAGGGTTTGGTATCCCATTGGCGCATGGTGCGGCTAGCATGGCTAGGGCCAAGGGTTTGGCATGCCATTGGCGCATGGTGCGGCCAGCATGGCTAGGGCCAAGGCAAAGTGCGGTTGGATTGACATGGTGGGGCCAAGGGTTTGACATGCCATTGGCGCATGATGCGGCCAACATGGTTAGGGACAAGGGTTTGGCATGCCATTGGCGCATGGTGCGTCCAGCATGGCTGACATGCCTTGTTGCGGTAAACGTGGCTGGCATGGTTTGTCATTGGCACAGTGGAGCGGCTGGAATGGTTTGCCATTGGCACAGTGGTGCGGCTGGCATGGTTGGCATGCCTTGGCGCGAAGATGTGGCTGGCGTGGTTTGCCATTTGCATAGCGGTGCGGCTCGCATGGTTGGCATGCCTTGGCGCGGAGATGTGGATGGCATGGTTTGCTATTGGCACAGCGGTGCGGCTCGCATGGTTGGCATGCCTTGGCGCGGAGATGTGGCTGACATGGTTTTCCATTGGCACAGTGGTGCGGCTGGCATGGTTGGCATGCCTTGGCGCGGAGATGTGGCTGGCATGGTTTGCCATTGGAACAGTGGTGCGGCTGACATGGTTGGCATTCCTTGGCGCGGAGATGTGGCTGGCATGGTTTGCCATTGGCACAGTGGTGCGGATGGCATGTCTTGGCGCGCAGATGTGGCTGGAATGGTTTGCCATTGGTACAGCGGTGCGGCTGGCATGGTTGACATGCCTTGGCGCGGAGATGTGGATGACATGGTTTGACATTGGCACAGTGGTACGGCTGGCATGGTTGGCATGCCTTGGCGCGGAGATGTGGCTGGCATGGTTTGCCATTGGCACAGTGGTAAGCATAATAATGGTTGGCATGCCTTGGCGCGGTAGCATGACAATTAGGGTTTTGCCGTGGAACACGACCCATGTAAAAAAAAGGTACCCCGATAATTCTTACGTAGGCGTGCTGATTTATTCAATAAATGTGCTAATGGTCATAGTGCCGTCATGTCGGATGTACAGTTTTACGATTTTAACCCTAAAATTAAAACCACCATCAACAACTGCGCACTTGATTCCCTTAGCTGATCTCACCCACAACCAAGAGTTTCTACAACCCAAAGTCGAAGACTTTGATAAACAAATCTGTATCACACAGAAAAGTCTACAAGGATAGATAAATATGTCTCTCACAGATAAACCTAAAAGTTTTGTTCTGTCTTTTGATAAAAATCAAGGTGAACAAGAACCAATTGATAAACTAGACTTATATTCCTAAAGGACAGCTTAGTATTATCAATCACCTCACAATAATCTAAATCGTATGGTAGCGAAACTAGATATTGCGGAATCACAAACGATGAGACGAAGATGTTTGTGATTTATTTTTATCTTGCTCTATCGGAGATATAATCTCAAGTCAATTATTTAACTGAACTCGTACGATAGAAAATGGCAACATCAGATCGCTCAACTACAAGAAAATTAGTTTCGTCTGGCTTCACAATCCCAATGAAGTCTTTCAATCGTTAATCGACAGGGTCTCGAGAAGAAACCTACGATTAAAGGAGAATAGACTCTAGCAAACCAACTAGTATCACAAAGAAAGTGTGGGGATAGTTTTGCACAGTTGCTAGACGTCTCCTTGTATAGTTTTCAAATCAGGGTTTGCAATCTAGGTTACCTTGGTAACAAAGCATTCAATAATCACTGTTAGATGAAAAACCATATTTATCCAAGATAATATCTTTCAACCGTTAGATCGATACTTAGCTTGTCACACACAAATGAAATGCATTCATTTAGGTTTGAGTAACCGTACCTAAACGTGTACATTTGTTGGTTAACAAATGGTTGACTAATGGTTAGCCATATGAGTGCTTTCATATTAACCGTATTCATCTTTCTCATAACTAGTTCAAATGACTCATAAGAACTAGTTCAAGAGTTGTTCAATTGCTTAGGTCTTTATACATAGACACAATTGAAACAAAATCAGTTTGATTCAATTGAATAATTCATGAACAATATACCTACGGTTTTCGAAGATTGCATTTTTTATAATTACCATGAACTACCTATTTGATAAATAACTACCTTGGGTAAGCGTACGGGTATGCGTACCTTAGCTACAAGATTTTGAGTTGGTTTTAGTTTCCAAACTCAGCAGACTTTTTCGGGTGAAAAAGTTCCGCCGGTACGCGTACAGGTACGCGTACCTAAGGTGACTGGTTTTTGAGTTTGTAAACTTCAAACTAAGCAGAATTTCACGGACGTGAATTTCCTCCAGTACGCGTGCCCAACCTGTCTCCTTCACCAATACCGCATGCATACATATGCACACACTTGGTTTCCGGCACATGGATTTATACTCTAATGTGAGAACACACTATATGCTTACATCCATAGGTGGTTACATATTCTCAACTCCACATTTCAATCATTGAAACATTCTTCTATAATGTTATAACAATCGTTAGACATAAAGAATCGATTATCGTCATCAAAGCTATTTTCAAGATTGAAACGTCATCATGACTTTTGTCACAGGTAAAGATGAAGATGGTTAAAGCAAAAGCTTACCAACACGTATTTCGAGAAAAAGATAGGCGAGTAAACTCGGCTCGAAATAGCAAATGTATATGTATGAAAACTATTATACTTATGCGACTTTTGTCTCAAGAGTAGGAGATAGAGTAGATAGACTTTTGAGTGACAAGATGAGTTCAAGTATCCACATACCTTTTGGTCGGATGAAGTTCCACTGGTTCCTTGAGTAGTTCTTCGTCTTTGCGAGATAATCCCCATGGAGTCTGGAGCTCAACTATTCCTAACTATCCTAGACCGAGACTTAGTCATAAGTATACTATAAATCAAGACATATAGTTTTGATCACTAATATTGACAGACATGCTTGAGATAGCAACGCATGCGAGTTCGACCGAGCAATGCTCTAACATTTTGGATTAGGACGATTTTTACCTCATACACATTCAATCCATAAGATAATGGATTTCAAATTTAGCACCTGAAGGATTGGATACCGTTGATCCAGTGGATATTTATGATTATAACTATAAAACAGAAAAGAAAATAACAAAATTACTTCAATAATGACCAATAAAAATAAAGGAAAAAAAAATAAAAATGACCTAATCTCTCCTCTCAAGCTCGAGCGTGAAAGTTTGATGGAAGAAAATAATGAGGACATATGTATACTGTTATCTAACGATACGGATGTCCAACGAAATTTCAAGACTACACTCGCACCCAATCAAAAATCTATTGGATCTCAAAAATTACATCTGCATCCAGTCCATCAGTGAACCGGTTAGACACCCATCCGCAAAAGTGCGGGATGGGCCCATTCAGGTCCACGGATTCGGGACAAATACTCAGCCTGACTCATAGATATTATATATAATAACCATTTTTTTTACACCACTCCGTTTTGGAGGGGGCCATATATGATTACTAAATCTATCTTGCTTACACTTATAAGGGGTGTCCTAAAGTGCATAAATGACCAAGATACCCTTTACCTATTCTAATCAGCAACCAAAACAAAATCAAAATCATATCATTACCTAGCAGAAATTTTGAGTTTGAAAAAAAAACAATCATCTTCTTCTCTTTATCCCTTTTTCAACCGTTACTACACTTACAGATGAAGAACTCAAAGAACACTTCGGCTTAGAAATTTTTTTCTTCCTAACCGAACTCATAAGTTCGGTTGACTCATAAATTTTTTTTCTTAACCGAACTCCTCTCTGTAAAGGAAAATGTTGGGTTCGGTTGAGTCGCAACTTTTTTTTTCTTAACTGAACTCCTCTCTATATAAGCAAATGTTGAGTTCGGTTAAGTCGATATTTTGTCTACTAAACCAAACTGAAAGTTCGGCTAAATAGTCAACTTTGCGAACACGCCGAACAAATATCTTCCAGAGTTCGGCGCGGAAAAGGTATCCGAACATAATGCTCAGGCGGTGAAAACTCCATTAAAGCCAAGTTCGGCTACCCGCGTTAACTGAAAAATTAGCCGAACTACACTTGCAGATAAGTTCGGCTACCTGTTCTTTAGATATTGTAACCGAACTCTTTTAACCTAACCAAAATGAATTTGTAAATTTTTTATTTTTGAGAATATTTTGACCAATTCAAGCATCATTAACTTAATTTGAAGTATCCATGGGTACCCAAAACATCATACTTTGGTTGTGGCTCATGAAAAAAAGATCTAACTTTTTTTTCCATAACCCTCTTCTTCTTCTTCCCCCTCTCAATAATTATTCTTTTAAACAAAAATCAACTAATTAATTTAATCATTAATCATTAATTAACTTAACTTAACTTAACTCGCTAATCATTGTACTTACTTAATTAAAAAGGATAATTTTGACATTGAGGTAAAAATTTGGATAAGATATGTTTTACTTTACTTCCAAATGACCTACTAAAAGAAATCATGGTCCCCTTCCAAAATGGAGTGGTGCCCAAAAAGAACAGTTCAATTTACTGCAGATCGTTTGTTTTAGGATGGGTGGAATGTCGAGGCCCACTTTTTAGCCCACGCACGTTACGCAAACGAAACAGTCTCAACAGATAACTTGCCCCTCGTGGTCGATGAATTAATAGGGTTTCGTATCGTGTCCGAGAACCAAACTATTGCTTCTTTTTAACTCTTCATCAAAACGAAAAACCTAATTCAAAGATAATAATGGAACAACAACATTCCTGTTGGGAAAAGTTTTTGCGCCGATCTGGAGCTGCACTGTTCACAATACCTATGGAAGATTTAAACAGCAAAGCTGATGATTTTCTTAGCAAAGTTGAAGAACTAAGAGTGTTAGGTGAAGGTATCGAGTCCAATTTGAGGATTGGAATTGGGTTTTTGGGTTTAACTTTATTGTGCGGGATTTATCTGATGGTGAATACTGGGAAGACGAAGACCAGGGTAACTAGGGTCACAAAGTACAAAGATGAAAGCAGAGTCGGGGCTCTGGAATCATATGTGTTGGTGAAAACCGATTTGACAGACTTACCTCCTCCCTCTGAGGGTTCTGGTAATTATGTCCGAAAATAAAATACAAAATCTCTATATTGATCAAATGTTGTATACTTGCAACAAATTAACAACAAGAGATGATATAAATGGCGGAAGAAATGAGTTTAGCAATTCCTAAATCAAAGACTCAGGCCAATCCGGCTGTAAACAGCGCAATCAATACTTAGTTCATTAATATCTCATAAAACAGATAAGGGTTTTCTACAGCATGTAACCAATCCCGAACCCTAGAAAGACACAATGGATGAATGACACGTGACGACAATCAAATGGACATGACTGATTGTATTAAGGCAGTCGACAATTGGATAGGGGCATCCTAGTTCTAGCCGTTATAGCTTAAGTATGCAACATTGCCTCCCCCTGAGAAGCATCCATGTCCTCAAGGATGAATCTTGGGTAGTGTGTTCTGATATTGGTGATGGCCTCTCATTTCGCATTCTCTGGTGATGAATTGGTCCACTGGATTAGTACCTGTCGTGTCGGTTTGTTGCCAATCAGTACAGTCCTATGCTGCAACACCTTTTCAGGAATCATAATTATATCACCATGAAGATCCACCACTGGCACAGTAGGAGAAGGAATACTCTGAACACCAATGTGTTTCTTCAGTTGAGAGACATGGAATACTGAGTGTATGCATGAATGAGAAGGTAACTCCAGCTTGTAAGCTACTTGGCCAATTTTCTGCAATACAACAAATGGTCCATAGTATTTTTCAAAGAGTTCAAAATTTCTTCTAACTGCAACAGATGCATGCCTGTAAGGTTTTAGTTTAAGGTACACTAGATCACCCACATTGAAGGTTCTTTCAACTCTAGTGGTGTCTGCATACAACTTCATCCTTTCTTGAGCTCTGTGGAGTGACTCCTTAAGTATGTCCAGCATGGTAGCTCTGTCTTTAAGATAAGTTTCAACAGCTGCTACAGATGTGGTGGCAGAAGATGGGAATGCCATATGAGGTGGTACATAGCCATAAAGAGCTTGAAAAGGGACATTATTAAGCCTCTGTGGAAACTGGTGTTATACCACCATTCAGCAAGTGAAATCCAGTGACTCCATTGGCTAGGTTTGTGACCAGTGATGCATCTCAAATAGTTTTCTAAGCAAGCATTGACCCTCTCAGTTTGGCCATCTGTTTGTGGGTGATAAGTTGTGCTTAAGTTCAAGCTAGTGCCTAGAGACTTTAATAAGTCTTGCCAAAAATTGCTTGTAAACACCTTATCTCTGTCAGATATAATTGAAGATGGTAACCCATGAAGTTTGAATACCTGATTAAGAAATGCCTTGGCCACAGATGCAGCTGTATAAGGGTGTTATAGAGCAATGAAATGTGCATACTTGGTGAGTCTGTCCACAATGACCAAAATCACACTCTTCTTGTCACTGATAGGGAGTCCCTCAATAAAATCCATAGTAATGTGATGCCAAGAGTGATCTGGAACAGGAAGAGGTTGGAGAATACCAGCATGAGTGGTTGAATCACTCTTATTTCTTTGACATATATCACAGTGGGACACAAAAAGTAGGACATCCTTCTTCATGCCTGGCCAATAGAAATGTTGTTTGGCTCTCACATAAGTAGCTTGGATGCTTGAATGACCACCTACATTGGAGGCATGTAAAGAGGCCAAAACCTTTGTACTTATGTCATGACCAGAACCAAGATGGATTCTAGTTTTATATCTCAAAATGCCTTCAAGAATGGTAAAGTGGGGAGTGGAGTCTGGATGGAGTAGTAATTGGGAGGTGAGCTGCTGGGCTTTAGAATCAGTTTCATAGCTTAGTAACACTTCATGCATCCATGCTGGGGTAGAGAGTGACAAGGAATTGCAGTGTGCAAGAGGAGATGGAATTCTGGAAAGAGCATCAGCCACTACATTGTCAGACCCCTTTTTGTACTGGATATCATAATCAAAGCCAAATAGTTTAATGAGCCATTTTTGTTGAAGAGTGGTTATTATCTTCTGATTGAGGAAGTACTGAATGCTTTGATGATCAGTCTTGATGATGAATTTCTTATCCTGTAGATAATACCTCCATCTTTGTACTGCCATGACAATTGCTAAAAACCCCTTCTCATAAGTGGACAATGACTGAGCTCTTGGGCCCAAGGGTTTGCTGAAATAAGAAATTGGTTTATTGTCTTGAAGTAAAACAACTCCAATGCAAGCATCACTGGCATCACTATCAACCACAAATTGTTTAGTAAAATTTGGTAGAGCTAATATTGGGGTTTGAGTCATTGCTTCCTTAAGTTTATTGAACGCAGTAGTAGCTTATTGATTCCAGATGAATGAATTCTTCTTGAGTAAATCAGTTAATGGTTTACTAATGGCTCCATATCCTCTTACAAACTTCCTATAATATCCAGTAAGGCCAAGAAATACTCTGAGTTCCTTAATAGTTGTATGAGTTGGCCATTGTATCATACAAGAAATTTTATTAGGTTCTGCAGACACTCCTTCAGCTGTAATAATATGTCCCAAATACTCCAAAGAATGTTGACCAAAACAACACTTAAACTGCTTGGCAAATAGTTGATGATGTCTGAGGAGAGAAAAAACCAACCTGAGATGTTCCAAATGCTCAGATAAACTAGAGATGTAAATGAGGATATCATCAAAGAACACTAGAACAAATTTTTTGAGAAATGGTTGAAATATTTCATTCATAAGTGCCTGGGATGTAGCAGGGGCATTGGTAAGCCCAAAAGTAATAACTTTGAATTCATAATGACCTTGATGTGTTCTAAATGCAGTTTTGAAAATGTCCAAATCATTGACTGATTTGAAAATAGCCAGCTCTAAGATCAATTTTTGTGAAAATAACTGCACCTTTTAGCTCATCTAACAACTCATCAATAATGGGTATAGGGAACTTGTCTTTGATAGTAATGTTATTGAGTTTCCTATAGTCTACACAAAACCTCCAAGAACCATCTTTCTTTTTCACCAAGAGTATAGGTGAAGAAAATGGGATGTGGCTGGGCTGAATAATTCCAGAATTCAACATCTCTTGAACTAGTTGTTCTACCACTGATTTTTGGGTGTATGGGCATCTGTAAGCCCTTTGGTTGACAAGAGTAGAATTTGGTTGTAAAGGAATTGTGTGATCTAGACTCCTTTTAGGTGGCAGGGTAGTAGGTTCTTGAAAAGTATCATTGAACTCTTGTAGTAAGGGTAGAAGAGGTGCTGGAGGGGAAGTGGGTGTTGATGTTGTAGAGATAGAATATAAATGACCCACAACACCATGAGTAGGGTTGGAAAAGAACCTCTTAGCTTCTGATGCACTCATCATGTATAATGTATTGTCTTGGGTAACTCCTTGTAAGGTGATCTTCTTATTGTGGTATTTAAAGGTAATACCGAGTTTAGAGAAGTTAAAAACCACATCACCTAACTTTCTCAGCCAATCTACTCCCAAGATGATATCACAACCTCCCAAAGGTAAAATTCTTAGATCCTCTACAAATTTGTGCCCTTGCATACTCCAGGAAAGCTGAGAACATATGCAGTGCTGCTTGTTTTGTCTCCATTAGAAATAGTGACTAACATAGGAGCAGTAGGAGTAATAGTACATTGAAGTGTAGAAGCTAAAGTGGTATCAATGAAACTAGTGGTACTACCAGAGTCAATTAGAATTGATACCTTTTGCTTGTTGAGGATGCCAGGGATTCTTATGGTATCACCTGTAACAGTGCCAGTTAGAGCATGCAGGGATATCTCAACATCATAGTGGAGTGGAGACTCAACAACTTCCTCAAAAACTTTCTCCTCATCTTCAGTATCATGTTTCTCAGAATTTCCCATTTGGAGCATGACGATTTTTTGTTTACCCTTGCAAAAATGGCCTGGCCTATAAACTGCATCACAATTGTAACATAAACGTTGGTCTCTTCTCTTCTGCATTTCTTCTGGAGTTAGTCGCTTAATGGTAGGATTTGTAGAATGAGATTTGGATGGAGAAGGAGAAAAAGATTTTGGTGTTATTGATGCAGATTTAGGTGAAGTAAGAATTGGTTTAGGAGGAAATTTGGGCGAGAGAAATGGTCTGTTGTACTGAAAAGAAGTATTAAATGATCTGGTGAATAGTTTAGTAGCAGTAGATGCAATATTGACTTTATGCTCTTGCAATCTAGATAATGAAAAGGCTTCTGATAAAGTCTCTGGGTGAAACATAGATATATATTTACCAATTTCCTCCTTTAAACCACTCAGAAAACTCATAATAAATAAGTTTCAGTAAGAGTTGGATTCATATTTAGCATCAAAGCTTTTAGAGATTCAAATTCCTCATAATAATCATCTACTGTTGATCTTTGAATAAGTTTGTGAAAGCTACCTACAAAATTTTCCTCAATGGGGTTTTCAAAGCGAGCACAAATATGAAAAGATAATTCAGACCATGTAATGCGAGTCCTATTGACTTGAAAATTGAGAAACCACGTTTCAACTTTATCTTCCAAGTAGATCGAAGCAATATTTACCTTCAAGTGCTCTTCTGTATCGTTGATTTTGAAATATCTTTCACTCTTTTGGATCCAGCTCCTTGGATTATCACCATCGAATCTGGGGAAATCCAACTTGGGTATACGGTTGTGATGATAATGGAAAGGAGGTGTAGTATGTTGATTGAAGATATGAGCAGTCTGATTTTCATATTCTGAGAACTAGAAGGTTTCTCAGTCTGATTTTGAAGAAAATTGGAGCGTTCAAGTAGTTGCATAAGGTTATCAAACTTTGTAGTTAAAGCATCTACTGAACCACCGAGATCTGTAAGTTTAGTGTGAAGAACATCATGAGATCCTTTCAATTTTTCAACCTCAGCTTCAACTTCCTTCAGAGTCATGGTGAAAAGAAAATTGGATGAATTTTGAGTGGAAAAAACGGCTTTGATGCCAATTATTGTATACTTACAACAAATTAACAACAAGAGATGATAAAAATGATGGAAGAAATGAATTTAACAATTCTTAAATCAAAGATTCAGGCCAATCTGGCTGTAAACAGCGCAGCCAATACTTAGTTCATTAATATCTCATAAAACAGATAAGGGTTTTCTACAGCATTTAACCAATCCCGAACCCTAGAGAGACACAATGGATGAATGACACGTGACGACAATCAAATGGACATGACTGATTGTATTAAGGCAGTCGACAATTGGATAGGGGCAGCCTACTTCTAGCCGCTATAGCTTAATTATGCAACATCAAAATTTGTTTTTGCAAGCAAACAATTATATTAGAGTGTTGGTTTCATCTCATCGGTTGTTTTGTTTACCTAGGTGTTTTATGTCTTTCTTAGAAACCACAAAGGTTATTGTTATTATTCATGTTTCCGATGTATATATTAGTCGTAAATAGTAAACAATGAGACAATGAAATCAACCTTAGTTAATCTACATATGATTTGGACGTTGAGATACATGCATGCATGATAACACGACGTTTTGGACCCTACATCGTAATGTCAACGGCTATGGAGTTGACTATATAGGAATCCATATTATTGGAACATTCTCTATGTTTTCTTGTATCTTTTTTTTTGTCTTGAATTGTTGAAAACCTTAAATCAAAGCAAAAGCCTTAGGTGATGAGTTAGTTCTTCTAAAATTAAGGAACCCAAGATCAATGAGAAGCCAATTGATTTGAGTTTGCACAAGCAGCAGCTATGTCTAAGCTTCCAGAAGATGTAATCATCAATATACTTTTGAGGTTACCGGTGAAGTCAATATTACGATTCAGGTGCGTATGCAAGCGATGGCTTAAGTTATTTAGTGATCATACTTTTATTAAACTGCACTTCGATATTGCTACTGAAAATGAAAATTTAAGACTTATGGTTAGTGGGGAAAACATGTATTCTATAAATTTCGATTCAGTATTTCATAAGGTTGTGAAAATCGATTATCCGTTCAAATCAAGAAATTGGGGGATGTCTGTAGTGGGTTCTTGCAATGGGTTGCTCTGTATAGCCAATATTGCACAGACCATTTGCATTTGGAACCCATCAACAAAAATGCACAAAGAAATACCATCATTACCTACTCAATTTCTGCCCTATTATCGTGACATTCGTGGAATCAAACTTGGGTTTGGCTACGATTCTCATGATGAGGAGTACAAATTTGTAAGAATTTTGGATATTGGTGTTAAAGGTTCTATAGCCGAGGTCTACGCAGAGGGTTCAAATACATGGAAACAGGATCAGCTCATACCTTACAGCTTTACTTATGGAAATGCATTTGGGGTTCTTATGAATGAAACACTTCACTGGATAGCATATCATTGTTCTGGATCAGAAACTCGGAGACTTATACTCTCATTCAGTATTAGTGATGAATCATATGGGGAGCTGCCACTGCCCGAAAATGTGAATGATGATCTGTTCCGCATTACGGTTGGTGCATTGGAGGCGGACCTTTGCATAATTGATTATTGTGTTTGTATGTTAAGTGTTGACGTATGGGTAATGAAGGATTATGGAGTAAACGGTTCTTGGAGTAAATTACATACGATTCCCTTACAAGCAGCTACGCCATCTATGGTTGGCTTGAAGCTTTTGCATTCCTTTAATAATGGCGAAATTTTACTCAAGAGGGATAAGAATACCTTACTTTTATATCATCCACAGTACAATGAGACAAAAATTGTGAAGATCCGTGGCGTTCCTGATGGACTATATGATATAATGACTTTCGTAGGGAGCCTATTTTCAGTTAACTCGGGCAATTGTTTGGTGCAAGATCGAATTGAAATTGTTGCTGCTGAACCAAGAAAGAAGCCGAAAAACTTCATAAAAGGTAAGAATATATCTTTCATATAAGCTCCATTATATTAGTGACATTCACAATGTTATGTTAATCCTTGTTTCATTCATTTGTCAGGGTTGATGTCCATCTTCAAGTGTTTCAGTGGGTGATGAAAATATTGAAGATGTTTAGCTGGGAGGTATACCATTTGCCATAATCCTTGTTTGCCGTGTTTTTATTTTTGTCTACAATTTTCATGATCGGAGTTTTTGTCTACAATTTTGATGAATTATATACGACTTTACCATACTGTTTATTGAATGTAAGTTGAAGAGAAAAGCCAAGTGACAACAGTTCGAACTGCAGCAATTTCTATTTAAATGTCTAATGCGAATAAGAATTGTACTCTAAATATACACAATACTTTCATCATATAGAGCAAAGATTGGTCCGGATTTCTGCAAGGACAAATCTAAAATTTGTTTTTTGTCTCTCGTGCCTCTAGCACAAGGATACGTAATTAGTACTTTTAATAAGTTGGTAAACTCGCATTTTGAAAAGATTATTGTTATGCAAAGATTAGAAGCTAATATGGATAAATACCTGTTACCCCATCTAAATATAAATGGAATCTAGTGTCTTCATTTGTCTCAATGTCCTTTGTTGGTATGCATAAGATGTTATGCAGTCAATATTGGATCTGCATAAGATGTTATGCAGTTAACTAAAACAGATTAAAGAAGAAACACAGTTTAACGTGGTTCGGCTATAGCCTACGTCCACAGGAGAAGAATGATTAGGGTTTCTTATTATCAATGGAGGTTTTACAAGAAGTGTATATATATATATATATATCCTATACATGCCACATATTCGTATAGATAGCAACATATCTAGAGAATATTTTCTTGCAGTGTAAGTCAATCATAAATAGAGAAACCAAATATTCTCCTTTGTTCCAACACTCCCCCTCAAGTTGGTGCGAAGATATCAATGGAGCCCAACTTGGATAGAATTCCATTGAATTGCTTGACGGGTAAACCCTTAGTAAAAACATCTGCCAGTTGTTGATGACTACGAACGAAGGGAGTGCATATTACTTTGGCCAATACCTTCTCTCTAACAAAATGACAATCCACTTCTATGTGCTTTGTACGCTCATGAAAGGTGGGATTTGATGCGATTTGTATCGCTGCTTGATTGTCACAAAACATCTTAGCTGGCTGAGGTGACAGAAAACCCAAATCTTTAAGTAATGCTCGCAGCCAAACAATCTCACAAGTTGTTGAAGCCATGGCTCTGTATTCTGCTTCAGCACTTGATCGAGAAACAACATTTTGTTTCTTGCTTCTCCATGTAACCAGATTACCACCAAAGAATATGCAGTACCCTGTTGTTGATTTACGATCAACTGGACATCCAGCATAATCAGCATCTGAATATGCTGTTATACAGTAGCTAGAAATTGAATAGGCTTCATTCTTTGTCATCAAAACTCCTCTTCCTGGTGATCCTTTTAAATACTGTAGAATCCTAGTTACTGCATTTAGATGTTTAACACGAGGTGTATGCATATAACGACTGACTAAGCTTATTGCATGTGCTATGTCAGGTCTGGTAACAGTGAGATAAATTAACTTTCCTACTAACCTTTGATATGACCCAATATCACTTAACACATCACCATCATTATCAAGTTTGTTGCCAATTTCTGTAGGAGTATCACAAGGCTTTACTCCCATTTTTCCTGTAGCCTTCAGCAGGTCCAACACATATTTTCTTTGATTCAGAAAAATACCCTTCTTTGAGTAAGCAACTTCTAATCCCAGGAAATACTTCAGTATCCCTAAATCCTTGATGTCAAATCTGGAATGAAGCATTGCTTTAAGATTTCTAATTTCTTGTTGATTGTCTCCTGTAATCACAAGGTCATCAACATACACTAGAACTATAGTTATACCAAGATTACTTCTTTTAATAAACAAGGAAGAATCGACAAAGATCCTTTTGAACTTATTCTGGATGAGTACTGAACTTAGCTTTGCATACCATGCACGTGGTGATTGCTTTAAACCATATATTGCCTTCTTAAGTTTGCAAACCATATTGCTCTCTCCTTCTCGAAGGTGTCCAGGTGGTATACTCATATATACCTCTTATTCTAGATCACCTTGTAAGAATGCATTCTTCACATCCATTTGAAAGAATTTCCAATCTTTATTAACTGCAAGAGACATGAGAACACAAAAAGTATTCATCTTTGCAACTGGTGCAAAGGTTTCTGTGTAGTCTTCTCCATATCTCTGAGTAAAACCTCTTGCCACTAATCTTGCCTTATAACGCTCAACAGTTCCATTACTTATGTATTTAATTTTGTACACCCACCTACATCCAACAGTCTTCTTCCCGGGAGGCAACTTGACAATACTGTATGTATTATTTACATCTAAGGCCCGTAACTCATTCTCCATTGATGCCCTCCATTTTGGATTAGACTTTTCTTCATTGTAGTTTCTAGGTTCTTGATGACTAGATATAGCACTTAGAAATGCAGAGTGTGAAGAACCTACATGATCATAAGTTAAATGTGCTTGTATAGGATACGCAGCGGAATGATATGTAAAGAAGTCTTTGTATTTCTCTGGAGCCTTCTTCTCACGACTTGAGGTTCTGACAATTGGTACCACTTGTTAATGATCTTGTGGAACCATAACCTCAGATTCTGGAACTTGATGCGGCACATCTTGTAATCCTGTATTATCATCAGTAACACTAACATTATTGTCTGAAGCTTCTTCATGGACTGCTTCATTATGCACATCCAACACTGCATTAGGTAAGTCCACCAACTCTACCCCACCACCATTATCTCTGTGGGAATCTGTTGCAGTAGGTATCTCAGTAATAACTGGAAGTGGTGCCAAATCTGTGTAACACTCCCCCTGAGACCGACTGCCAGAATCACACTGAAAGTAAGCCACTGCTTCATCAAATACAACATCACGAGAAATCTGTAGCTTTCTAGTGGGTGGATGATAACAAATATAACCTTTCTTTGTAGATGAATAACCAAAGAACACACATTTAGTTTCCCGTGAATCCAGTTTATCACGATGCTTTGCCTGTAAATGTACGTAACAGACACAACCGAAAACTCTGAGATGATAAATGCCAGGCTGATGACGTTTCAAAACCTCTAATGGAGATTTGAAATCAAGCACACGACTAGGCAGACGATTGATCAAATAAGTGGCCGTCAGAGAACCATGAGACCAGAATTTCTTTGGAACATGCATCTGAATCATAAGAGCACGAGTAGTTTCCAGAATATGACGTAGTTTCCGTTCAGCAACACCATTTTGCTGTGAAGTACCAACACAGCTAGTTTGATGGATAATACCATGACTGCGCAAATAACCTGGAAAAGTGCCTTTGACAAACTCAGTGCCATTATCTGATCTAAATATTTTGACCTGTGCATCAAATTGGTTGCGTATCATACAATGAAAATCCGCAAATACAGATGAAACTTCAGTTTTGGATTTGATTAAATAGATCCATGTAGCACGTGACCAATCATCTATAAAGATAACAAAATACTTATACCCATCATAAGCATCAATTGGAGCAGGTCCCCATAAATCAGAATGAATTAACTCAAAAGGCATTGTAGCACGAGTCACAGAATTAGGAAATGGAAAACGAGATTGTTTAGAAAACTGACAAACATCACAGACTTGAGTCTGGACAGAAAATGTGGGAAAAATCCTAGACAAAACACGACTAGAAGGATGTCCAAGTCTTTTATGATAAAGGAACTGCGGAGTAGATCTGTGAGTGAGACATGCCATGTCACTAGAACGTAACAGGTACAATCCATGAGAAAAGATGCCTCTACCAATCGTCTTCTTCGTCTTTCGATCCTGAAAGATGACCGAGGTAGGGGTAAATGTAACATCACAATTCAGAGAATTAGTGATTTGACCAACAGATAACAACTGAGTAGGAAACGATGGAACAACAAGTGCATTAGATGGCGGACAATCTGGAAAAAAATGCACTTTCCCACTTCCCATCATAGGAGCAGTAGATCCATTAGCAACTGACACATTTTTATGAGAGCTGCGAATAAATGCATGAACTGACGAAGGATCATTTGCCATATGATCTGTATCTCCTGAATCAATAATCCAAACTTGGCGGTTGGAAACATGCGTAGTAATAAAGGCTAGTAGGTTACCTGAAGTATGGTTGGCCTTGCGCTCAGTCTTATTACCCAACTGGTTAAAGAAATCCTTCAATTGGTCTATGGTAAAGGATGAATTGTCAGCTACAGCAGCTCGAGCAAGCTATTACATATTTCAGTATTGAGCATAAGTACTCATGGATCAAATAAAAAAAGTGACAAAACTCTGAATAAAACAGAATCAGAAGTTTCTATCAGTACGCCATATACGTACTGGCAGATCATATGAATTAAGTGAATAAAATCTATGAATAAAACATAATCAAAGCAGTTTTTTCAGTGTTCAATATATGTACTGTTGATTCATAGTAACCTAAAAATCAACAGATAAGTAAGGAATCTATGAATATAACAAAATCAAAAGAAGTGATAAGTCTATGAATAAAAAAAATAAAATCAAAGCATCTTATTTCCAGTATGCGATATATCTACTGTTGGATCAAACAACAAAAATCATTATTTAAACAAAAAATAAACAATAAACTAGGTTTTTTGTCAGTATAGCATATATATACTGATGGTTCATACACAAACAACCAAAAAAAACCTAAAACCAGCAAAATAAAACTATTATAATCATATCTAGTAACAAAATGAATAAAAAAAAACGTAATTATTCAGTATGCATATATTACTGCTGGATCAAACAACAACAAAAAAAATTATTTAAACAAAAACTAAACAATTAACTAGGTTTTTTGTCAGTACATCATATACAAACTGATAGTTCATACACAAAAACAACTGAAAAAACCTAAACCCAACAAAAGAAAACTAGTATAATCAGATCTGGTAACAGAATGAATAAAAAACGTAACTATTCATCTAGATCTGGATTATTTTCATGAAAATGAAGGAACACTTGATTAATCATGCATGCAAATTGGAAAACATAATCAAACATCAACTAATTAATGATTATATCTTGAAACCTTCGAATAAACATTACGAGAAGAAGATTAATAAGGAAAATCAACTTACCAAAGGCTAGAATCGATTTGGATTCTTGAATCGATCAAGATGTTCTAAAAATCTTCGTTTCCAAGCTTTATCCTAATACAAAAAACTAGAAATTAAAGAATGAAGAAAATGAATGAAGAAAAAACAAGATTTCCCGCATCAGTAGAGAAGAGGAGAGGGAGAGGGGGAGAGAGAGAGAGAGAAGCTGAATCTGAGAAGAAAAAGAATATGGAGAGAAATTGGCTTATGTTTTTGTTATATATAGTAAGGGCTATTTTGGGAATTCTAAAAATGCACATAATATTTACACACGTGTGCAGGATCTGGGCTTAAAAAATTAGGTCCATTTTTCTCTTTTCTTTTAATTATGCTCCTAAGCTTTAGTGGGTGGACCTGCCACTAACTAAGAACACTATAATATTACCTACAGGTAATTCCTACTAGAAACATATACGTTAACACGACGTTTTGAGCCCCTAAATCACAATGTCAACGGACTGTGTATGATTACCATTTCTTCTATCATATTTCGGAACATTCTTGTTGTTATCTTGTTCACATATCTTTCTTTGTTATGCACTGCTAAATCCTTAAATGAAAGCAAAATCCTTACCTCTAAAGTAACCGAAGATCAATGAGAAACCGCTTTGTTTTGAGTTTGCTCAACAAGGGAGATACGTCTAAACTTCCAGAAGATGTAATCATCAACATACTTGTGAGGTTACCAGCGAAGTCAATATTACGATTCAGGTGTGTATGCAAGCAATGGCTTAAATTAACTAGTGATCATAATTTTATTAAACTGCAATTCGAAATTGCTACTGAAAATGAAAACTTAAGACTTATGGTTGGTGGAAGAAACATGTATTCTATAAATTTAGGTTCAATATTTCATACAGTAAATCGCTCAAAAAAAATATTCCATAAGGAAGTTTTCGAGATCGATTACCCGTTCGAAGCTAGACATTGGGGGATGTCTGTAGTGGGTTCTTGCAACGGGTTGCTTTGTATAGCTAATATTGCACAGCAGATATGCATTTGGAACCCGTTAACAAACTTATACAAAGTAGTACCATCATTGTCTCTTGACATACTGGGCAATCATGGTAACATTCTTGGGTTCAAATATGGATTTTGCTATGATTTTCATGCCGAGGAGTACAAAATTGTAAGAATTATTGATATTGATGGTTATTTTTCTGTAATTGAGGTCTATGTAGAGGGATCGAATACATTTGAAGGATATAAACTCATACCTTATAGCTTTACTTTTGGAGATGTATTCGGGGTGCTTGTAAATGAAACTCTCCACTGGATACCAAATCATCGTTCTGGATCGCGGAGCCTTGTATTTTTACTCGGTATTAGGGATGAATCATTTGGGGAGCTGCCACTGCCCGAAAATGTGAATGATCTGTCGCGGGTTTCGATTGGTGTATTGGGTGGGGATCTTTGCTTAACTGATTATCGTCCTCGTTCGTGTAGTATTGATGTCTGGGTAATGAAGGACTATGGAGTAAGCAGTTGTTGGAGTAGATTACTAATGATACAATTACCATTAACTACGGCATGGCTATCATTGGCTGGCGTGAAGCTGCTCTATTCCTTTAAGAATGGCGAAATTCTACTCAGGAGGGATGCGAATACCTTACTATTATATCACCCGAAGGACGAGTAGTCTAGAATTGTGAAGATCCTTGGCATTCCTGATGGATCATATGATATAATGACTTTTATAGAGAGTCTATATTCAGTTAACTCGGGTAATTGTTTGGACAAAGATCGAATTGAAAGTCTAGCTACTGAACCAGGAAAGAACCCGAAAAAGAGTTTCTTTAGAGGTAAGAATATATCTTGCATATAAGTTTATTATCTTGGTGAACATTCACAATGCGATGTTAATCCTTGTTTCATTTTTCAGGGTTGAGATCCATCTTCAAGTGCAGTGGCGGCCCCAAAAAATACTATAATTATCGAGGGGGTCTAAATTTTACCTAATAAATATAGAGATTTAAGTGGACTGAATGTTAAATATTTGGTGAGCTACGCGCTGAATACATGATTATTTTTTTCTGATCCGTAAAGATAATTATATATGTAGAAATGTTACGTACAATAAGAGCAAGGGTTAGTCAACCCTTGTCTCTGCCACTGTTCATTTAAGTGGGTGGTGAAAAGCATGAAGACATTTATCTGGGAGGTTTGATTTGTCTTAATCCACAACTTTATGTTTCTGTTTTTATTTGTAAGCTAGAAAGCCAAGTGACAAGTATTCAATTGCAGCAATTTCTGTTGAAAGGTTTTTTATTTGTAGGTTAGACACAAGCCAAGTGACAACTATTCAATTGCAGCAATTTCTGTTGAAATTTTGCTAAGAAATGATATGATTGTACACTAGTCTAGGTGTTTATTTTTTTGGTTTACCGGCACTTCTTGTATATTCCTGTTTATACGTGCGGTGCATGTCAGTAACGTTAAAGACGCTGCACCTAAAGTAACACCTTCTCATTCAAAATTTAAATTCATTATTTTAGTTATGCGTTTATATGTGAATTAAAGTGTTTCAAGTTTCATGTCCATTTAAGCAACATATAAAAAGGATAGGTTGTTTCGATTTACTTTCAAATTATTATCTAACTTTATGGAGAAACAAAAATATATTGAAAAGTAAAAATTTAGTATTACTAGTTGTAGTATAAATAATTCAAAGAGTTGTCCGCATATATAAAATTTATCAAAATCCGATGTATAGTTTCTACTTCAAAGATATAGAAGTTTTAAAATAGTTATTATCATTTTTATTAAAATCGTATTTTTGTAAATGAATGAATTCAAGCGTAATTCCATTTCAATAAGTTATATGTACGTGTTACTAAAATGTGTATTTTTGTCTTTATTTTAATAAAAAAAGAATTTATTCATCAATTAAGATAGTAGAAGACAAGAAATAAGACGGGAGTCGGGCAACAGGCTGTGCTCCAATTCATTTTTGAATGACCATACCTAACCTATGAAAAAGGAGCTTCCAGATTCATTGAAAGCGGTGGAGAAATGAGAGAGAGTGTCAGAGAGAGAGAGGAGTTCCACCAGGAACATATTCAACAACACAAATTGATTCAAAAACCTTTGAATTCTCTACACAAAAACTAGGAGATCAAGACGGTTTCAAGATTATAGAAAGGGGAAACATGGCCTTAATTTCAGAATCATCTTCTCGGCTAACATTGCTTCATGGATGATTAGGGTGTTAAATGAAATCTTGACATCCAAAGCTGGTATAGGCAAATGGAAGAACAATGTTGGAAATTTTGCTTTTCTCATTGAAAGATTGAACAACTCCAGAGGAGAATTTATCAAAATCCATAGAACAGATGTGAGTAAAGCCTCAAGTAAAGCATTATTTATACCAAGAGGGCAAGATAAATATGGATGGGAGAGATTTAATGAGGTTTTCAACAAATTGATTGGGAAACCAAAATTTACTACACAAAGAGTACCTCAGAGAGAAGATTTTCGGAACAAAGAAAGAGTAAATTCAAGCAACAGACCAGGTCGTACTTTCTGCTGCACAGCCTATGGGAATATTTCATGGAATCTGGTAGCATGAGAGATAGTAGCAAAATTAAATTGGAAAAGATATTTAAAGCTCAACATCATCAATGAGAATCAAGCTTCTTTTCAACCGAATAATGATAACGAATGGAATAGCTGCTGGAAACCTCTCAAATGGTACTATCAATACACAAGCATAGAAATTAAAAGATGGATCGATGAAGACGTAACCATTAACCCACGAGCTCTCACTCTAGCTCAAAATTGGATAAAAATATAGCTGAGAGTTAAAAGTATAGATGAAAACATCCCAGTTGTCCTCAACATTAAAATCAAAGGCTTGAATCTAGTTCTGGCGATTGAATGGGATTTTGCTTATGTGCCGAAAAGAAGACCGACGGTAGCATCTTACCGACAAACTCTGCAAACTCTGCAAAAAGGTAACACTGTAATCAATTCCATTTCAAATTCAAATTCAAATGTCGAACTCTCTGACAGTGAATGTTGCTGCAACCGTACACACCAAATGGTTCAAAATAAATGGTATACAAGAGAACACGTGGAGAAGGGTACCTCAAAATAGAAACAGGTGCCTACAACAATTACAGAATTATTCAATAGATTTAATGAGCTAAAAAAAAGGTACCAGAGTCAAGTCACACAGCAACAGAAAATAACGGATTCTGAAGCAGTCAAAACTCCGGTAAAAGCCTTCTTCAAAAAACATTTTCCTCAAGTTCAGCTTAACAAACCAACAGTGTTATCGATTACCAACAACAATGGATCAGGAGCAGTAAAGACACACGAGAACAACAGAAGCAACTCCCCAGAACTCATTGTGGATGCCTCACAGTCTCTATATCAAACTCTCCATGAACAAATTCTGAGTAAATGAAACTATCAACAATGCAATAGATTTAATCATGGATGCAACTATCAACATTGGTGCTAACTTCGGTGGATAGAAGGAGAGAGCCAGAGAGTTGTATTCAGAGATTGTGGCTAAAAGCATGACAACAATATTTGAAAGAAACAATACAATACACACAAACAATACTGAAGTCATTATGGTGGAAGACACAATTGAAAACACAGAAGCTGAGAAAGCAAAGGCACAAAAAAATGAACAACACAGTGAACATGAACTCTTTGAAGATGCAGTGAATTTGGCGTCAGACAGTTTAAATGGATATTAAAGTACTCATATGGAACATGAGAGGCCTCGCGACAGTAGACAAGATGGATTCATTGAAGGATCAAATAAAGAAAACAAAGCCAAATGTAGTGCTCATTCAAGAGACTCATATGATTAACATGAACAATTGGTGGGTAAATAGTATCTGGGTAAATGATCAAAATCAATGGAGAGACAACCCTTCTTTAGGTTTGTCAGGAGGGTTACTCTATATGGTATGATAACATGTATGAATGTGTAGAAGACTTGATGGGACCAAATACACTTTCTCAAAAACTAAAATGTATGAGTGATGGTTTTGAGTGGTGCATAACCAATGTTTATTCTCCTTCCACATATTGGGAGAGATGGGATTTCTGGGTGGAAGTTGAAGACCTCACTGGATGGGCAACTGATTATTGGGTTCTAGCATGAGACTTTAACACAATTAGAAGAAGAAAAGAAAGAAATAAACCAGGAGGATCAAGAAGAAACAGAAGACTCTTCAATGAGTATATGGAAGATCATGGTTTAGTGGACTTACCATTAAATGAAGGCATGTATACATGGAGCAATATGTAACAAGACCCATTACTATGCAGACTTGACAAAATCATTGTGACACCTCAATTAGAAGCAAAATTCCCTTTGCTCACACAAACACTCCTCTCAAGAACTTAGTCAGATCATTCAGCTCTTTTATTAACTACTTCAAATATCAATAGAGCTAAGCCTCCTTTCAGAGTTGAGAGCTTTTGGTTCTCACATCCCGATTTCATCAAAAACTTAAAAATATGGTGGGATGCTTTAGTGTACACTGGAACTCCAAGCTACATCATGTCCAAGAAGTTGCAAAATCTGAAGTTCTTTCTCAAAAAATGGAGTAGAGAAACATATGGCAAAGTTGAGTCAAAGAAGCAAGAACTTACAACAAAAATAGATGCTCATAATGCAATGGAGGAAAATAGAGCTCTCTCACAACAACAATTCATTGAAAGAGCAGAATGGAGAGTTGCACTAAAACAAATAAACTTAGATAATGCAAGAAAATGGCTCACTAGAGAAAAAACTCAACATTTTATTGAAAGAGATGCAAACACTAAGTATTTTCATACTTTGGGAAATGGGAAAAGGAGAAGGAATACAGTGCAAAATCTAATAACAAATTGAGAAGATAACTTCTGTCAGGAAGACATCAAACAAGATCTTTCAAGCTACTTCTTCACATTATTTCAAGATCAACATCCGTTCAGGCCTCAGATGAATGAGGAATATTTCAGAAAGATCTCTGCATAGGAGAGCACTGAGCTAGAAGTGTCACCAAACATTTTAAAAACAACAAATGGTTATAATATGGAATTCTACAAGGTTGCTTGGGAGGTGATCAAAAATGATTTCATGTCAGTGATAATGGAATTTGTACAAAAAATGAAGCTAGATTGGAGAACAAATTGCTCTTTCATTAGTCTAATCCCGAAGAAAGAACAAGTGGGAACTTCACAAGATTTTAGACCAATAAGTTTGGCCAGCAGCATTTACAATATCATCTCCAAAGTACTCACTCAAAGATTCAAATTGGTTTTACCAAAATTGATTTCAGAGAATCAATGAGCCTTTATTGCTGACAAACAAATACTTGATGGCATTCTCATAGCAGGAGAATTGATAGATTCAAGATATAAAGCTAAGAAACCAGGCATATTGTGTAAATTGGATATACAAAAATCCTTTGACAATGTGAGCTGGCACACAATTAAAAATGTACTTCAAGCCTCAGGTTTTGGTGAAAAATGGATCACATGGATGGAATGGTGTGTATCTACTTCCCAACATGCTTTATTGTTGAATGGAAGCTCAACAAGAAGATTTAAACCTCAAAAAGGACAGAGGCAAGGAGACCCCTTGTCACCTTTCTTATTCATTCTAGTTGCAGAAATATTCTCAAAGCTCATGAAGAATGCAGTGCAACTTAATATGATTTCAGGTTTCTCCATAAACTCCATTCAAATCTCACATTTGCAATATGCAGATGACACACTGATTTTTCTAGATGCAACAGAAGAAGAAGCAGAAAATCTAGTAATCAAATTACAAATATTTGAAGCCATAACAGGTCTGAAAGTGAACTTTCACAAAAGCTTAGTCATAAGTATTGGAGCTGAAAGTAAAATTCAAGATATTGCTACAATTCTTAACTGCAAGATTGAAGCTCTACCTCTAAAATATCTTGGAATGGTAGTTGGAATAACATCCAGAAGTACAACTATATGGGACTCAATGATTCAGAAATTCCAAAAAAAGCTAGAGGCATGGAAGAGGAATTTTTTTACAAAAGATGGCAGACTACTACTTATTCAAACATCCCTCTCAAGCCTCCCAGTATACTATATGTCCAAATTTCAAATGCCAGCCTCAGTGGAAAAGAAATTACACCAAATAATGAGGATTTTTTTATGGGATTTTACAGCTGAAAAAATGAAGATAAACTGGGTAGCATGAGACAGATCTTGCAGACCAATACATTTGGGAGGTTTGGGAATAAGAAATCTAAAGCTCACAAATAGAGCTCTGCTAGCAATATAGACATGGAGAATTTCAAAAGAGAAAAAGAAACTATGGAGAAGAGTAATTCAGGAAAAGATGAAGACTAAGGAGAATGCCATATGGGTCAAAGACTCTTCTAAACCTCAAGGAAGAGGTATGTGGAACAACATCAACAAACAAAAAGAGTTAGTGTAGCAGGTGACTACACTAAACATCAATAATGGAAAGGATGTCAGCTTCTGGTGGGATGTGTGGGAAGGTTCTCAAACTCTACATTCAATATTTTCCAATATCTTCAAGCTGGCAACACAAAAGAATGCTTCAGTCGATGATTTGATCTATGCAGGCACTTGGAATTTGAAGCTCAGAAGAGATCTTACACAAAGAGAAATTCCAGAAATGCTTGATCTATACACAGTTCTTGGAGTTCCCCCTGCTATCATTGAAGACATTGAAGATGATTTAATCTGCACAGCTCCAGGTGGCTTCAGCTCAAAACTATGTTATAGATGACTCATAGAGCAATTACCAGACCCAACAAATGAAGTGCCATACTCCTGCATTTGGATCAAGAAAGTCCTCCCAAGGGTGCAATTCTTCATGTGGACTGCAACACAAAATGCTATAGCAACAAATGACAATCTACTTAGAAAAGGCTGCCTGATACAAAATGCAATGTGCTCATTCTGCAACCAAGCACAAGAAACAGTGGACCACCTAATGCTTAACTGCACTTTCTCCCACACAATCTGGAGTTATTTCATTAATAGCTACAACATAAGATGGGTTCAAGCAAGTAATCTTCTCCAACAATTACAAGCTTGGAAGTTTAGAAGAGGTAGACATAAGGGGAGAAAATTATGGCCCCTAGTAATCTTTGCTATATGCTGGGTTCTATGGAACGAAAGAAATCGCAGGATCATGGCTAGGAAAAGACCTCAAGGAGTCGAGGAAGTTATAGTGGAAATCAAAAATTTACTCTATATTTGGGGAGGCAAAGAAATTTTCAAAACTACATTTTTCTGTGAACTTATCACACATTTGTAAATAATTATAGATAGCAGATAAATTTTTGTACATATCAAAAATGGGGGTCTTTTGAGCCTTGTTACATTTTTATTTTAATACAATCTCAACCTTTCAAAGTCAAAAAAAAAAAAAAAAAAAAAAAAAAAAAAAATCTATGAAAAAGGAAATCTCCCGCATTAACATTCGCGTAATGACTAGCCAACTAATTTCACAATCTTTTCAGGAAGTCAATAGTATCTCCACAAACTTCCCCCAAGGCAAGAACACCAAGTCCTTATTTCGTTTTTTTTTTATTGTCAACATCCGATCGAAGTCAAAATGTTGAAAAGAAACTCATTTTAACAGAAATACCAAATCTAGCCTTGTTATCATCTTTATTTTTTAACCTCCATCAACAGAAATTAACACCAAAGTTGATTAATTATCCAGACTTTTTATTGATTGATCTTGTTACTATGTAATAATTATTACTTTTGAGAATAAGAGGACCCCTCGACTTGATGCCAAGCTCTCGTTTCGTAAGTCCTCCTTTCATTCAATATCGGAGCAGCAATTAATGCACGATTGGATAACATCAGCCAATGCATCATTTTCAATGAAATATTTAATGGGCTTCCTTCCTTGTTTCTTTAGCTATTCATCATCCTCCTGGACCTATTTTCCAGTTCACAATAATAGTTGGTCCAAGCACATGACGGATATTCAAGAGGAAATGCAAGAGGGCATTGTGATTCTATAGCTATTCATCGTCCTCGTGGACCTATTTTTTGAGTTCACAAAAATAGTTGGTCCAAGCACATGATGGATATTCAAGAGGAAATGCAAGAAGGCATTGTGATTCTAAGTTAATTATAACAAGATTTACTACAAACATAAAAAATACTCATGTGTGATTCTAATTGGATCTGATGCAATTATTCCAAAACCTTTTAATGCTCCTTAGAGATTCCAGAAAATGTGGTTACGGCATGAAGGGTTCTTGCAAGTTGTCAAAGAGTCTTGGGATGAAAACATTATTGTCAATCCTATCTTTATATTCATGCAGAAATTGAAAAATCTGAAAATTATTCTCAAAAAATGGAACTGAGAAGTTTTTGGTGATGTTAGAGTTAAACTGCAGCAAGCTGAAGAAAAGGTCTTTGAGACTAATGTAGCATCTGATAAAGGTCCCACCAACATGGACCTGCTGAATAAATGGGAAACAGCAAAAGGATACTATGATGTGGTTTCTCAGCAATACAATACAGTGATGAGCCAAAAAGTAAGTCTTTCTTGGATTAAAGGTGGTGATACTAACTCCATATTTTTTTCATACTAAAATGAAAATAAGACAAGCTCATAATTCTATATCTGAACTGGAGGATGATAATGGCAGTATTATTTCTAATCAACAAGGCAGAGCTGATATATTGATCAGTCATTTTTCTACAAAATTTAAAGCTAAGCCAGTTACCTTCTCTGAGACTACATTTAGTGTAATACCTAAAGTTGTCACTGCTGAAGATAATAATTTCCTTGAACACATTCCAACAGATGATGAGATTATGTCTGCATTTTTTGATCTAAATCACGGCAGCGCACCGGGTCCAGATGGCTTCTCTTGCTCCTTTTACAGAGATGCATGTGATATATATAATTTTAAAAGATCCGGTACCATCTATTTCATATTGATGGAGGCACAAATTCATTCCCAATGATCTTAACTCCAAATTCTTGGTGCAGCTTCCCAAAGTAAAAGGTACAAAAAAGCTAATCAATTTAGACCAATTTGGCTTGAGTAACTTTTGTTTCAAATTTTTCACTAAAATTATCACCACGGGAATGAGTAGTGAAAAATCGGGGGTCTAACAATCACACCCAATATTTCGCTTAGAAATATCTATGGACTAACTCCAATATACTTTCAAGAGAATCAACTAGACAGTCAGACTTAATCTTAAGAAAAGTATATCAAAGAGTTATATCTCTGTTTCTTAATGTAATCCGCAAATCAAACAAATAGAAATTCGTTGATTAATATAAGAAACAACTTGGACGGTATCAAAAACCAATATCCAAGTGTCGATTAATTCAATCAACAACCAAAGATTGGATTCACAATTGATTGAACTTACGTACAACCTGTGATATTTCAATTATATAAAAAAATATAATGCTGAAAAGAAATAACACAGACACCAGAAGTTTTGTTAACGGGAAAACCGCAGATACATAAAACCCTCGGGACCTAGTACAGATTTGAACATCATACTGTATGAAGCCGCTACAGACACTAGCTTACTCCAAGTTAACTTCGGACTCGAATGTAGTTGATCCCTAACCAATCTCATACTAATCAAGGTACAATTGCACTCCTTACGTATCTGATTCCCAGCAAGACTCTACGCACTTGATTCACTTAGCTGATCTCACCCACAACTAAGAGTTACTACGACTCAAAGTCGAAGACCTTATAAACCAATCTGTCTCACACAGAAAAGTATATTGAATATATAAATCAGTCTCCCATAGATATACCTATGAGTTTTGTTCCGTCTTTTGATAAATCAAGGTGAAGAGGAACCAATTGATACACCGGACTTATATTCCCGAAGAATAGCCTAGAAATATCAATCACCTCACAATAATTTTAATTGTATGGTAGTTAAACAAGATATTGTGGAATCACAAACGATGAGACGAAGATGTTTGTGACTACTTTTTATCTTACCTATCGGAGATTAAATCTCGAGCAAATCTTAGAGAAGATAGTACTCAATCAGGATAAAAAACAACAAGATCATAAAACGCAACTATAGAGAAAATAGTTGGGTCTGGCTTCACAATCCCAATGAAGTCTTCAAGTCGTTAACCTACAGGGTTTTAGAAAAACTTAAAGATAAAATAAAATCGACTCTAGTCGCAACTAGTATCACACATGAGGTGTGAGTATTAGGTTTCCCATATGCTAGAGTTCTCCTTTATATAGTCTTCAAATCAGGGTTTTCAATCAATGTTACCTTGGTAAAAAAGCATTTAATATTCACGCCAGTATGCGTACCGGTATGCGTGCTTAGCTCCCGGACCTCTACTAAACCAATCAGTACGCATATGGGTATGCATACCATGGTTCCCGGACTTGGAATAACTTGCAACAGTTAGCATACAAGTACGCATACTGTGTTATATCCAATCATGGTTATTTGTTCTAAACTCCCATTTCAATTATTGAAACATTCTCGGAAGGCGACAATAGTTGTCTCACACAAGCTATTAGCTTCGAAACAATTTTCAAGTGATCGAATGATCAATACGAAACATTCTGAGTCTACATCAAATGACTGTCTCACACAAATCATGTAAGATGTTACCAGGTGATTTTCACATGATCATATTTTGACTTTCGTTAAGAATATAAGATGAACTTGGTTAAAGAAAAATCTTGCCAACACATATTTCGAGAAATATGTAAGCGAGTTAAGCTCAACTCGAAATATCAAATGTGTATAATCGAAGTATATATAGCTATACGACTTTTGTCTGAAATAGGAGATAGAATAGATAGACTTTTGAGTGATAGATGAGTTCATGTCTCCACATACCTTTTGTTGATGAAGTTCCACAAGCTCCCCTTAGTAGTTCTTCGTCTTCAATCGATGAACGTCGTGAAGTCTAATGATCAACTAAACTTTCTATCCTAATCTGAGACTTAGCTATAAGTATACTAGAAATCAAGACTTATAGTTTTGACAACTAAACTTGACAACAAGCTTGAGATAGAAATGCTTGCGAGTTCAACCGAGAAGTGCTCTAACAAGTAGTATAATTTTAAAAGTTTTTTTCCTTCAACAAGGAGCATTCACTAAGAATGAATGCATTAATGAAATTTTTTTGTTGGCATCTAAACTAGTTAATGACATGAGAATTAAAAGAAGGGGTGGAAATGTTGGATTAAAACTTGATATATATCAAGTTTTGATACCCTCAGCTGAGATTTTCATATTTTAGTACACATCATTATGGTTTCTCTAAAGATTTCTGTGATTGGATTTTAACACTTGTCAAGATAACCAAAATCTCCATTATGCTTAATGGTGGTCTAGTGGGTTACTTTGGGATCAACAGAGGTATTAAACAAGGTGATCCACTTTCACCTTTATTATTTGTAATGACAGAAGATTTATTGAGCAGGCAGGTTTCTCAATTCATAAATGAAGGAAAAATTCATCCAATGGTAATCAGAAATTGTGTACATCCATCAGAATTTATTCTTCGCAGATGGTATCTTCATCTTATGAAATGGGCACAAGAAATCTCTTAACAAATTACTTCATATTCTTCATAATTATCAATTAGCTTCTGGTCAGATAATTGGTAGAGAATAAAGAAAAGTACACATAAATAGAAGAATAACCATAGGAGATTATATTCAAGTTACTCATTCTAATTTCCCAGAAAAATTTCTATCTTGGTGTAGTAATTAATTTCTCCTGGAAGGATTAAAGAAATACATATATGACATTTTTGGAGAATCTACAATCTCAGTTAGCTTGTTCAATGGGTAAGATTCTAAGTTTCAAAGACAGAATCACACTAATTAAAACAATATTATGCAGTATACATATATATTCTATGTCCATATACAAATGGTCTAAAAGTATTATTCTATCTTGTGAAAAAACTATCAGGAAATTCTCATGGTCAGGTGACCCCGAAAAAAAGAAAAATGTTACTCACGAACGAGAACAAACTTGCTCACCTATCATAGAAGGTGGTTAGGGAATAAGAAGAATAGATATATCAACAAAGCTCTTTTGATGAAATTATTATGGAAGATTCAAATGACAGATGAATAATGGGAGAAATTCATGCTAGCTAAATTTAAAACCAAGAATATTAAGTGGATTACTCACTTCAAACAATCCTCTTTATGGCTAGGCCTTAAATGGGTAAAGAATGATCTAGAAACTGACACATCATAGATTATTGGAGATGGTAAATCGATAAATATTTGGAATGCTATATGGATTATTGATTTTATTTTAGATGAACATTTTCCAAATGATGAACTCATCTCTCAGTACAATGATATGAAAGTTAATGAATTGATAGTCAATCATCAGCGGAAAATACCAAAGACAATGTTGACATACCTTTCTATTGAGGATCTTCCTAGTCTAAACAATGAAGATGATAAATTAATCTGGAGTGAGCATCATTCTAGAAAATTCACAGTAGCCCCCATGTTGTAAACAGAATAAGAAAGAAAATGCCTAAGCTCAATTGGTATAAGAAGATATAAAACACTATGTCCATCCATCAACTACAAGTAATTTCTGAAAGATAACTAGAGATGTTAATGATACTGGTGAAAAACTCAAATCTAAGGGTTTAATTCTTGCTTGTAGATGTTATTTCTGTTTCCAAGAACAAGACAATATAGATCATATTTTATGGCATTTCTCTTATGGACATCATCTCTATGATTGGCTTGGAGGTATTTTTAACTTCTTAAGCCCATTATCTTTTAATGATGTCCTTAAATCTGCTAGTTTGAAAGTCAAGTAGTTAAAGAAATCTGGTGCATTGTTGTTTATTGCACAATTGTAGAATTCTGGGAAGTTAGAAATGCATCTTGTTTTGATGAATTGAATATCAACTGGCTCTCTACTTAGAAGAAAATTAAACATATATATGGTCCATGAATGCATATTTAGACTCACAAATGATATGTGGAACAACTCTTATGATCTAGCCATTCTAAGCTATTTTGACATACCATGTAGAAAAGTTAAAGACATGCATGCCATTGAGATATACTTTTCTCTTCCTGTATAAAACACCATCCTACTTTGTTGTGAAGGTGCATCAAAATCCTGGTAATGCAGGTTTGGGATTTATTGGAAGGGATCGTACTGGTGGATTTGTATTGTAGAACGTGGAGGTATAGGTCTAGCCACTAATTTCATTGCAGCACTAGTTGCTTTAATAAGGGCTTTGGAATGGGCAGTAAAAAATCTTTGGCAGAGACCATTGATTTAGACTGACTCCTCTTCAGTTATACAAGCTTTAACTAAAAACAAAGTGCCTTGGATCTTCTGGTCAAGATGGAATGTGTACAGAGATGCTATTGATATAAGATTCATACATGGATACAAAGAAATAAATTTCACTGCAGACAAGTTAGACAAAAGGTGTGCTCGTATGAATTGTGGTTAGAACTGTTTATATATAATCAGACCCAATTTATTAAATTGTTTAGAGATTCTTTTACAACCTTATTGTAGGTTTGCATAATTTTAGTTTGTCTTTGAATCCTTAATGGTTTACTTTCTTTACTGCTCTATCATTCGGTTGTAAATTGACAGTTTTGAAAATTAATACAATTGTTTATTAAGGAAAAAAAAAAGATATGGAAATTACATCGAATAGTGACACAATAATGTGAAAGACACACAAGAAAATAAAACTGGAGTATATACAATGCAAGATACACATCATCATATACCTAATGATACTTATCGTATCTTGTAGCACTACGAGTCTGCGACCTTTGGTTTCTCCTTTTGAATCTTATAGAGATTTAAGATGTTATGTAACTTTCTTGGTCAGTAGAGATATTAGGGATCTTAACCCTTGGATCAAAGACTATGAATATTGTAGAAGAACTATACTTTTATTTTCTGTACGAGCGTACTTTTAGTTTAAATTAAGAGGGAAATCTTCGCGCACTCTTATTTTTATACTATCTCACACTTTAGACATCTTTTGTAAGTAAAAACAAAACGATAATATATTTGAAGTTAATATTTTAGGGATATATTTATCTTAAGAATCTATACATACCTACAAGAAATGAGCATGTTCTGAAACGTATAAATCCACCAAATACCGCTTTGAACATCAGCGAATCTTTAACCATTTAAATTAAGATTGACAAATGATGAAGTTTAATAAAAGTATGTTGAATGAGACTAATATCCCTGGGGGAGGTCAAATAAATGATTTTATTGATTATCATAACCACAATTGGGACATTGGTAGGTTGGAAAATTGTATCCCTAGTGATATCATAGACTCATGTTGTCACGGATGCTCGTAGGTTCTTGAAATCTAATAGTGATGTGGATACCAATAATGATTGGAGTTTCATTTGGAACTAGGATTTATTTGAGTCCTTCCACTTGAATATAAAAAAAGTCACTATGAAGTAAAATCAAAAACCCTTTTATTCACATATTTTTATTAATGGCTAATTTGCCTATGATTAACTAAAGTTAATTAATTATATTACTTAATCGATTAATGAAATTATATTAATGATAGATTGTTAGTTTGGGTGTTTATGATCATCGCAACATGAAATGTTTTGATTTTTATCAAAAAACTCGATCGGAAACATCAGTTTTCAGATTTTAATGAAAAGAACTTGATGATTTATACATTAGGTGGTTTAATCATGAGGTCTATGTTTAATTGATATTTTCATAATCCATGTTTAGATATATTTTTCCAAATCGCACCAAAATCGGTGGATGTCCATGTCTAGGATAATTTCATTATTTCGATGAACATCGAATATAATCGGTTGAAGTAAACATTGACATCTACCGATAAATCAACGTTCATCCATTATAATCGGTTGATATATATGTTCTTACAAACCAATTATGGGATTAACAATTAAGAAATAAAAGGGTATATAATCGGTTTATGTGAACACTCAGATTATCAGATTCTAGGAAAAAAAAGGAAACATACACAAAACTGATCAGTCGGGCTAAGATAAACATCAACGGAACCTGGTTAATCGTTCCTCAACCATATAACATATATAGAATAATCGGTTGACGGGGTCATGAATATAGACCGATTATCATAGGAATCGGTCAATATGGACATGAACATCAACTGATTATGGTTAAACAAAGAAACCCAAGATTGTTTGTAATTATCAATTTTGAATGAATAAATCGATCACACGTATATTTAAGAGTAATGGGATCCAATCGACGATGTTTAGTTTGATTTTTTTTAAAGAGATGATGAAATTTCTCTAAATCGATTGATGTAGTTATAATCGATTGACGATGTTAAGTTTTAATTTTAGTTTGCGAGGAAAATAATTTGAATTTAATTCTGAAATTTAATATGTTTAAAATCTAGAAGGCTAAGGCTTATGATTGAATTTTAATATTGATGGTAACTTAGTACTTTTACCTAGTTTAGAGACCCCTTAATCTAGGTGGATGAAGAAATCTATAGGCCTCAAATTAGGAAGGATTTAAATGTCCTTACAAATATAAATTCTTTTTACGGCAACCTTGCCATTAAAAAATCATTGCAAATGAATTTATGTATTTAAAAGGTATTTGTGACCATCTTAGATGTATGATATGTAATACTCCCTCCGTCCTACTTTACTTGCCAAAATAAAGTTCTTTCATCAAAGATGTACCAAAATATGTCTATATTTTCCACAATTATTTCCTAATTATTAAAAAATAAATAAAAACTTGAATGTGAAAACTGGAATACTAAATACGTAATTTAGAAGATGTGAAACCTAGTATACTAAACACGTAATTTAGAAAATTGACGATGTATGTGAAAGTAATTTTAATTTTTTTCATGTTTTTGCAAAATCCTAATTTAGCAAATAGACTAGAACGGAGGGAGTAGCGATTCTGAGGCTCCTCATCGTTTGTTCTGTTGGCTGCAGTGTGGTGTTGCCAATCTGGAATAAGACCTCCTTATCACTTGGAGTGAGACCCCACCTCGGGCCCGCCCCCCCCCCCCATACTTCACACATCCACTGGACTCGGCCCACGATAAACCCAGCATTTCAATTATTCTGACCTCTTTACCCGTGTAAAGAACAAATATAAATGTTAGCGCGGCGTTTCCAATTCCGAAGTCACAATGAAAACGGCTATTGAGTTGACTGTGTATGATTAGTTGATTACCATTTCTTCTTTCAAATTATTGAAACATTCTCTGGCTTTTCCTTAATCAGACATATCTTTCTTTGTTGTTCTTTGTTACGCACTGCTGAAATTTTAAACCAAAGCAAAAGCCTTATATGAGTTGGTTCAAAAAAAGAACCTAAGATTAATGAAACCTCATTTGATTTGAGTTTTACAATAAGCAGTTATGTCTAAGCTTCCAGAGGATTTAATCATCAACATACTGGTGAGATTACCGGTGAAGTCAATATTACGATTCAGGTGCGTATGCAAGCAATGGCTTAAGTTACTTAGTGATCATAGTTTTATTAAATTGCATTTCGATAGTTCTACTGAAAATGAAAACTTAAGAATTATGGTTAGTGGGGAAAACATGTATTCTATGAATTTAGATTCAATATTTCATAAGGTAAATCGCTTAGAAAAAAAAAAAATCATGAGGTAATTGTTGAGATCGATTACCCGTTCAAATATAGTGATCGTTTGATGACTGTTGTGGGTTCTTGCAATGGGTTGCTTTGTATAGAGATATACAAAAATGACAGTAGTGAACAAACCTTCTGCATTTGGAACCCATATACAAAAATTTACAAAGAAATACCACCATCGATTATTCAGTCTCTGCCCCGATATCATCAGCCCATTATTCGTGCATTCAGAATTGGATTTGGCTATGATTTACATAATGAGGACTACATATTTGTGTTAATTATGGATACTGGTGGTGATCTTTCTATTGCTGAGGTTTATTCAGAGCGAACAAATACATGGAAAGCGGATCACCCCATACCTCATAACTTTACTTTTGGAAATTGGTCTGGGGTGCTTGTAAGTGAAACTCTTCACTGGATAGCTATTAAAGTCTGTGGGCATCCAACTCAAAACTAATTGGCAATGAGTGGAGAGGCCCTAATAGATTATAAACTTCAGGATCTTAAATAATCCAACCATGTGGGACTAATAATCTCAACAAGCCCCCTCACGTATAGTCTCGGCGGGTCTTACAAACACGTGGACAATTAAATCGGGTGACGCGGAATAAAGGTGCGGTCAACTGACTCGACACAAATAGCCTGCTCTGATACCATATTAGAATACGGGTGTCCAACTCAAAACCAATTAGCTATGAGTGGAGCGGCCCTTCCATATTATTTTAAGTTAATTAAGCGGATTATAGCGATGTGGGACCATTGTCCTTTCACACGCCCCTCACGTGTAAGGACAGTCACTGGGCCTCACACGTGGACCTACGTACGAGTTACCAGTCCATCGATAACAAGTGCACACAGATGAGTGACTAAATCAGGGGGTAACACCTCGGCCAGTATCGGCACTGGCCTACACTGTAGTTGCAGGAAATCCTACACTACACCCCTCATATGATTTCATTATTAATCAACTCATTTTTAGGTTTACACTCTTAATTTTATTGATCAACCTTTGAATATTCTTGCAAGAAAAGATAAAGAAATCAAGAATGATCTCTGCTCTAGACTTTCTCTCTCCTATTTACTTGTTTCTTACTCAAAAAAAGATCTCTCTTTTCTTTACAACTTGAACGACTATTTATAAGAAAATACATAGTGGATGACAACTAATTTGTCCTTTATTTTCGGGTATGATCTGCGACATTCTCGCAACCTTACAAATATTAATTTCGCAAGCTCTCTAATTTTCGCAGGACTATCACATCTTTCTCGTGGTCTTAACTGACGTCATTTATTATATTCTTCCTGAAATTGTTCTGCGACGCTGTTCTATTGTGTTGTTGATAATTTCGCTGAAATATTGTGTTGCGAGATTCTGATCCTACATCTTGCCTCTTCTCATATCTTTTCTGCGAAGTAGAGAATGATGTGAGAAATGCCGCAGCTGTTCTCCTCTTCATATTCTGCATTTATCACACGTATTCTTTCTTCCATTTATTTCTCGACACGTCTTTTGTAACCGTTTTTAACCGCTTATATCTTTCCGTATTAATCGTGTTTATTTTCTCGAGGAGAAATTCCTCTATATATATTCCTTCTCACTCTCTTTTCTTTCTTTTTATTTTCTCTGCAACTTCATCGTTCTTCTGCAAATTCCATTATTGCAACTTTTCTTCTTTTTCTTCAATTTTAAGTTCTTCTTCATCTTCATACTATTTCTCTGCAGATCTTCATAGTTCGTAATTTTCTTCGAAACAATCTCCCTGCTTTTTTCCATGGATTCATCAAGGTTAGTTTTCTTTTTCTTCTTTATGAGTTTTGCTGAAATTGATCTTGTTTATTGCCTTATTTGATGTTGTTTATGTGATTCCCATACTCTTGTTATTTCAGCAAAAGCGCTCCAACACTAGATTTACAGTTCAGAACCCTAACATTCCCAAATCGCAGCATAAGGTTGTTGCGCATAAAAGAAAGTCTGCGAATGAGAAGGTAGTAAGAAACACTATCCTTTTCTAATAACAATATTGTTGCCTCTGTTTCTTATCTGGATTGTAATTCGCAGGGTGATAAAGATGTAATAAACCTCTCAAGAAATCTCGCCACCTTAAAACTGTTCCAACTTCTGTTCCTTCCACTTACTCATCTCTTCTAAATCTCCTGCGACATCTTCGCAAGATAAACCTTTATCTCCAATTCGCGAAAAAGCTGCCTCAGACTTCATTTCTTCAGCTGACCTTTCAATGATTGAAACCCCCTTGTTGATCCTTCTGTGAATGAAACTTCTTCTCCCATTGAGAATGTTTCTCAACCTTCTATCTCTACCAGTTCTCTACCTAAGTCTCTTCCTCTTTCGAAAGAAACCGTGGAAGGGATAGATATTGCTTCAAAGTTTTATCTGAAGTTCTGGATGGTCAAGAAGTCTTCTATTGATCCTATCAAGTCTAATGTTTGCGAAATTCTGAGCAAGCATTTGGGTTCTGACAGAGCTGCTTCGCAGACAGCTTTGGAAAAAGAATGTAATGCTCTTCGTCTCGAAAATCAGAAGCTTCAGAATGTTTTGTTGGATCGTGACAATCTTCGCAAGAAGAATGATGAATTGAGAGGTATGATTTTCTTATCTGTGTCTTTAATTTGCCTTTTTAATGGTTTTATCCTTCCCATATTTAATTATCCTTGAAATCCCTCTTTCGCATGTTAAGCTTTAAACCAGAAACGAATAATGGAGAGATATCAATTTGAATCTGTTGTTGAAGAAGCCCGTGTTGATAAAGAAATCTTGATGGATCAATATAACCAATTAGATAACCTCTATTCATATTCTCTTGATCATATAAATAATCTTACCAATGAAAATACCCAATTAGTTCAAAGACAAGATTTATTAAGTAATGAAGTATCTCGTCTTTCTTATTCTTTAACTAAAGCTAATTTAGGGATGGAAACTTTATCAGATGAGAATAAAACCTTATCTCAAGAGAAGCGAACTTATTTAAACAAGATGGCGATATCTTCGCAACAACTTAGTATTCTTCAAAAGTATGTGATGACCAAGAGCAATCTCTTCGCTCTTTGAGAAATGAACTTAAAGAAGTAACAGAGTCATCTATCGCTGAAAGAGATACACTCATTCAAGGTAGAATAGCTTTAAGTGTAAAGGCGAATCACTTAAAGAACAATATTCCAAATTAGAAGAATCTTATTCTTCTCTTGCGAAGAAAAATGCCTTTCTTATTTCTAAAGAGAAAAATCTTCAGTCTCGACTTAAAGGTTTAGTTGGAGATAAATTTGATGACGCAATGGACCGTTGGGAGAATAGTTGTTGTCCTTGATTCAACACCTTATTTCGCAAAAGGAAGGTAGTCATAATAGTTTGACTGCCTTAATTATCTTTTCTTTGTCATATCTTTCTGAATTCTTATCTTAATGAAATTTTGTATTCTATCTTTCGCAGAGTCTGAGAAGAATCTTCATTCTTCCATTTCTTTTTGGAGGCTAAATATGCCAAAATTCGCAAAGAAAATGCATTGCTCGTCTCTACCCTTACTGGTTCTCGCGACCGAGCAGAAAGAAGACTTGATTATCTTGCTTATTTTAAGGATATTCAAGATAGGAATCATCAGAGAGCACTTCTTCGTCAAGTTCATCTCCGGGCTGAAGTCCTTGTAAATGACATTTTATTGTCCAAATCTCTTCCTCCTACATCAATTGATCCTTTAGAAGTAGATGATGATGAAGTTCCTCGTCCTGCTGATAGTGATTATGATTACGAAAGCGGTGCAGAGGATAATTTCTTGGAAGATGAAGAAATTCCTTCTAAAGAAGCATCTGCTGGTGTTAATCAAAATGAGAAAGAAATTTCTCCTGAAGAAGTAATTGCTGGCGATAATCAAGATGCTAGTCAAGGCGAAGATCAAAACCGAAATGAAGGAGAGGCTTGCGATGAGAATATTGGCGAAGAATTTCTGTTATCTCCTGCTACTGAAATTAATACTGAAGCTTGAGCTTCTTATCTAGCTTTGTCTTCTTGAACTGTCTTATTTTTATCACTTTTGCGAGTTACATTTTTCAACCAACTTTGGAATCAACTTTTCCTTTTAATATTTTGTTGATGAGAAAGATAATGCTTCTTGTGTATTGATTCCCATACTTGCCTCTCATTATCTTTCTTGCAAAAAATAATCTGTTACGAATACTTATAAATATTTTGTTTTATCATGTGGTCTTATTTTGCCTTCCTAATTAAAGGTCTTATTATGCCACCTCTTGTCATTGCGACAAAATCGCAGGACGTCCTTGCACTTTCATGCAAAAACCCATTGATCTTGCCTTAACTTTTCTTTTGTATTATGGCCTCTTCAGGAATGTTGCGACAATATGACAGGCCTAAATATTCTTGCGAAAATAAAGCCCCATGACATTGCCGTCTTGCGACGAAATCGCAGGACGTCTTCGCACTTTCATGCGAAAACCCATTGATCTCGTCTTATCCTTTTCTTTTGTATTATTGCCTCTTCAGGATTGTTGCACAAATATGACAAGCCTTAATATCCTTGCGAATAAAAAGCCTCATGACATTTGCGTCTTAAGACACTTATCAGCTCCCTAATGGAGGGTCGCCCTTATCTCCCCCTGGTTGCCCCTTCAAGGAGGCGTATACCATACAAGGTTAGCTCCTCCCATCCAGTCTTAACAACAACCAGTTGTTTTCGCAGCCTCTTATCCCTTTTACCTATAGGGCTTATGGTTACGAGACTGCACCCTAAGTGGGGTTTTCTTCAGGCCGAGTGCAGTATAAGCCAAGACTTGTCAAGAATGGCAAGGTACGCTTCAAACGTCCCTGGCACTCTTGACTCAACCGTGTACCTCGGCGCCTTGATCAGATCTGCACTCCTTGGGAGAGTCCTTATTACCTTAGTCGCCCCCCAAGTCATATGCTTAAGCTGAGAATCCAAGGTGCCTCTCCCGGATGGGCTTTATTGACCCCAAATCTCCATGACTCAGGTTCCGGTGGCGGTGTAGCCTTTCCCTGAGCCATGCAACAGGTACCCCCTAATATGACGTACTTTAGGTCTTACATTTGCCTCTTGCGAAATTTTATTCGCGAACTAGGGTGTACGCCATAAAGGTTCGCCCCTTTCTTTTATGTCATTGTTCTGTGATTATCTCTGCGAAAATTTCGCACATCATGATCTTGTTTTGATATGAGTAATCTTGCAATTATTCTTTCAGAATCCATAACTTCTCAAAGCTTCTTACGGATAATATCTTTTAAGTACAACCTGTTCCATGGTCTGTCAATCTATGACCACTCTTCCTTCTGGATCCATTAATCTATAAGCTTGTTCCAACTATCTCCTTAATGATGTAAGGTCCATCCCATTTTTTCGCTAATTTTCCACCATTTTCTCGCTGATATATTGGGTTTCTCGCAGAACTAAATCTCCTGGTTGAAATTCGCGTATTTTGACACGTTTATTATATTCTCGGCTAATCTTCGCTGATAATTCTCCATATGTTGTAAAGTTTTTCTCTTCTTTCTTCTAATTCATCAAGTTTATTTAAAATCAAGCCCGCACTAAGATTTTTCTCCCAAGCTTCTCTTTTTGTTTCGGAATAACACACCGCTTCAACTCCGTATGTTAAACAAAAAGGTGACATTCCAGTAGCTTCTCTTCTAGTTGTATTATAAGCCCATACTGCATTATGTACTTGTTCGCACCATGCTCTGTGATGTCCTTCCAATTTCTTCTTTAATATATCTGCAATTGTTTTGTTTGTTGCTTCTACTTGCCCATTAGCTTGTGGATACAAAGGAGTAGACTTTCCACATTTTATCTTGAATGCATTAAGTAGCATTTCTATATTCTGTCCTTCAAATTGTTTCCCATTATCAGATACCAACTGTGCAGGAATTCCGAATCTGCAAATGATATTTTCGAATATGAATGTAAAGATATCTTTGTCGCGAATATGCTGTACTGCCTTCACTTCTGTCCATTTTGTGAAATAATCTGTTGCGACTATTAAGTATCTTCTTTGTCCAATCCTGGTAAAAATGGCCCCACAATATCTAAGCCCCACTTTCCAAAAGGCCACACTGGTTGAAGATGACAATGGTGCTCCAGGTGCATGTATTTCTTTCCATGCCGCTGACAATCTTCGCAACGTCTTGATATTTGTTTTGCATCTTCATGCATGTATGGCCAGTAATAACCTTGCATTTTTGCTCTATGTGCCAAAGATCTTCCTCCACTATGATTGCCAGCATCCCCACTATGTAACATTTTTAGCACTTTTCTCCTTCCTCTCGTGTCAAACATCTGAGTGATGGTCCATTAAAGGATTTTCGGTATAGCAACCCATCTCTTAATTCATAATTCGTTGCACGGTTTTTAACTTGTGTGTTTCCAATATTTCTTGGTGTTTCTCCTTTCGCCAAATATGCATGAAGTTCCATTCTCCAGTCTGCGATATTGTTCATTTGTTCTTCTTCTTCATTGTCTATCATACATCCACTTCTTCTTCTTTATTGATTGATGGTGACAGAAGTGTTTGTATTTTTATGCATCTCGCAGTTGGATCTGTCATCATGCTTGAGATGAAAGCAAAAGCGTCTGCGAGTCTGTTATCCTTTCTTGAAATGTGCCTCCATTTTATTTTTGGGATTTTCGCTGACAATTCTTCAACCAGCTTCTTGTATTTCTTCAAGGATGGTTCATTTGTAGTATACTCTCCCTTTATTTGGCGAATAACTAGCTGCGAATCACTAGTGATCCTGGCATTTTCTAGTTTCATTTCTATTGCGAATTTTAAGGCATGTATCACAGCTTCATATTCGTTTCATTATTAGTGGATGCAAATTCCAATCTGAATGAAAAAGCCATCTTTATTCCTTCTGGCGAAATTAAAACAATTCCAACTCCATTTCCTTCTCCATTTGATGATCCATCTACCAATATCTCCCATCTATTTGGTTCTGTTAATAAATCTTTTGGATCTCCATGTTCTTCTTCTACATCCATCATTTCTTCTACTGCTTCATCTTCTTCTAAAGGAAATTCTGCCAAGAAATCTGCAACAACTTGTGATTTTGGTGAAGACAAAATTTCATATTTAATATCAAAGTGGCCTACTTGTGCATTCCATCTCTCCACTCTTCCTGATCTTTTAGAATTCTTCATCACTGATTCAATTGGTACTTTTGTTAATACCTTTATCTTGTGTGCTTGAAAGTATATGCGGAGCTTAAATGATGCATAAACTAATGCTAAGATTAACTTTCAATCTTTGAGTAATTCTTCTCGGCAGTATTAAAAGTTTTGCTAATGTAATAAATGGGTTTCTCCACTCCTGCGTCTACTCGCAATAACACAACACTTAATGCATGCGACGTCGTCGCAAGATAGATCAATAATTCTTCTCCTGATTCTGCTTTTTGTAAAATAGTTGTATTCATAAGATGTTCTTTGATCCTTGAAAAGTTTTTCACATTCATCAGTCCATTTAAATTTCGCACCCTTCTTGAGTATATCGAAAAAATATTTGCATTTGTCTGATGATCGCGAAATGAATCTCCCCAGCGAAGCTAGAAGCCCATTCAACTTCTGTACATCTTTTATTGTTGCTGGTGTTGGCATGTCACGAACTGCTTGCACTTTTTCTGGATCAACCTGTATTCCTTCCTTTGATACAATGTAGCCTAAAAATTTTCCCGATGCAACTCCAATAGTACACTTCTCAGGATTCAATTTAATGTTATACTGCCGCATTTGTTCAAAAATCTCCCTCTCATCTTGTACATGGTCTTTAGCTTCTTTACTCTTTACTAACATGTCATCCACGTATACTTCTAATGTTTTGTGTATCCATTTTGCGAACACCTTCTCTACCATTCTTTGGTATGTCGCTCCCGCATTTCGCAAACCAAATGGCATTTTCGTGTAACAATATAAACCTCTAGGGGCAAAGAAAGCAGTATGTTCTTGATCTTCTTCAGCGAGAGGGATTTGGTTATACCCTTTGTACCCATCTAAAGATGATACCCTATCATTTCCCGCTGCGGATTCCACCATTTGAGGAATATCTGGTAACGGAAAACTATCTTTGGGGCAAGCTTTGTTTAAATCAGTGAAATCTATGCAAATCCTGATTCCTTTGTTTTTCTTTGGGACAATGACCATATTCGCTATCCATTCTGGGTATTTAGCTTCTCTTATGATTTCCGCATCAAGCATTTTCTGTAGTTCTTCTTCTATTTGGGAATGGTAAGTTGTTGCAATTTTTCTTATTCTCTGTTTAAATGGTCTCACATTTTTGTTAATCTCCAACTTGTGGCATGCAATTGATGGATCTATTCCCGGTATCTCATCCATGCTTCCTGCGAAAACATCTTTATATTCTCGCAACAAGTTAACAGTTCTTTCTTCTTCTTCCATATCCATTTTGGTTCCAATTCTCAATATTAGAGGTTCTCTATAGTCCCAACGTTTATTTCTTTTGTTGGTTCTGCGGCAGTGTAACTGGGTTTAGGTTCTCCCATTGGTGTTGGTTCTTTATTGTTTTCATAGGTCCTTCTCCTTCTTCCGAAATTTCGCTGGGTATTCCTTTGCCTTCTTTTGCCCTTATCATATATACTCTAAATTCTTCTTTTCTTTGCTTCCTTTGCCAACTTTCTGCGAAATTGTTTCTTTTTTGCTTGTCCTTTAATGCTTTACTTCAATTTGATGACATAATTTCGCATTGTCAACATCTCCTCTGATTTCACCTATTCCATTTGGTGTGGGGAATTTAATACATTGATGCAACGTTGATACCAACTTTTATCGCATGTATCCATGGTCTTCCTAATAACATATTATATGGCGATTCCATATCCACCACGCACAAGTTACATGTGTTTCGATTTCTCCAAGTGGAATTCGTACCACTATCTCTCCTTTAGGTTTTGTTGTGGATTTTCCAAAGCCGTGAACAAAATATGTTGAACTGGACATTTCTTCATCTTTAAATCCCATTCCCCGGAATGCGTGATAAAATATTATATCCACTGAACTTCCTGTATCGATTAAAGTTCTGTTCAATATCCATTCTCCTGTGGATTTTGTGTTGTCTCCTTTCTTTTCGCGTAATAGGCACTGTTAACCAATGGAGATGTGTGGTTCAAATTTTCTTTTGGTATTTCTGCCGCCATGAATGTAATTTTTTGCTTTTCCCAATCTTTCAAGGGTGATGTCTTTTCTACCGCCATAACTTCCTTCCTTCAAAATTTCGTTTATGTATTCTTCCTTTGATGTTTTCATGGAATTCATTAACCATCGTTTTTGTTATCATATTACACTCCAATCTTTTGTCATCTTCATTAATTCTATTAATCTTTCTTTTAACTGGTTCACTGATTTATTTAATCACTTTCTTGATTTGAATATTCTCAACAACAATCTTCAACTTTCGATCTTCAATCTCCCTGTTTCTAGCGCCATTATGTAGTTGCAAGAAATCCTACACTACACCCCTCATATGATTTCATTATTAATCAACTCATTTTTAGGTTTACACTCTTAATTTTATTGATCAACCTTTGAATATTCTTACAAGAAAAGATAAAGAAATCAAGAATGATCTCTGCTTTAGACTTTCTCTCTCCTATTTACTTGTTTCTTACTCATAAAAAGATCTCTCTTTTTTTTACAACTTGAACGACTATTTATAGGGAAATACACAGTGGATGACAGCTAATCTGTCCTTTATTTTCGGGTATGATCTGCGACATTCTCGCAACCTTACAAATATTAATTTCGCAAGCTCTCTAATTTTCGCAGGACTATCACATCTTTCTCGTGATCTTAGCTGACGTCATTTATTATATTCTTCCTGAAATTGTTCTGCGAAGCTGTTGTATTGTGTTGTTGATAATTTCATTGAAATATTGTCATTGCGAGATTCTGAGCCTACATACATCCCGGGTATACAAGTGACAAAATCGGTTAAACACTTCGGCCAGTAACTCGACCTATAACCGGCATACGCAGGTCTAGGTCTGGGGCTTAGCTCTGATACCATGTTAAAATCAGAGGACATCCAACTCAAAACCAATTGCCAATGAGTGGAGAGGCCTAATAGCTTATAAACTGCAGAATCTTAAATAACCCAACCATGTGGGACTAATAATCTCAACAATTTCAAATCATGGTTCTCGATCAGAAACTCGGAGCGTTGTACTTTCATTTGGTATTAGGGATGAATCATTTAAAGAGCTCCCACTGCCACTAGTCCCAAAAGGGCTATAAATCACGTTTTTTTCAACGGATTTAGTACGTGAGTAGATTATCACAAACGAATTCTTTGATATAACTTGAAAACAGTAGGGACCACTATTTAACACATAATAACTGTCATTTAAAAACGTGACAACAACAAGAGTGCGTGATTTAATATCAAACTTTTAAATGACGGATTGAATCCGGGATATACAATATGTTTATACACACTCAGTACTGTAATTTTTTTGCGCCCCGAAAGTGGCTAGCCACTTTATGAGGCCAATGTTCTTATAAGTTCAAGAACTGGGTAAGCGACTGGCTAATATGTCGTATACCACCTTTCACCCGGTCCGGAAAAGGCCCGGTAAATCAAGCCCTAAACTCAATGATAAATCAACTTAAATCTAGAATTTTATTTCCCAACAACACTTAAACCAATTGATCCTAAAAAGTCTCGCCTTTTCAGATCTTTTTCTTCTATCTCGTCTTCGGTTCATCCGAAAAGGAAAAACCCAAATTAGTTTTCCCCTCTCGATTTCAATCATCAACTGAAAGTAGGAAATACTTGTCTCCTCTCGTTATTTTTGTGTAGGTATGTGGTTGTCGATCTGTGTTTGGTCGATGTGTAAATGGTTTATTCTTAATTGTTAAATTTGGGAGTTAGGGTTCTTTAGTGCACGGTGATAAGGTGATAGTCTAGATGGGTAATTTGAGGGGAGTTAGGGTTCTTCTGTGCATGGTGATAAGGTGATAGTCTAGATGGGTAATATAAGGAACAATGACATCTTGTGATTAGTAATTCCGTATCATGATTTACTCTTTCTGATACTTCTCTGTTTGATTGTGTTTAATTTTCATATTTGGTCTTCATCTTCCTTGTTTAACAGTGACCTAATGCAGGATTCCATCTCTAGAGAACCAATTTTGATAGGGCTTCTTTGCTCAAATCTGTTGGTACCACTTGCAATCCTCCTTTACTCATTGACAAGGAATAATACATCAAGCTTTTTAAAGGTTAATTTCATCATATGTTCTGTTTTCCACGTAGAAATCCGATGTAGAACTCTTGTTATCTGATTTGGATGTGAATAAACTGATGAATATGTGCAAAGTGTTTGATGAAATGCATCAACGAAATGGAATTATTTTATAAGCACCTGATATTTGAATAATTCTTCTCATATTTTTAAAGTTAGATGCCATCTTTTGGTTATGTGACGGTGGTGATGTGGGGGTGATCTGATCGAAAACTTAGGTGTCATCTTGTCTCATATTTCAGTTCTCGTATTGCGATGGCATTCCTGAATCGCCAAATGATTTTCTTGGTAATAAGAAGTTTATCATTGTTGGAGTTGGAATCAATGGTGATGCTCAAAATCTTTGGCACCAAGTCCTGCTGCAAACTTTCTCGTGGTTTTGTTGAGGCGTTTGTTCTTTCAGATATGACCATGATGACTATAACACATAGCTTCATTGTTTTCACCTGATTCTCTTTTACTATCGAGTCTGCCAATGAATAATGATCTAAGCTAATGGTTACAAATCCTAGTGTTTAGAGCATTGGTCTCATTCATTTACTTAATAATCTTAACTATATATGTATATATATATATATGTTAATATAAATTTACCCCGTTACCAACCTTGAATATATGTTTTTCAATAATAGAATGCTTGTTCTCCTTGTTTTCCAGATTGCTTCTGAAGGACTCAATCACCAAGTGTTGGAGGTTTCATGGCTGATCTTTGAGGAAATGAGGATCAATCGTACATGAAGTTCAGACTTAAAGTTGAGGATGTTCAAAGAAAGAATGTTCTTACCAACTGGGTAAGTAACAATCTACAATTTCATCTCTTATTCATGATTTACTTTGATACGTATATTTATAATTGTTTGATATTTAGGGAATGGATTTTACAGTTGAGATCTCTTGCAAGTAAGTGGAAGACATTGATTGAAGCTCATAATGATGTCAAGACAACATACAACTTCACTTTGAGGATGTTCTGCATTAGATTCACCAAGTAGCGAGACAAACAGGTCAAAAGAACCTGTTATGCTCAATCTAGCCAGATTTGAGAGGTGAAGTTATCTCTCTCTGTTTCAACATTTCTTATTATCTCATGTATTCATGTGTGCAAGATTCTTTTGTTCCCTTATTGGTAAGAATACGGAAATCATTGTATCATCTGTACTTTCTACTATCAGATTCGTCACAAGATGGTTGAAATCATGGTTACCAGGCCTCTTCAAGTTATTTAAAGAATTGGTGGCAGAATTTATCCCTGAGATGATTGGAAAAGGATATTGAGAAGGGTACATCAAGCATTTGCCCATTGCAGAATGCCTTCATCAGGAAGGTCATGATCAAAAGTTTGATAAAATTATGGATGCAAGTTGTGTTATGCGATAGGGAAGGAGTACTTGGAGATGTTGCAAGAGGTGACATGACTAAATGGCCAAAAACTTATGTAAATCTTGTAGGAGAGTTACCATATTAGAGTGACAATATCAGTAGATGGAATTCTGTTTTAATGCTTAATATGCGATTTTAGGTCGCTATAATCTATCTTTCGGTTTCAGAAATTCTATGTTTTGAATGTTATTTTGGGTATTAATATAAAGTTAAATTCATCTTTAAATCGCATTTAGTTTTTGTTCAATTTAAATATTTTCATTTAATATTTTATTTCCAGTTCTAGTTGAAAATTTTGTTTCAGATTCAATTTCAGAAACGCCGGATCTGAGTACTTAGGTCTGAATCAGTGGTCTGAATGATGACACAACATTTACATAGGACAAACATCAACTGTTATTAAATTCAACATACCATAACCGTGGTATTAAATAACAAAATATGTTTGTGATTTAAAGTCACATATTTAATTTGTCAAATTTTAATGACGTTTTTAGTTTATCATTTACAAAGAGTCACACTAAATAAATAACGATTTGAATAACAGATGAAAATCGTGATAAACCATGTTTTATAACAGACTCCATTCGTCATTTATAACCCTTTCTGGACTAGTGTGCCAGAAAATGTGAATGATCTGATAAGTGTTAAGCTTGGTGTATTGGGTGGCGACCTTTGCATAATTGACTATTGTGTTTCTTTGTTTAGTATTGATGTAAGGGGAATGAAGGATTATGGAGTATACGATTGTTGGAGTAAATTACTTATGATTCCTTTACCTACAACTATGCCGTCGTCATCCATGGTCCACATGAAGCTGTTACATTACTTTAAGAATGGCGAAATTCTTCTCTGGAGGACTCACAATACCTTACTTTTGTATCATCCGAAGTAAATGAGTCTAGAATTGTGAAGATCCGTGGCATTACTAAAGGACGATATGATATGATGACCTTTGTAGGGAGCCTATATTCAGTTAACTCGGGTAATTGTTTGGAGAAAGATTTGGCTGCTGAAAATAAAATTAAAAATTTCTTAAAAGGTAAGAATGTATCTTGCACATGAAATCCATTATCTTAGGTGACATTCAAAATGTTATGCTAATTTTTGTTTCATCTATCAGAGTTGATGTCCATCTTCAAGTGTTCCAGTGGGTGAAGAAAAGTATGAAAATATTTAGCTGGGAGGTGCGATTTGTCGTAATCCTTGTTTGCAGTGTGTTTTTTTGTTGCTGATAATTTTGATGTATTGCGATTACAACTTTACGATTTTGTTTTTATCTGCAAGTTAAAGAAACAAGCCAAGTGATAAATATTCCAACTGCAGCAACTTTTGTTTAAATGTTAATAAGAATTGTTGTAGTTTTTGTTGTAGATAATTTTGATGAAGTACGAAACAATTATAAGTACAACTTAACGTTTCGGTTTTTATATGTAATTTAATGAGTCTAGCCCAGTGACAACTATCCTAACTGCAGTAATTTCCGTTTAAATGTGTTATGTCAATAAGAATTGTACTCAAGAATAAACCGTACCTTCATATGTATGGCCAGTGCAAAGATTGGCCCTGATTTCTGCAGGGACAAATCTGAAAACGTTTCTGTATTACCCTGTGCCTCTGGTACAACCGCACAATTAGTATTTAGGAAAATTCCAAAAGAATATTGCACCCATTGTGACACATGTAAGAATGTAATCAAGCTAGTGTCTCCATCTGTCTCAGTGTCCTTCCACCACCGCCTGAACGTACCGGATTTGAACATGTCAATGACAAATATGCATTAGGAGTGGATCATGGACGAACATATTTGTTGGTCTGCTTCCGTCACTACTTTAAGTTAGAACAAGTCTTTTGGTGGAGATTTCCGGAGTTTCAATTTTGCACTCTTCGAGTAATTTGTTCATTTTAGTTTTATTTTCTCAACCTCTGGTAGATTGTAACTTCTTTGTACATTATGTCATCTAATAATTTCTCACTTCCGATCAAAAAAGAAAAAACAGGAAGAGGAACATAAACGTTAGCACGACGTTTTGAACCCCTAAATCACAATGTCAACGGCTATGGTGTTGAGTCTGTTGACCGGGTATGATTACCATTTCTTCTATCAAATTTTGGAACATTCGCTGCTGTTTTCTTGTTCAGGTATCCTTTTTGGTTTGGCATTGGTGAAACATTCAACTAAAGCAAAAGCCTTAGGGGAATTAATTCTCCTAAAAAGAAACCCAAGATTAATGGGACGCCATTTGATTTGAATTCCACAACAAGCAGTTATGTCTAAGCTTCCAGAGGATTTAACCATCAAGATACTTGTGAGGCTACCGGTGAAGTCAATATCACGGTTCAGGTGCGTATGCAAGCAATGGCTTAAGTTATTTAGTGATCATAATTTTATTAAACTGCACTTCGACATTGCTACCGAAAATGAAAACTTAAGACTTATGGTTAGTGGGGAAAACATGTTTTCTATGATGTTAGATTCAACACTTCACAAGGTAAATCCCTTACAAGATATATGTCATAAGGTAATTGTCGAGATTGATTACCCGTTCAAATCTAGTGATCATGACGTGATGGCCGTAATGGGTTCTTGCAATGGGTTGCTTTGCATAGTTAGTAATGAACAGACCTTTTGCATTTGGAACCCATCAACAGGTATGTACAAGAAAATACCATCATCATTCCATATTGAATTACTGTCCCATTATCAGCTCATATGTGGATTCAAATTTGGATTTGGCTATGATTTTCATAATAAGGAGTACAAATTTCTAATAATTTTGGATATTGGTAATAATCATTCCGTAGCTCAGGTTTATTCAGAGGGAACGAATTCATGGAAACCGAATCAACTATTATCTTATAGCTTCGCTTTTGGAAATATGTCTGGGGTAATTGTTAGTGAAAATCTTCACTGGATAGTTAAGCATTATTCCAGATCAGAAACTCGGAGCCTTGTGCTTTCATTCAGCATTAGTGATGAATCATTTCAAGAGCTGCCACTTCCAGAAAATGTGAATGATTCGTTGTACGTAATGGTTGGTGCATTGGATGGCGACCTTTGCATCACTGATTATTGTGCTGGTATGTTCAGTGTTGATGTATGGGTAATGAAGGATTACGGAGTGGACGGTTCTTGGAGTAAATTGTTGGTGATTCCTTTACCAACAACTATGCCATTGCCATCCATGGTCGGCGTGAAGCTGTTACATTCCTTTAAGAATGGAGAAATTCTTCTCTGGAGGGATAACCATACCTTGCTTTTGTATCATCCAAAGTACAACGAGTCTAGAATTGTGGTGATCGGTGGCCTTCCTGATGGACTGTATGAGATAATGACATTTGCAGGGAGCTTATATTCAGTTAACTCGGGTAAATGTTTGGAGCAAAATCGAATTGAAAGTGTAGCTACTGAACAAAGAACCAACCTGGGAAATAAAATAAAAAATTTCTTTACAGGTAAGAAATATCTTGCACATAAAATCCATTATCTTAGTGACATTCAAACGTTACGTTAATTCTTGTTTCATTTATCAGGGTTGATGTCCATCTTCAAGTGTTTCAGTGGTATGTGTGTTGGATATTTCCAAAAGGATGCATTTTTGTATGCCGCTATCGAGGGGTCCGAGGGGCGTAACCCCTCCATGATGTGATCGACCTGTCAAATTTTGAACAGACACGTCTCTGCCAAAAGCCACCATTGATATTTTTTGAAGGTGTTGTAGGAGTGGAATATCACACATATCAATAAGTATGCGAAGTAAGGATTATCTGATGTAAGCGATGACTATCGCACATGGCAAAGCTGAAGTGACGTATCGGATGATGTCAGCAAGATCACGTATAAAGTGTGATGTTCTATGCGAGGTATAGTCTGTGCGAGAATGAGTGATTGTAAATGAGCGAATGTATCGCATAGTGATTCCGAAAATAGTGGATCTCTTAGATGTCATCCACTATGAGGAATCGTTATATAAAGGAAGGAAGTCATCACATAGAGAGAGATCTTTTAGGGTGTGTTAGACAAAAAACTAGGAGAGAGAAAGTTTGTTTGGAGAGGAAGTAAAGTCATTGTAAAGTCATTATTATCCATTGTATCCAATTATAATCCTTAAAAGTTAATAAAGAATCCATTGTGATTACTTGAGAAATAATCTAGATACATTGGAGTGTGGTTGTAGGTTTTCCTGCAACTACATTTTTGGCGCTAGAAACAGGTTTGGGTGATAAATCTTGGTAGTAAATTCGTAGAATCTTGGAAAAAGTAAGATCTGGAAATTGAAGATGGCAAGACTTGGATCTACTATTGAACAGGGAACAACAGCCAGAAGGAGCAATAGAATTGCTGAGAGAAGAAGAATTACAAATCTTGATCAACAAGAAGAAAGAGTAAGATAAAATCAAAGAAACGAAAATCCAATTGGACCTCAGCGTGAAAAAGAGCGGAATAATGATATTGATTATGATAGAGTGAGCGTTCATACTTCGCAAACAAGTTCAACTGAAGAGGAAATACAAAGAACTGGGGATACAGGAAGAATTGAGGGGAATGATGAGAATATGACACTTGCAGAGCTTAGACAGAGATTGATTGCAGAACGACAAAGAGAAGGTGAAGAGCATGCGAATTTGATACGTCAGAATCATGAATTAAGAGTAGAGAACCTTAGATTGCAAGAGCAGAGATCGAGAAGTGCCACACGATCCAGGTCGAGATCAAGCAGGAGTTCATCAAGGCAAAGTCGATCCAATCAAGAAGATACTAGGCGAAGACAACGCATGAAAGCTATTGAAGAAAACATGCAAGTAGATGATAATCCACAAGACCAACAAAGGAGAAGGGATGTAGCTCAAGATTTGGGAAATAATCGATATGAGCATCCGCGTGAACTTCTACATCGCACACATAATAATTTCGAAAGAGAAGAAGAGGATATGAGGCAAGGACAGATGATATTTCATAGAAGAGAAATGTTGAGAGCAGAGAATGAACGCGAAAGGGAAGCTACACGTGTGAGGAATGAAAGAGACAGACAAAGAAGAAGGGAAGAAATTGAAGAGAGAGAATTGCAAGAAGCATTACGTCAAAATAACCATGATAATCGAGTAAGGCGGCGCGAGCGTCATCGCATGAATGATATAGAGCAAGGATGGGTTGCACCATAAGAAAGAGAAATATCAAGACATTGACATGATCGCACAGGTGAAGAGGAACGACATGATAGAGCACAGATTGAAACGAACACTGACAGACGTAGGAGAAGGAGAGAAGAAACTGAAGAATATGAGATACAAGAAGCAATACGTCAGAATAATCATGAGAATAGACTGAGGCAGGAAAGATTAAAAAGACCTACGCGCAAAGATATAGATCAAAGCTTCAGTGAAGAAATTCTTAAAGAAATGGCGGAATTAATAGAAATGATGACTGTGAAAAGAAATGGTGGAAGGAGACAATTAGAGGAAGCAGTGGAGGAAGCTGGGAAAACTCCCTTTACAAAGCAGATTCAAAGGGCAGTGATACCGCCTAAGTGCATTTTACCAACATTCACTAGCATATCTGATGGAAGCGCCTCTCCAATACAACATGTGAAAGCTTACACACGATTTCTGTTGCAGTGAGAAAACAATGACGCAGTAATGTGTAAATATTTCGCTGCGAGCCTGGCAGGGGAAGCTCTGAAATGGTTTGAAGGACTACCAATAGAATCCATGGGATCATTCCACCGCTTACATAACATCTTTTTAGGACAATATATCAGCAATAATATGTCAAGACCAGGATTGAGACGGCATTTGGACTTCGCAGAAGAACAAATGAGAGTTTGCGTCATCTGACAAAACGCTGGAGAACCATGTGTAGTAAAATGGGGAGACGAGTGGATGAGTGACACCTTATTCTTGCATTTATTAATGCTATTTTCGCTACAAATTTATTATATACGCAAATCTTTAGTATAAAGGATACAATAACAATGTCAGAGCTGCGCGAATTTCAAGAGGAGTACATAGCACTTGAGGAAAAACAAAGATATATAGAGTCGTACCCAGTCGCAATACCTGATGCGAAAGGTGGAAATGCAAGTTTACTCCCAAGACTGACAAATGCTGTTGCGAGTACTGGCAGGCCTCAAAGATGGGTATATAAAAATGAAGCGAAGTGAAACGCGGGCCTACAGTAATACCGCAAGTGCATGGTCGTCGGTTGTAGCTCGTGCAAGTACGGGTCGATCCACAGAGACTGGGAGTGTTTTGTGTGTTTAGCTATTTTGGGTTCTAGTTGCTATTGTTGGGCTTTGGGTTTAGTTTTGTTTGTAATGATGAAGTGCTTTAGGCCTTGGGCCTTTGAATTGAACTGAGCCTTGGACTCAGTTGGTCTTAAAATGAATTGAACTGGGCCTTAATAATGAACTTGGGCTTTGGTCTCTGAATTAGGCTTTTGATTAAGCCCACAGTTGACTGAATTGGGCTTTGAGCCTTAATGAACTGGGCTTTGGTTAAGTTCAGTGGACTGATGGGCTTTTGGTCTTAGAAACTGGGCTTGGTTTAGCTAGGCCTTTGGGCTTGCCTTAACCTAAACTGTGGCTGGGCCTAGGAGAGGAAGCAGTAGCAGCAGTAGGACTTAGGCCTTAACCAGCTGCAGCAACAGCAGCAACAGGGAAAAGGCAGCAGCAGTGGAGCAGCAGCAGACAACAGCAACAGCAGCAGCACAAGGCAAAGAAAGCAATGCAGCAGTGCAAAGGGCAAGTGCACAGCAGCTGCACAAGCAGTGGAAGGGAGGCAACAAGAGAAGAAGTAGCAGCAGCACAAGGCAGTGAATGCAGCAGCAGCAGCAGTACTGCAGGGCAGTGGAAGCAGAAGCAAGGACAATGAAGCAAATGAAGAAAACAAAAGAACAGCCAAGAACTAAACAAAGCAAATACTAGACAGCAAAGAAAGATGACAATACAAACCAAGGCCAAAGGCCAAGGGCAGGGATGTGGAGATAGCTAAGGAAAATGAATAAGAAAAAGAAACAAAGCCAAGTCAATGGCTCTAGGCATTCATCCAGAGTGGGAAGAGAACTAGCTTGCTCATTGTCACTAGTGAGCACTAGTTTCTCCCCACTACTCAATCAACTCAGTGCATCCTAAGCATACAAATGGAATGGAAAGAGAATTAGCTTGCTATGAGCACTAATTTCTCCCATTGCACAATCAAATCAATGCTTCAAAGATCTAACCTAGCATTCCACTTCTTGACAGTGAATTAAAACAACAGTGAACTAAACATGGCACTAACAGTGAACTAACATTAAGCACAAAACTAAACATTAAACACAAAACTGACATAACAGTGAACTAACATTAAACACAAAACCAAATTGAAATTAGAAACAAACAGAAATTATAAGAACATAAATTAAATGAACATGGAATTAAACATGAAATAAAACAGAAATTGAAAATTAACTAAAATTGAAATTGAAATTTAAAATTAAACATTAACAGAACTTCACAGTCCTGGACACTGGCTAGTCCAGCATAAAGTTTTTACATCACACCCACAAGGCTATTTATACCCACAAGCACAATTAGGGTTCTACCCAAAAAAAATTCCCAAATTAACAGTAGACTAGGGTTTGATTTTTTTACCTAATTTGATGTAGCAACATCAAATTAAACTCGACCCATGCTTCTATTTGTCCTCCTCTACCTCTCCATGCCTTCAATTTCTCTCTAGCACACGTTAATCCATCAACCCATAACCTAGGGTTTAGGTTAGGTAATAAGTTGATGGGATAAAGGGCTAGAAGGATGGGGGAAGCTATCAATCACGTGTGGGATGATAGGGTGGCAGTGTGTGAGCTCGAGGTGGTTGTGGCAGGGTGTTTGGTGGCGCGGCAGGGAGAAGGTGGTTGTGGCAGGGTGATGGTGGTTGCAGAGGGTGAGGGAGAAAGAAGTCGATGGAAGGAAGGAGGGGAGTGTTTGGCGATGGGTATAGGGTTAGGTTGCTCGAGTGTGTGGCGGGTTCATCGATTTTTGATGTTCAGCGAGACTAAACCGTGAGATGTGGAGCTGGTAGGTAGATCGGACGGTGATGCGGAGGCAAGCGAGGAGCGACCGTCGGATGAATGGATACAACGAAACGAACGGTGCTAGATTAGGTTAGGTGCTGTAGTGTAAGGCGGAGATATCAAACTTGGATGAACAGCAAGGGAGCAACCGTTGGATTCAACTACCATCTAATCTGAAGGCTTGGAATTTCAGCGCTGTGGTGCTTGGCAGAGACTTCAGATTTTGATGATCTATGAAGGAGCGACCATCGGATGCTTCTGAGAACTGATATGCGGCTTCCTTGCGTGATTTCTCCCGGCTTTTCACTACTTTTCTGCTCTTTTTGCTCCGCAAGTCATCCAGACTTTATTTATTACCTAAAAATGCAAAATTAATTAATAAAAATATTTATTCTTGAAAACAATGAAAATACAGAATATGGGATAAAATGTAGAATTAATGCATAAAAGATGAGTTAAATGCCAACAAAAAGGGATAAATATATACAATATTTGGCACTCATCAAGTACGTCGCTGGGAAATCAAGGAAGTAACATTACAGAAATGGAACAAAAACTAATAGCCATGGGTAGTGCAGATCAAGCAGAATTTGACAAAGAATATAGAAACAGACAATTTCAAAATCATGGAGGTAGTAATAAAATGCAAAGAATGGATAATCTACCAGAAAGTTCAGGAGGTCAACAACCATATTATAATAAAAGACAAGGAACTGGAAGGATAGTATGGGAACAAATAAATCTGCCAAAGCTGAACACTACAGTAGATAAATTATGGGAAGCTGTCATTCTAATGGAAGAAATCCCAGAACCACATAATGTAGGAGATGAACCACCACCAGGGAGGAGGAGCAGAGAATTTTGTGTATATCATCGCTTTCATGGTCACACAACTAGTGCTTGCAGAAATGTCGAATGGTTGAACAAGGAAAATTGGATCATTTCTTAGCACAGCAACCAAAGAATTTACCACCACCACCACCAGGAGGAAATGTATATGCAAAGCAGAAAGGAAAGGATACATTTGTAATTGAAGGAGGCGTGAAAGTGAAGAACCTATATTGTAATTCAATTGTACATTCATTCAGAAGCATATAAGACTTCCATGACAATGTCTTAAGAAGGGTGTATGCGAGAGATGTTGAGGGAAGGGAAATTCTTAATCTTGCGAATATATCACCATTGAAGGATTGGCAAAAACAGACTATCTCATTTAGTGCGGAAGAAAAACCAGGAGGAGGGGAGTCGCATGAATGTCCGTTAGTAGTGAGATTAGGAATTAATCTGAAGCCAAAAGTAGAAGATGATGAAGAAGATGAAGCAAACACTTGGGGAATAAATAGAATACTTATAGATCCCGGAAGTTCTGTTGACATTCTCTTTTATTCTACATATAAAACCATGGGTGGAAGGGACGACGAATCGATTCCTTCAACGTAAAAAATTTATGGCTTCAATGGAACTGCGAACAAGCCAAAAAGTGAGGTGACTATGAGGATTCTTCTTCATAATATGCCTACAGATATTGTGTTCTGTGTTGTAGATGTCGAATCGCCCTATAATGCTCTAATTGGAAGACCATGGATGCATAGTATCTTCGGTGTGGCCTCAAAATTTCATCAGTGCATAAAATTTCCCTTACCTCAGGGTGTTGGTATTATAAGAGGAGACACAGTTGAAAGTAGAAATTGTCAAGAAATTGACATTGACAAGTGCGAAGAAAGAAAGAGTAAGCGAAGAAATTAGAAAAAACATGTTGCAGATAGTCAAAGAGCTGAGAGGTTAATGGTGGATACAGTATAGTTGAGAGTTGGACAAACAGAAACAGAGTACTGAAACAGGATTTAAAAAGTATGCGAAACCCTAATAGTTATCGTACAGAGAAGATTGAAAGGGGTATGCGAAATAGTATTCTGAATAATATCTGCGAGTTTAAAAAGATACAAAGATGAAGGGGATTAATGAGTAATATGGAGAATGCAGATGTCTTTCTTTATGAGAAATAAGTTCATAAGAAATCCATGTACTAGAGTTATATAAACTCAAAATTTGAAAATGGAATGATAAATTCTAGTTTCATGAAGTGATACCATGTCGAGAAAAGAAAAATTAAAGTCTTTATAATAAGACCTTAATAAAAGGCATCAGAAGTGATTTTAATCAGATTGGCTAGGGATTCGAATATGGTGTGCAACCTAGTTCGCATACATGCAAGAGGAAAAAAAGTAAGACTTATCGCACGTCATAGTCGGAGAACCTAGAAAGCATGACTCAAGGGAAAGCAACACCGACCCTGGAACTTGAGTCATGGAGATTTGGGGTGAGAACAAACGAAAATGCCCATCCGGGAGAGGTACCTTTAATTTTTCAGTCTAAGATAATAATCTTAGATTGAGAGAATAAGGTGAGAAAGTCTCTCCTAAGGAGTGCAGAAACTCGATCAGGGCGCCGAGGTACACGGTTGAGTCAAGAGTGCCCGGGGCGTCGGGAGCGTACCTTGCCACTCTTGGAAAGTCTTGATTATGATGCACTCGATCTGAAGATACCCCACTTAGGGTGCGGTCTCACAACCATAAACCTCATTGGTGTTGGGATGTGAAACTGCCACTACAAAAAAACTGACCAAAGGCTACTAAAATTTTTCAACAGCAGCAACATATAGTTGCCTTAACAGTTTAAGCCACTAGGAAAGGCAATGGGGGGTGTGTATTGGTTTAAACCACTAAACGGTAAGCCACTATAGTTTCTAAAATCCATTAGCAATAAATGTGCGCCAACCAAACAAATGCACTAGTAGCTTGAGACATTCAGCCACATGGAGAAAACCAACAACAAGATACTAGTTGCCTAATTCTTTATTCAGCCACTAAAGTAACGCATCTACAGGTAAACCTAGTTGATTAAACCTTTGGGAACTAACGATGGAAACAACAGTAGGCATATACATTAAGCTACTTTTGGGAACCAACTTGAGCATCTTAGTAGATTAACTTAAGAAGAGTAAATAATTTAATGAGAGAAGCCTTGTAACTGAGCCCTCATACTCAATAGTCTGGACATGTTATTGTGTATCAACTAACATGAGGTTGTTGTAGAGTAATTTAGTAATTAAGATGTGTTAAAGTCTGTATCGACTACATATAGAAACACTCCGCGTCAATGCAAAATCAGATTCTTAACATTACCATGCCAATTGCAAGAAAACTCTGTTTGTTTTAATAAAAATGAAGGCTAAGGCCAGAACTTCCATCACCTGAAGTTAAGAAAAGTAACTTTGCTTGAAAAGAAAAGAAAAGTTCCTTCCTCACAGAATCTGGGCATCACTTTCAGTTTCCATGTATGGTTCAAAAGTTCCGTACAACCAAAACAAGAAGTTTCCATACATAGTTCAAAAGTTCCAAACAACCAAAAGAAGAAGTTTTCATACATAGTTCAAAAGGGTTGAATTCCTCGTAAACAAAAATAAAAACTTGACCACTGTATACACTTGAACAACGTGCATAAACTGCACCTTCGCCAAATGCGGGCTATTAGAATCCCATATCGCCAAGTTCAAAGTCATCGTCTTCTTCGTCAGTGGTGTAAGTCAGTCCTACCCCAAACCCTTACTTCTTCATGGCCGATGGCTTTGGACTGAACGTCAGTCCTACCCCAAACCAAAGTATACTGCAGGCACCAAAATAAAGTATACTTTAGGCACGAAACACAATTGTAGCCTTACTTTTTGGTTCCTTGGTCATAGTAACAACAAACCTTATCCACAAAAGAAAAATATGCTAACGAGAGTGATCTTTTGCTCTTCCGGGGTTCTGGCGGCATTGAAGTATTGGTACATGTCCCACATGAAATTCTCGAATTTCTTCGCATCTCTTATGCCAGAAAACACCCTAGGTTCAAGTAATTTAATCTTCGTAAAGTCGTCATTACTACTACCATCCGTATCATCTTTATTCGATCCTATAGTACTCACCATTCTCCTTAAGACGCCTAGCTCATCAGCTATCTATTTCAAGGAGTATGAGACCATTTACTTAACAACAACAATTTTTCCTTCCAAATCAGCATGCTTCTTAGTCGCTTCTTGGTTTGACTCGATCATATCAGTAGCATACTCACCGAGTGCCTGAATTCGAGCCATCACCGTTTTTTTGTAATTGGAACCATGAGGATGGCACACCTCGCCACCAATCCCCTCTTCCAAGTTAGCTAACCTATTTGTCAAGGTATTTGCTTAACTCTTCTTTCTATCCATTAGAACTTAGCAATTTCATCAACAAAACACGAGCAAAACTAAGAAAATTTTCCAAAACAAAGCTAAAACAGAGCAATATGTGCTTTGATACCCGAATTGTCACAACCGCAAATGCTCCCAGTAATTTTTCTTCGCAAGTGTAACACGGAAATACAGTGGTTCCGTGAATCAAATTTCACCCACTCGTATTTCATCCTTATAAATTTTCACCAATGTCAACAACCACTCTACCCAGATTATGCAACAAAAGACTAACTTACATTTTCTCTTTTCCTTCATTTTCTTCACATACTATAAAGAGGGGTTATTGTTAGAGAATAGCTCGGTTGAACCTACCAAGCGTTGGTATGTCAAGTTTGGTTGTCATATTTTAGTGAATCAAAACTCATTTTAAGAGTCTCTTGATTATGTACTAGAGTCAACTTTGTATAGGTTAGCTTGAAAGTATTAGGATATGAGACATTACAAGTATTGCGAAGACTTGAAGAAGTGAAGAAGAAGAAGCTACAACGAAAACATCATCCTTCACTTGAGGTTAGTGATATTTAACTTGAACTGTTTCATTCCCTAACGTATCTTTCAAGTCGTGCATATTGAAAAAAAAACTGCAAAGCATGAACATTCTAGATAGACATAGTATTAAGGAATACAATACGAGGTTTATTGCTAAACCATTAAACTTTGTAGATAAGACATCGACATAATCGTTTTAATGCTATTGTGTATGGGTATGAGGTGAGGATTGCATCCTAGGATGCAATGTTCTACATGTGTTTCAAGGAAGTAAGTTCATAAACTTGTTTTATGAATCGAAAAGGAAATCGACAGGCGTTATTGGTATTGTTTCATTGCATATCTTGTGAACAACCAATTTATCTCATTAGTATAACCGCTCATGACTAGTTTGTGTTCTTGGTAAAACTATTCACAAAGGCCTGACTTATGTATTGGTATGACTTTTATTAGTGAAACCGATCTTAAGTAATCACCTAAGATGGTATGATCGAGTTTGTGATTTTGTGTATGACCGACTCTGGGTAAAGGGGAACCGATCCTAGTAAGAGGTGAAACACATCACAAAGGGAATCGATCCTTATAGGAGGTGCAGCAAGCTTTTAGCAGAAAGGGGAACCGTTCGTATGGACATGTGCAACATGTTTTTAAGCAAAGGAGAACCGATCCTATGGACATGTGCAACACATATAAGTTAGATACCATATATATATATATGGTATATATAAGTTAGATACCATATATACCATATATAAGTTAGATACCATATATATATATATATATATGTGGGGAACCGATCCTAGTACCTAGTCAACCAAATTTTGAAAGCTAGTGTGACTATGCACAATACTCATATGGAGGTAGAACCAAAACTTGTTTTGGTAGAACCGTTAAACCCATAATTTGTTATTGAGTGTTCCTGATCAATCACATAGTTCTTGAAAGTCATATGAACCAATTCTAATCTTGTTTGGAAGTGTGGCAAATCGGTTTCAAGGTTGTAAGTATGAAAGAGGACTTATAAAGTAAGGATGTCGGCATACTTTGAACACGTACAGTAATGTTTATCTTTTATTGTTCAAAGTTATTCCTTAATAGCTAAAGGAAGAAAGTCCCAGGATCAAAAGATAAATAAGTTAAGAATCTTTTATTTAAGGTTTTTAATTTTATTTTAGGAAAATGAGAATTAGTAATGTGCATTTACTAGTTGAATTTTTTCCAAAGATATTTTCGGTCAATATTTTGGACAAAGCATTTCCAGGAATTATGGAAATCAAATTTGGAATATATTGCATATCTTTAGAATATTTTCAGTTTTGGAAATTCCTTGATGTCCAAACTTCCTTATCTAAAAATACTTGAAGTTTGCATTTCTAGCAAACTAATCCTTCGTGACAGCAAACTTCCTCGGTTGTGTTGTTACTGGTGAAGCCGCCTATTCGGAGAGGAGAGTAACCTAATTAGGATAAATATCTTACGGCCGCTCAGTTTAAAGTCTTCTTTGGGATTTTGAAGCTCTATTAGTACCGTTGGTGGGAAACTAGATAATTGCGGTTTATCTTTTGTTTTCGATTGATTTGATTGACTAACGGTGGTTGAACTTGGATTGCACCTAGTTTGTTTATGCTTGTGAATCTTCTCTTCTGATATAAGATTCACTCAAACTAGATCGAAGTTTCGACAGGGATCTTTAAACTGTTTGTAGATCTAAAGACGTCTTGTGATAATCCATTGTTAATAGACTCCGTTCTGTGCGTGATTGATCACAAGAGATTCAAGTTTTTATGTGCAGGTGTTTATTGAAGATCTAAAAAGATTTGAAGACAAAGAAGATATTGAAGATTTCTGATTTGGGGTTCATAATCTTTGGTGTGCACAACTTGTTTCGATATAGAAGATCCAACTATAATTTATCCTTGTGGTAGATTAGATTTATTAGTTATGTGGATTTATCTATTGGTTATCTTTGTGATTAAAAGTATTGATTGCAAAATCTTAACAATTACTTCAGTAGTTGAGAATAAGATAGTTCTAAGAACCTGACGAAGGAGTTTATTGAGATAAACAAAAGAGCATTTGTCGAACTCATATCACTTGGTTGAAGAGAGTTGCTACCAAACAGATTTGTTGTTCCTTTAATGTTTGGAATACGAAACAAAGGAATTGTTCTAAGTACGTGACTTATTCATAAGTTGGAGGCGTGAGAATACAGACGGAATTAGGTGAACTATAGGTTTAGTTTCTTGGTATCAACTATACGAAGTTAGTTTTATTTTGTATATCGGCTTAATCCTGAGAGTATTCAATTCTGGACAAGGTCCCGGGTTTTTTCTGCATTTGCGGTTTCCTCGTTAACAAAATCTTGCTGTGTCATTTACTTTTATTTTTCGCAATTATAATTGTTTGTTATTACAATTTAAAGTAAATTACACAAAAATTAATTCCTATTTAATTGATAGCAATCCTATTGTGTTTGGTTAAATCCGAACCTTTTATCAACTAAACATACTTCATTGTTGTATTGTCTCGATCTCGTATCCATAGACGATCACACGAAGTGTGAACCGACTTGTTGCATTTTCTCGACACAGTCCATAGACAATCACTTTCGTAAAAAGGACTTATAGGTAGGAAATTTTTTAGCTTGAGGTATATTTGGGGACCCTCGCCTTTTCAATTGGTATCAGAGCAGGAAAACACGAAAAGATCTAACAATCTGTGTTTGGTGCGATCCAACCTATAAGATATGAGTCAAAATAAGAAAAGTAAAGCTAAACTTATGAAGAGCATAGTTAACGTATGTCAAGATAATGAGAATAATATCTCAGAGAAGGTCAATGGAAATTGGTCTCGAAAGTCTCTTCGAAAAGTAAAGAAAAAGTCTATGACTAATGACTTGATTGTGAGTCAGGTTACTGATCAAAAAAGAATGAGTCCAAAACTCAAGAAACATGTTTTGTATCCGACTCCAATTCCTAGTGAAAAATCGTCTGAAAAGAGATTCGATTCACTAGCCTACCCAAGTTCTGAATTTCGAAAGATATTGGAAAGATTTTTCAAACATGTTGAAAAATATTCAGAAAAGGGAAAGACCATTAACAGTATAGATGATGTCACATAACTTATTGTTCAACTAAATGTAAGAATATGTTAAGGAAAGAGAGAACACTCAGTCTTCAAAATAATCTGGCTGATTATATGGAACAAAAACTGGCCTTGTGCAATGAAGTTCATCAACAGACTACAAAGTGTGAAATTCTTACTCAATTGCTGGAATATTCACAAATAAGGAATAAGGTCCTTATTGAGAAACTTCTTACTGTAACATGTCAAGAAGTATATCTAAACAGATGTTTAGAAAAACATTTCCAACAAGGAATGGATACCTAAAGAGGACATATAAAATGTCTTAAACAGGAGACATTAGTAAACTGTCGACTAGAAAATCTATATCACACGGGTTCAAGCTCAAAGAACATACCATCATGGGCACAAGATGTAATCGAGAATATTGCATCCCGCAATTTTCATAACAAAGAGGATGGGTTCAAAACCCACGAAGAGGAACATGATGATGTTCAAGAAGGGAGAAGATCTCCTCAAGAGGTATTTGATGAGGAATATCCTCATCCCAGTGCTTAACAACATTGGATTGTGCATCCCTACAATGCCCAATCTTCGGATGTAAGGGAGCACATATATCGGGGCATTCTGTATCCTGTAAATAATATCTTATTCAGTATAGAGAGCTTACACAACCTACATGAAGATGCAATTTTCAGACTCTTTGTGAAGAAAAGTTGTATTGCAAGCAACTTGTGTAAAACAAGATAAGTTTCCAAGCTAAATGTATCTCTTGATACATATCTAGAAAGATAATTTATTTTCTAAGAAAGATGTGAATTTGCAACACATAATATGCGAAAATCCTTTTAAATCTTGTCAGAATTATTTATTTAAGGTTGATATCTATGTTTGATATGCGTTAAAGGTATTTCAAGTATATGTACTCAACGTGTCTGAGAACTTATGCTAAAGGATGTATTCTCAAACCAAATCTCAAGCAAATATTCCGAAATCCTTGAGTGGAATGACTTCTAAGGAAACCGTTCATCTTGATGATACCTTTCAATAAATCTGGTTGTGAAGATATAGAAAATGAAAAGGAAGATGTCACTAATCTCCTTGTCCAAAACAGTTTGGATGCTAAGATTAATATTATCAATCTTCGTCAAGTCCTCCTCAGTACTATTGAATCTCTTCATAGACAGGCAGCACTACTAAGAACTGTTATCTGTAACCAAAGAAAGCTGATTAAACTTGGAATCGGTAACAGGGAGTTTGCTCGAAATATTAATCGTAAGGTTAATGCATTAGCATGTGAACATAATCAAGGTACTGTGTGCAGAATCTGAGATATCAGTCGAGATGCTGTTGATGAAGATCCTGAAAAATTTGAGGAAATTGAAAATGATCGTTGAAAAATCTGCTGGATAATAGACTTTAGTATTTGATTATTTCTATTAAGTCTATTATGAATAAAACTATTATGAATAAAACTATTATGAATAAAATTATTTGATTTATAATTTTTCTTGTGATATTTTTTGATTTACATAGCCTGTGGTTTAATGCTTTATTATTGCTATGGATGTTTATGAGATATTTGATTTCGGTTTTATTACCTTGATATTCGATCTCACAATGTTGTGATCCCTTATGGTTTGGGTGACTTTTTGATTTAGCAGGATTAAGTTCTAGCCCATGTTGGTAGGCTTTATCAAATGATCATGAGGGATTTTGATAGAAACAATATGTGAAAAAGTCACAATATGTTGAATCGGTTTTGGTTTAGCATAAAAGCATATGTGTTTTGAGGGTTTTCAACTTTAGCTTGCAATAGTTAAATAGTTAAAAACCGGTTTTCAACCTTTCTCTGGTAAAGGTTGGTTGTTGTTATTCTTTTTTTTTTGCATAAGGCTGACAACATAATGATATTTCAATATCAATTCTCCCTGGAAGAAGATGCAAACATATTGGAGAAGTGGATGCGAAATTTGAGGTAACAATCTTGCTAGTTAATTGTTTTCCTGTTTAAGAACAGCCTGAGTTTATTTCATATATTTATTGATTTTGCTTAACAAAATTTTGGTACAATTGATGTTTTATTCCATTATGTGTGTATGTATATGTGTGTGATTTAATTGTTTCCGGTGAAGAAAAACTATTGTTATCTTGCTTTATTGTGTGGTATCAATTGTTTAGGCTTACAAAATTTCGGTGCTTTGATGTCTATGTTGTTTCAATTGCTTCCGATCGAGGTGAATAATTATGCAAGTTGATTTATTTTGGTTTGTATGAATTGTTTATGGCATAACGAAAGAAAGGGTTTACGGTATGAATTGTTTAGTCCAATTCGATTCTGAATAAGAGAAACTAAGTTAATTCTGATCTTAGTTAGACTTACCAAAGTGGAGGTTTCGGTTATTCAAGTCTAATCGAATGCCTTAACAGGAAATAGTAGTTAACTAACCTAGTACTTGTCTTATTTAAAAAGTGAAAGGTCTGAGTTATATGGATAATTAGAACCTGATGAGAAAAATGGAGTTATCTTTATTTTGGTCTTATCGAACAAAGAGGTTGTATTTGTACAATGGGTTTATCAAAGGAACTAAGGTACTTAGTTGATTTTTGGGTTGATAAACTATTAGGGAAAATTGCTTAGGGAAATTGTTTCCTTGATAACATATCAAAACAAATTACTTTGTAGTTTCGGTTTTGATATTGGTTATCAAAAAATGGTATGTGGAACCCTCGTGCTTAACTCTATAGGTGTTAGAGAAGTACTCGGTCGAACTCGCATGCATTGTTATCTCAAGCCTGTTTACCAATGTTAGTGATCAAAACTATAAGTCTTGATTTCTAGTCTACTTATAGCTAAGTCTCGGACTAGGATAGAAAATATAGTTGAGCTCAAGACTCCATGGCGATCATTATACAAAGACGAAGAACTACTCAAGGAACTGGTGGAACTTCATCGACTAAAAGATATGTGGATACTTGAACTTATCTATCACTCAAAAGTCTATCTGTTTTATCTCCTATCTTGAGACAAAAGTCGTTTTGCTATATAGACTTTGATTATACACATTTGCTATTTCGAGCCGAGTTTATCTCACTTATTTTTTTCTCTAAATATGTGTTGGTAAGCTTTCGCTTTGGCCAAGTTCATCTTTACTAGTGACGAAAGTCATATTAAGTTTCAATTACTTGAATATTGCTTTGACGAAAAATAATGTGTGAACAACAACTATATAACATACTCTAAGAATGTTTCAATGATTGAAATGAGAGTTTAGATTATATAACTATGGTTGGATATAAGCATTGTGTGGTAACTCATACATGTATAAGTCCTTATCGCATACTTTGATGCTCAGGAAAACCGGAACTAGAGTCCGCGTACCCAGTCCGCGTACTGTCGGAGGTTCTCATCCCGAGAATTTCTGCTGGAATTTGTGAATTGAAAAAAAACTTATTCCGGGTACTTAAGTTCGCGTACCAGTCCGCGTACTTAAGTTGGTTATTTTCTAAAAATAATTATTCGTGAACTTAAACTTATATAAACTAAGGAATGCAAGTTTGCAAACCGTGGCTATAAAGTTCATGAATCGATTCGATTGAATCAAATTGTTTTTTATTCGATTGTGTCTTGTATACTTATATAATATCTAAGAAATTGAACAACTCTCTAACTAGTTCATTTGAGTCATTTGAACTAGTTATGGTAAAGAAGAATATGGTTGATATGAAAGTGCTCATACGGCTAATCATTTGGTTAACTACTGTTGAACCAACTAGATGTACATGTTTGGGTACGGTTACACAAACCTAGATAAACATGCATTTCATTTGCGTGTAACAAGCTAAGTTTCGATCTAACGGTTGAAAGATATTATCTTGAATCTAATCAGGTTTTCATCTAACAGTGAGTATTGAATGCTTTGTTACTAATCTAACGGTGATTGAAAACCATGATTTGAAAGACTATATAAGGGAGAACTCTAGCAACCGGGAAATCTAATCCCCACACCTCCTGTGTGATACTAGTTGTATTAGATAGAGTCGATTCTACTTTAACTTAGGTTTCTACCGAGATCCTGTAAGTTAACGACTTGAAGACTTCATTGGGATTGTGAGGCCAGACCGATACTAATTTTCTTGTAGTTGTGTGATTTGATCTTTTTGTTTCTATCGTACTAAGTACAATCGTAAGATTGGATTCATATTTATTTTTCCGATAGGCAACATATAAAAGAAGTCACAAACATCTTCGTCTCATCGTTTGTGATTCCGCAATATCTTCTTTCGCTAGTCCATTAAGATTATTGTGAGGTGATTGATAATACTAAGCTGTTCTTCGGGAATATAAGTCTGGCTTATCAATTGGTTCATGTTCACCTTGATTTATCAAAAGAGGGAACAAAAACTCGCAGGTATTTCTGTGGGAGACAGATTTATCTATTATCGTAGACTTTTCTGTGTGATACATATTTGTTTATTAAAGTCTTCGAATTTGGGTCGTAGCAACTCTTAGTTGTAGGTGAGATCACCTAAGCGAATCAAGTGCGTAGTATGCTGCTCGAATCAGAAACGTAAGGAGCGCAACGGTACCTTGGATCAGTGTGAGATTGATTGGGGTTCAATTACAGTCCAGACCAAAGTAGTTTCTAGTAGGCTAGTGTTTGTAGCGGCTTAATACAGTGTGTGTTTAATCTGGACTAGGTCCCGGGTTTTTTCTGCATTTGCGGTTTCCTCGTTAACAAAACTTCTGGTGTCTGTATTATTTCTTTTCCGCATTATATTATGTAATTGAAATATCACAGGTTGTGCGGTGAATCGATCAATTAGGAAATCCAACCTTTGGTTGTTGATTGATCCTTGAACATTTGTCTTTGATACCATTCAAGTGATTTCTCTTGTATTCAATTGGACTCGCTGATTTCTATTTGCTTGAGTAAGTATTGAATCAAGAAAGAGAGATATAACTCTTTGATATACTTTTATTAAGATTGAGTCTGATTGTCTAGTTGATTCTCTTAAAATTATATTGGAGTCTTTCCATACAGATTGCTTAGCAAAAATATTGGGTGTGGTTGTTAGACCCCCACTTTTTCAATTGGTATCAGAGCAGGCAAACACGTTAAGACCTTATAAGTCTGTGTTTGTAGCGATCTGATTATGGACGAGTCTATCTCTAATAATGTACAAGTTCATAAATTACCAAATGTTTTTCAAAGCTTGGATTCCTTGAGAAAACTGTCACTTCTAGGTCAGTATCTAAACATTCTCTTAATGTAGAACCTGTTGAATTCTGGGAAACACGCCTAGAAGAACAGTTAGATGAACTTTCTGATGAAGGTGATTCAGATATGGATAGAGATGTTGATGAGGAAGTCTCAGATTATGTTAAGCTTTTGAATTCGTTGCAAAAGAAAAAGATGACAACTTATCATGTCACACCTTTTCTGACTAATCTTTGTCGTACAAATAAGAAATTTAGAAGATGTTACACAGGTGTTTATGTTTCGAATCTTTCTAACGAATCGATCCTCAAGGATTCTGAGGAAAACCTACGTATGAAGTCACTTGAATGTGATAATCTTTATCAAAAGTACTTTTTGTTGGAAGATAAACTTGCAGAAACTGAAGCCAGGATTAACTCTCAGCAAGCAAGTTTTGATGACAGAGAAATCGCTTATCTCACTCGAGGAAAACGCCTTGAGGCTGATTTATCTGTTGCTCTTGTTAAAATTGATAAGCACGTATGTGCTACATTTTATACCCATATTTATATTAACTAGGACTCCATGTTTTTGCTAATAACACTATTACAGTGCTTTTATAGAAAGTACAAAGAAATGCGATCATCCGAAGTTAAATGGCTTAATCAGAAGCTGAATTGGCGTCTACGAATACAATGGCAGAGGAGTCGGAGTTCAACTAAAGTTTGTTGGTCAGCTGGCAAGGCAACAATGACTCAAGTGTCGTACTAGCTTGCCATTTCATGGCCAGATTTTTTTGACTCGATAAGCAAAGAAGAGTTTCTTTTGTCTTAAGCAGCCACGTCAAATCCACTTTCGGCTAAAGGTTGAATGGCAGACGTGGTTAACTCTCCACCGCTTCTTGATGGTGAATAAAATATCAAGTTTTTCGTGCTATTCAAATGTGAAAGAATCCATGCATTTTTCGTCTTTCCCAAGCAAGAAGCTGCCGACATCACTGCAATGGAATTTATGGGTTTGAGGATGAGAAATGGAGATGGAATAAGCAACTGTGGATGAGCCGTGATGAAATATTAGCAGCATAAGTTCCTGCAGAATGTGTCGAGTATCCATGATTGAGTTTAATGATTACCGTTCTTGGAAAAAAAGGAACCAGTGCTGGATAATGATGGTGTCTAGTGATGGTGGAGATGGATTACGTGCGGTCGATTATGAGATAGTTGCAGTCAGTATAAAAGGTGATTTTTGCCTGAGCGGTTGGACCGATAGAGAAGCCATAAAGCTGGAGTGTGGCCGGAGTTGAATGCAGAAATCAGTATGAACACTGGATGGGTTTATTCTCGCAGGAAAGAGTCTGGATATGGAAACTGGTGATCTTGGATTGGGCTTTGGAAGTTTGCGCTCGGTCCTGTTTGAGGCAATACTGGCTCGGTCAGGCTTGAAGTCTCACATAAGTATCAGAAGAAAAAGAAAGAGAGGAGGTCGCGACCAAGCCGCAGAGAACAGATTAACAAGAAGAAGCTGCCGCTACAAGGGTTGTTATTGGTGACGGCGTCAACGACTGATTTCATCGTGGTGACGACACGATTGTTATTGGTTTATCTTTCTAATCTCTTAGTCATTTATTTTGTATGGGTTTTGAAAAACCCATAGCTATGTTCTAATTTCTTTGTAACTAGGGTTTATGTTGAAATCACTTTGGAGCATTAGACCACCTTGATTGAAAACATATATGGTTTTGAGGCTATTTTGATTTGAATAAATTAATTTCATGATCTTATTTATTGATTAATTGAAATATGGGTTGTCGCTTCACCGGTTTTGTATAACCTTTGCGCATAATTGTTAGGATCAAAAATAGATTTGTCTACTTGTTTGATATTCCATGCTTGGGTTAAATCTTTTGATGGGATATGCTTAGAATAGCCGGGTATTATTTGTGAACCTATAATTAGATTCGTATAACTTTCTCGCTAATGCAATTTGATGGTGCATGCTTTGGTTCAATCTTTTGATGTGCCATGCTTAGGGTGTCCTAGTGATATTTGCGATTCTAATACGTATAATAGGTGATGTCGATAGAATGAACGATAAATAATTCATGGATTATATTTCATTTCAGTAATTGAGTAGAAGTTGTGGTGGATACTATAAACCCTGGTTACCGACTTTTTCATTGGATTCATTCTTGTAGTTTAGTTTAATTTTCGTATTTCATTTTCAATCCTAAAAACCCAAAAATATTATTTCGTGTTAGTTTTATTAGAGATATTGATTACGGTATTTTCACCGCTCCCTGTGGGTTCGACCCGTACTTGCCTCTGTCTACTAGTTAGACACCGTGCGATTGCGGTTATTATATATAGGCATCTCCGGATCCTATCAATTTTTTGGCGCCGCTGCCGGGGAGCGGTTGTGGAATATGGTAATTAGTATTTCTTTTATTTTGTAAATACTTAAGTGTTTATTTGTTTTTATTTTTATTTTATTTTTTTTATACAATATTTTTATTTTTTAGGATATCTTTTTCCTTTTGACTTGTTTTGTGCTTCAGAATTTTATTTCAGGAGCCTTTTTGAGAACGATGAATGCTTTGCGCGAGACGTCGTCTATGACGCTTGGTGAATACATGTATGGGTCACGGTATAAGGAAGTTCTTGCTTATAATCGTCTCAGGTATGGAACTTGGAATCCACGTAATTTCTCTATGGGTGGTTATTCAGATGAGTATCAATCCCAATACCATGAGGGTGAACATGAACTTGACACTGGAAGTGATTTTAGGAATTATGATACCGATATAATATCTGAATCTATTGTATCTTACCCAACTCATGATCATTTAACTGGTTATTTGTCTATTCAAAAGGACGAGAGCTGTGTTAGAGATGACATTTATTCAGATAATGATGATTTAGAAGAACATATATATACATAAGATACTATTGTTGAGTCTGATGACTTAGAGACAGTAGACGTGCATAATGAGATATTTTCTAATCAATCAAATAATGAGTTTCCTATAAGTCACTTAGTTGCAAATAGTGATGAGGAGATCATTCATGATATTTTGCTCCATTGAGCTCTTGTTTTTCTGATTCATCTAATGATTTTCTGAATGCTGATGTGAATGTTGAACATATTGATATTGGTCAGATAACTTGTGTCGATGATTTTGAGCCTTTATCTGTTTGTTTATCCCACTTTTATGATTCCGATGACCCTATGATTATTGATATTATCAAGGCTTTGCGACCTCCAATAGTTAATCAAGGTAACTCAACAACGGAAGTTATTTTCGCAGACTTAGAACCAGATTTAAGAGTTACCGATTTTGATAAACTTAAACCACTAGATGCATGTATAGGTCATCGTGCTAATATTGATGATTATTTGCCTTTTGTAATTGTCAATTCATTGCTTCCTCTGATTTCTAGTGAAGATATTGTGTCGACGGAAGTTATTTCAGCTGATTTAGAACCCGATTTAGAGTGTGCTTTCCGAATGGAAACTAATATGCATTCTATGTTTGTTGTTCATGTGAGTAATTTACTAATCTCGACCTTGCATGACTTGATGACTAAGAATTGTTTTCTCTTGGGAATGAATTTACACATCTTTTTGGAGGTTTTTAGTGTTTGCAGATTCATATTTGCAGCTGACCTGATTCGTTGGATTGATCCCCAACTTTTCAGACTTTATATATATGCTTTGCTGCTTACTTTGGTGCAACCTCACCTTGTTTGAGGTTCTTTATGTGCGCAAGCAAGGATATAAAGATTTTGCTTCATAGGAGTCAACCCATACTATTTCGCTTCATGGGAGTCAACCCATCAGATTTGTTTTCTTTCCTCTATCTTTTATTTATTTGCTTGAATTTCCCATCTTAGTTTCTACGTTGGATGACTCAATTCCATTGAGGACAATGTAATGTTTAAGTGTGGGGGAGTGACATTTTTGTTAGTTAAAAAACAAAAAAGATGACCAGCTGTGTAGCGGGTCTAAAAAAAAAGGAACTTTTTTTGAATATCATGACCAGTTGTATAGCGGGTCTAAAAAAGCAAAATATATATATATATATATATATATATATATATATAATGAAAAAAGAAATAATAATTTGATTGTTTGGGTTATGATCAGTTGTGTAGAGGGTCTTTTCTTTTTTCTTGCATTATATGACCAGCTGTGTAGCGGGTCTAAAAATATATATATATATAAATAAAAAAAAAAGACCAGCTGTGTAGCGGGTCTAACCCTCTCTTATGATATGACCAGCTGTGTAGCGGGTCAGTTTTTTTTTGTTTTGCTCGAGGACTAGCAAAATATAGGCGTGGGGGTGTTGATAAGCACGTATATGCTACATTTTTTACCCATTTTTATATTAACTAGGACTCGATGTTTTGGCTAATAACACTATTATAGTGCTTTTATAGAAAGTACAAACAAATGTGATCATCCGAAGTTAAATGGCTTAATCAGAAGCTGAATTGGCGTCTACGAATACAATGGAAAAGGAGTCGGAGTTCAACTAAAGTTTGTTGGTCAGCTGGCAAGGCAACAATGACTCAAGTGTCGTACTAGCTTGCCATTTCATGGCCAGATTTTTGTGACTCGATAAGCAAAGAAGAGTTTCTTTTGTCTCAAGCAGCCACGTCAAATCCACTTTCGGCTAAAGGTTGAATGGGAGACGTGGTTAACTCTCCACCGCTTCTTGCTGGTGAATAAAATATCAAGTTTTCCGTGCTATTCAAATGTGAAAGAAGCCATGCATTTTTCGTCTTTCCCAAGCAAGAAGCTGCCGTCATCACTGCAATGGAATTTATGGGTTTGAGGATGAGAAATGGAGATGGAATAAGCAACTGTGGATGAGCCGTGATGAAGTATTAGCAGCATAAGTTCCTGCAGAATGTGTCGAGTATCAATGATTGAGTTTAATGATTACCGTTCTCGGAAAAAAAAGAACCACTGCTGGCTAATGATGGTGTCTAGTGATGGTGGAGATGGATTACGTGCGGTCGATTATGAGATAGTTGCAGTCAGTATAAAAGGTGATTTTTGCCTGAGCTATTGGACCGATAGAGAAGCCATAAAGCTGGAGTGTGGCCGGAGTTGAATGCAGAAATCAGTATGAACACTGGATGGGTTTATTCTCGCAGGAAAGAGTCTGGATATGGAAACCGGTGATCTTGGATTGGGCTTTGGAAGTTTGGGCTCGGTCCTGTTTGAGGCAATACTGGCTCGGTCAGGATTGAAGTCTCACATAAATATCAGAAGAAAAAGAAAGAGAGGAGGTCGGCGACCAAGCCGCAGAGAACAGAAGAACAAGAAGAAGCTGCCGCTACAAGGGTTGTTATTGGTGACGGCGTCAACGACTGATTTCATCGTGGTGACGACACGATTGTTATTGGTTTATCTTTCTAATCTCTTAGTCATTTATTTTGTATGGGTTTTGAAAAACCCATAGCTATGTTCTAATTTCTTTGTAACTAGGGTTTATGTTGAAACCACTTTGGAGCATTAGACCACCTTGATTGAAAACATATATGGTTTTGAGGCTATTTTGATTTGAATAAATTAATTTCATGATCTTATTTATTGATTAATTGAAATATGGGTTGTCGCTTCACCGGTTTTGTATAACCTTTGCGCATAATTGTTAGGATCAAAAATAGATTTGTCTACTTGTTTGATATTCCATGCTTGGGTTAAATCTTTTGATGGGATATGCTTAGAATAGCCGGGTATTATTTGTGAACCTATAATTAGATTCGTATAACTTTCTCGCTAATGCAATTTGATGGTGCATGCTTTGGTTCAATCTTTTGATGTGCCATGCTTAGGGTGTCCTAGTGATATTTGCGATTCTAATACGTATAATAGGTGATGTCGATAGAATGAACGATAAATAATTCATGGATTATATTTCATTTCAGTAATTGAGTAGAAGTTGTGGTGGATACTATAAACCCTGGTTACCGACTTTTTCATTGGATTCATTCTTGTAGTTTAGTTTAATTTTCGTATTTCATTTTCAATCCTAAAAACCCAAAAATATTATTTCGTGTTAGTTTTATTAGAGATATTGATTATGGTATTTTCACCGCTCCCTGTGGGTTCGACCCGTACTTGCCTCTGTCTACTAGTTAGGCACTGTGCGATTGCGGTTATTATATATAGGCATCTCCGGATCCTATCAATCAAGTGTTGGAAGATGACTTGAAAAAATTCAATACTAGTTCAAGCAAATTAACCACTATGCTAGGAGCAAGTAAAAATCATCGTGATACACGAGGATTGGGATATAAGGGAAATTATTCTCCAAGTATTAGCAAAGAGGTAAAATTTGTCAAGGCTAGTGATTCTTCTCAACAAAAGGTTTCCACTGATGGCAAAAGTGAAATACTTTCACCGGAAGTTAAAGTTCGAAAGAGCAAAGTATATCAACCTCCAAAGTCAGCACATACGGATCGAGGTAAGGACATTCCTTATGTTTGCCATTATTGCAGAAATAAAGGTCACCTGGAAATGAGATGTCGTTTCCGTATAAGGAATGAGAAACTTCATGATGTTCTTGTTTGGTAATCACAAGAAGTTGTGAAACCAAGATCATATGTTAAGACTAATCCTCTTAACGTTACAGGTTGTAACTGTCCAACCTTTAGGAAAAGGAATCAGTGTTGTGATAATCCTAGTTTTGCCTATAAACGTCATACGAATCCTTTTCACAATCGTAATGGTTATCAAAAGGATAACTTCGTAAAGATGAAGACAAGATCCGATGCTCCCAATTGGAGAAAGACTAACTTGCAAAAGAATAGTCAATCCAATTCTCTTCCGAGAATTCTAGAAGAGAGTGATGGGGAAAAGGTTCTGGTTGTTCCTAAACGCACTCAAAAGTGGGTACTCTTTAGATGTTTCCATCTAATCAGATTGGTTCCTCAAACCCTACAACCAAAATGCTTCCATCCACTTAGATTAGTTAGTGCCAACCTTAATAAGCATAAATTTCTAGTCTCTGGAGCTTATTTATTGCAACTAAGAACTTTCTCCCATACCCCCAAACTTAAATCTAACATTGTCCTCAACATTCTAAAGATGAAATTAAAAGCATGAACAAGGAGAAATTGTTACCAATGAAGCAAAAGAGATAAGGAAAGATATTACCGTGTCGCATAAATATTGGGTTACCTCCCAAGAAGTGCTAAGTTTAAAGTCTTCAGCCAGACTAAGCAAGGATTAGTCACCACGTAGAATCATATAGTAGTAGCCGGAATAACTGTGGGTCATCTGGATCAAAAAGTGTTACCCACAAGAAGAGGAAACTGCAACAGACCAAGAAGATACCGAATATACCCTTGCTTAAGACAACTACATTTAGTTGTGATTCAGGTTCAGGCTCTATAAAAGGGTCTAAATAAAAGGTTTTCATCGGTTGGATTTCCTCAAAGCTAAGATCCGGTTCAGGTATTAGAGTCTGGAAAAACTCAACTAAGAACTTAGAAGCACATAACAACAACCTGAATAATTGGGGATCCTCTAAGTCAATTAGATTTGACTCACAAAGTTGACCATAATAATGGTCATTCTTAGGAAAATGTATCGACCCTAATATCCTAAAGTAATTAGGTTTAGTCTCAAAACTTAATATCCGACACATCTGAAAATCATATGTTCCCACAATTGGAAGAAAAGTTTTTGGTGGGAAAACAAAGTCAATCTTGGTATCATAGCCTGGGTTAACCACATCAACCAGAGGATGGGTTTCTAACAACTGAGCTTCTCTATGGACATCATTAGGTTCGGGAAAACATGTATGAAGATAATCTTGTAATATGGTTGAGGCATAAATGTCAAGTCCTACACGAGGGAGCTTTCTAAGAGTTAAAGCACATGGAGAATGATAATCACCCCCAAACTTAGAGTTTTTTGTGTCTCTAAAAAGACTAGTCACAACTTCCCTAATTTCTAGGTCATCAGATTCCTAGAAATGGTCAATTGATTCTTCTAAGTCAGGTTCATCCTCACTCATCTCTACGAGTTCATCTTCTTCGTCTAAGACTATTGTTTCTAAATTGCTAGACTCTAAAACATTATTCTCAGAATAAACTCGTTCCTCTAAATCATTATCGGCTTTGTAAACAGGAAATACTACATCGTCTAAAACGAGGGTATCTCTAGTCAAATCCTCGTCCTTTTGAATAGGTGAATAATTATTAAAATTATTTGGATTTGAACTAGAAATAATATTATCATTGTAAATCTCAATTGGAGTAACCATTTCCTGATCACTATGCCTACATATTTCATGTTCTTCATCGATACTATCCTCATCATAATCATCATTATAATAACATGAAAATGATCGAACCTCATCAAAACAAGTAGTGTTATCAATTCTAACCTCGTCATCTTGATTATGCAAATAACTATCCTCATTTTTAAGGGTATTATTGGAAACACTATATTGGAAAGTAAGATTATTTTGAGCAAGTATTTCGTTCGTCTCAGCCATCAGCTTGAGGGGTTCCTCTATAGAAAGTTCACTCATTATTGTAGTTCTTTCGTTTATAATTATACTATTCATCTCAGCTAACTTACGCATCGACTCAGCTAACTCCCTGAGGGACTCTTCTAAAGGAGGAATAGGAACAGAGGGATCATAAAAAGGACTACTTTTCAATAGTTTGATTGTATCCTCTAGAGACGAAGAACTAGTACTATAATCTTCTTGCTCGTAAGACTGATGCATGTGTGGATAGTAATTGGGATCACCAGGGTATGACCCATATCCTTCCAAAGGATGGCGTTCCCAACCACTATTCCCATATGGTCATAGAAAGGATGATGTCTGTATTCAAATTCAGGTCGATAATCACTGTATTGGCTTCTATCATACCAGTTCGACATTCTTAATTGCAAGGGAATTCTACACAATCACAAACAAGGCTGACTCGACCAAATCAAACCTATAAAATCTAGCAAACAACAAGCATGATGGCTCCACTTAGATTGTTTCTAGACCAGCTTCTAATCCTTCGAAAGGAAATTCGTTACAATTTAAGCAAACCCCTCTGGAATCAATCCGAGTCAAAGTAAGTTGAATTGAGGCGAGGGAAGCTCAGTGGATCTTTGATACCCAAGGCCTCACCGCTATCACAAGGCGGCGCAGTCACGCATTCAACTCACAGAAACCATCATGAACTTCGAAGTATGCTAAAAGAGTAACCAATATTTTTCGAACGACTTTTCTACTAAGCTCGTTACTCTATAGGTCTCGTTCTAGTCAAAATTTTAAGCTTAGGTTCGCGTTTGGTTTCGTTTTTCTAAAGAGGGCAAGAAGGAAACGGTGATGAAATCCGAGTCCTTATCTTAATTTGGCAAGGCCTTGCCCTTTACTAGGAAATTAAAACAACCGTATTCAAATCCTCAGCATATATTCACCTTAAGGCATACAATAAACCCGCTGACAGGGAATTCGCGGGTGTTTCGAAAGCTTACCTCCCTTAACAGACGGGCGCAGAACCGCTGAAGTCGACTCGGGCCACGACTCCTATGTCATGTGCGAACCCGAGGGGCCGAGACGATATTGTAATCGTCGTCCTTCCCTGAAAACAGTTTTATATTTAATGTACCCTTCCTTAGGGTTTTAATTTTTAATTTTGCTTTGTCTTTTTCCTTCTCTTTTAGCTTTAAGCTTTGATTCCAAGTCTTTAGTATCCAACTTCAAACCTGTAATACAAAGACACACCCAAAGAAACGTAAAAAGAACAAATGAAATAAAAAAAAAACCTAAAAATTCTACCTAAGCACAAATCCGCGTCGGCGGCGCCAAAATGATATTAATTTTTGATTGTTGTTGTAGTAATGAGGTTCAAACTCCCGGACTTGTGAAGATTAAATTTAAAGATTTAATAAAATTATATACAAAAATATTAACAAAGTGGGCGAGAGGTAACCAAGACACTAGAATCCACTATTACACATGAATGATGTCAAATATTTCATAACTCTAATTATCCTTTTAATCCTTTATTTCTTAATCCACAAATAATCAAACATATTCTCAAAAATTAATTGTATCCTTAAGCAGAGATTATCTAACCAAAGCATAACCTATCTAATTGAATCACAACTAATGAAGAAAATTATGTAAACTTTTAAGAACTCTGCAAAAGCAGTGATTGAGTGAATTATAATTAAATATTAGAGAAAATGAAATAGTTACCCATTATTCATGTGTGAATAGCTTCATCCATTGCCTTGGTTACGAGAGAATTAGCCGCTCATCATGTTGGAAAACCTCTCAAAGAATTTCATTGATGCTCAAAAATGGTTTACAAATGATGAGAATATGAGAAATACAATAAAACCGGGTTTGTAACAATTATATTTGTTACAAACCAGAGAACTACGACCCTCAGTGACAAAATAAGACTGTTGCGGCTGTGTCGCAAACGCTGTAGCAAATAATTCTGCCTGATGTACGACCCACAAGTGTGAGTCGTTATTACTGTAGGAAAACGACTGCTGGTGAAGGTCCGTTCTTCGTGTTCTTAAGTGTTCTTCAATGGCAGCAGCAGCAGGTGGTCTCTCTGCAAATTCGACTTTTTTGACTCTGTGGTGCTCTAAACTTATCCCAATCTCTCCCCCCTCGATTCTCTATGATCCCCTCAACATATTTATACTCCTTAGCCCCATTTAATTATGCCAAAATTCTCAATATTCTTCATTAAACTCGGCAGTTAAAGAAAATATTTTTCGGATATTTTTTCTTCATCCGAGCATATGCAGCTGTCCAACCTTTCTTATTTTCCATCTACGCGGTCCAGAGTGTTGCTAGAGTCATCATACACGAGCAGAACACGCATAAATCTTCAAAAACTCGTGAATTATTCTTCTCATGCACGGGCTGCCCTGTTTTCTTGTCACATATTTTCCAGCCAATTTTGATCGAAACAAACACCCATACCAGCTTTGTTAGGACATATCACAACTACCCATTAATTTTCAGCCCTTTAGTCTACCCAGAAATCCTTCAAATTTCGATCGAAAAATTCACCAGAGAGCTGCTCTTTTTTCCTGCCAATTTTTAAGTTCAAACGAAGAAGGTGGTGTCCCCCTAACCAGATGTGGGGTGTGAATAGCATCTGCATGTTTTGGGGGTGACCTGGGGTTCCCCTTAGTAATTGATGTGCCCCTTAGTAATTGAGGTGCCCCTTAGTAATTGAGGTGCCCCTTAACCAAATCTGGGCTCCGTATAGCAAGTGTCCTCCGGGGGTATTCTGAGTGATTTTTCGAGCCGATTTTTCCAACAATATTTATTTTCCAAAAATACCTAAAAATACACAAAACACCATAATAAGGACGAAAACGAGTACCAACAATACGAAACATTGAGGACAATTTAGGCACATAAATGTGCCTATCAGGTACCAAAGAAAGCCAATGATGCTTTGATTGTGAAAAGGAATGGTATTCCAGAAAATTTCATGGCTATGGAGAAGGCAGTATCCATGATATTGGAACTTAACAAGATTTTTGTAAAAATGGAATTGGATGTGAAAGGTTCTAAAAGCGATCTCTTTCATGATAATCCAAAGGTCACTTGTGGTGAGCAAGACACTGTTCACCCCAACACAACTTGATTGTGTTGTAAGTGCATCCTCACCAGGGAATTCCCTGCTATGTATACGGTGAGGGAAGCACGAGAATTGAGGCACACAGATTATGTTCGGTAAGGCTGTAAAATTCGACTGGATTCTTCTAAAAAGGTTCTTACACGTTTAGGTTTGAAAATAATAGTTTGGGATTTTTGGACTTCATGGTACACCTACCAGGTATGCATAACATCATTTAAAATCAAAATTCAGGGTTTTAAGTACGCATACCCGTTTGCATACTGCTCCAGGATACGAAAATTCGTTTGCAAGCCCGTATGCATACTTGACGTCGATATTCGGTAAATTTGTTTTTCCCGTAACTTCTTCGTCCGAACTCGGAATGACCTCATTCTTTTTGCATTCTCCTGTTATTTGAATTCTCTTTAAAATGGTGATGAGAAATCCTAAATTTGAATGAGTTGAGGTTGGTCTTTGTCACGTATCTTGTTTTTGAGTAATTTGCTCCGTTTCGTCGCACATGTTCTACTTCTGTTGGACTTGGGCACTTGGATTCTTGGAGTAATTCTCTTATAAGCTCATTTGTAGCGTTTAAAAGAATGATTTTGGTGAATCAAAAATAAGGAAGTTCAAGAATAGGCAATAGTACGTATTGTTATGGGATTCTTGAATGTTCACAATCATCTTATGTGAACTATGATGCATGGTCTTTAATGACTTTGTATGCTCTTCTTTGTTAAGAAAATCTTTTTATACGCCTTTGGTAACCACTCTTGGTGTAAATACGTGCGAAAAAGTTTGATTCTATCTTCAAAGGTCAAAGATTATTTTTGCAGTATTAACCTTTATTGGTTTAATATATTGCAAATTATTATGGGATATGTTGTTTACGTACGTGAACCTGTGACTGTCCCATACTTGTTCAAAAGTTATCTCTATTATGTCGGTATGAAAGTATTGATAGAAGATAAAATGAACTTTTGACATTACAAAAGTTAAATCCTTTTATGTCATTGTTTTGATGGGAAGAAAGGATAAAACTTTTGTTTACAAGGATTAAGTCTATTTTATGTCATTGTGCAAATAGTGATGGAAAATAGAATGAATCCTTGTCTATGCCGAAGTATTCATCTTCCCTGATCCATATTTTATGCATATATTGTGCGGCTTCGTAAGTTCTCTTATGTTGAGCATTTCCGATTAAATTAATCATGGGTTTTCTTGTGGTTAATTTAATTGAGTATTTTTGGATTCAAATTCATATTCGTATGTGATTTGTTATGTCCAAAGAAATCCTTCTTTTCTTGTGAAAATAAGGTCGCTCTTGTTGTTCTTTCGGGAATGACATTTTATGGGGGAGAGTTCTTAATTGAACTTGTACTTAATTGCCAAATCTTTGTGGGGAGTGTGGCTGTGGAATATTATAGGGGTTATCTTGTATCTTTATAAACACCTTGATGAATGCATTTAGCTTCGGCTATATGATGACATCTAAAAAGTTGATATGTGCTTTCTTTTGGTCATGAAATGTCTCTATGGAAATTTCATTAGGATCCCACTAATTTTCGTACCTTTGCCAATTTTATCGACAAAAAGGGGGAGAATTAATGTGTAGTTCACACTACAAATACATATGGTTTTCGGATCATTATGTAAGGGGGAGTGGTTTCCATGTGAGATGGAGTATTGACTAAGGGGGAGTTATACATATCACCATAGTATTGTAGTCGAAGTTGTGATACAATTGAACTTTGATGATGTATAATAATACTATGACACTGTATAACAATGATTGAGAATTATTGTTTTCTCATTGTTATGACTACGGATTTTCAACAACAGGGATACTAAACTTACAACCTTTAGGATCATTAGACTACTTGGAAGTGATGAAGATTTCGAGTAATGTTGAAGAACCGAGAAGATCAGGCATGTGGAAGAGAAGCTACAAAATTTTATTTATCTATTTTTGTATTCAATATGTATTGATAGTTTTGTCAGTAAAATTGACAAAGGGGGAGATTATTAGATCACTGCTCCCTCGAACTCGCATGTGTTGCTATCTCAAGCATGTTTGTCAATATTAGTGATCAAAACTATAAGTATTGATTTCTAGTCTACTAATAGCTAAGTCTGGGACTAGGATAGAAAGTATAGTTGAGCTCAAGACTCCATGGCGATCATCATAAAAAGAAGAAGAACTACTCAAGGAACCGGTGGAACTTCATCGACTAAAAGGTATGTGGAGACTTGAACTTATCTATTACTCAAAAGTCTATTTACTCTATCTCCTATCTTGAGACAAAAGTCATTTTGCTATATAGACTTTGATTATACACATTTTCTATTTCGAGCCGAGTTTATCTCACTTATTTTTTTTCTCGAAATATGTGTTGGTAAGCTTTCGCTTTGGCCAAGTTCATCTTTACTAGTGACGAAAGTCATATTAAGTTTCAATTACTTGAATATTGCTTTGACGAAAAATAGTGTGTGAACAACAACTATATAACGTCCTCTAAGAATGTTTCAATGATTGAAATGAGAGTTTAGATTATATAACAATGGTTGGATATAAGCATTGTGTGGTAACTCATACATGTATAAGTCTTTATTCCTTGAACCAAAGTATGCGTACTTTGCTGCTCAAGAAAAACGGAACTAGAGTCCGCATACTGTCGGAGGTTCTCATCCCGAGAATTTATGTCGGAGTTTGTGAATTGAAAACAAACTTATTCCGAGTACTTAAGTCCGCGTATCAGTCCGCGTACTTAAGTTGGTTACTTTCTAAAAACGATTATTCGTGAACTTAAACTTATATAAACTAAGGAATGCAAGTTTGCAAATGGTGGCTATAAAGTTCATGAATCGATTCGAGTGAATCAAATCGTTTTTGCTTCGATTGTGTCTTGTATACTTCTATAAGATCTAAGAAATTTAACAACTCTCTAACTAGTTCATTTGAGTCATTTGAACTAGTTATGCTAAAGAAGAATATGGTTGATATGAAAGTGCTCATATGGCTAACCATTTGGTTAACTACTGTTGAACCAACTAGATGTACATGTTTGGGTACGGTTACACAAACCTAGATAAACGTGCATTTCATTTGTGTGTAACAAGCTAAGTTTCGATCTAACAGTTGAAAGATATTAGCTTGAATCTAATCAGGTTTTCATCTAACGGTGAATATTAAATGCTTTATTACTAAGCTAACATTGATTGCAAACCCTGATTTGAAAGACTATATAAGGGAGAACTATAGCAACTGGGAAATCTAATCCCCACACCTCTTGTGTGATACTAGTTGTATAAGCTAGAGTCGATTCTCCTTTAGCCTTAGGTTTCTACCGAGACCCTGTAGGTTAACGACTTGAAGACTTCATTGGGATTGTGAAGCCAGACCGATACTACTTTTCTTGTAGTTCTGTGATCTGATATTATTGTTTCTATCATACTAAGTACAATCGTAAGATTGGCTTGAGATTGATTTTTCCGATAGGTAAGATATAAAAGAAGTCACAAACATCTTTTCTCATCGTTTTTGATTCCGCAATATCTTCTTTAGCTAGTCGATTAAGATTATTATGAGGTGATTGATAATACTAAGTTGTTCTTCAGGAATATAATTCTCGTTTATCAATTGGTTCTTGTTCACCTTGATTTATCAAAAGACGGAACAAAAACTCGTAAGTATTTCTGTGGGAGACAGATTTATCTATTACCGTAGACTTTTCTGTATGATAAAGATTTTTTTATTAAAGTCTTCGACTTTGGGTCGTAGCAACTCTTAGTTGTGGGTGAAATCATCTAAGGGAAACAAGTGTGTAGTATCCTGCTGGGATCAGAGACGTAAGGAGCGCAACTGTACCTTGGATCAGTGTGAGATTGATTGGGGTTCAACTACAGTCCAGACCGAAGTTAGTTTGTAGTAGGCTAGTGTCTATAGCGGCTTAATACAGTGTGTGTTCAATCTGGACTAGGTCCCGGGGTTTTTCTGCATTTGCTGTTTCCTCGTTAACAAAACTTCTGGTGTCTGTGTTATTCATTTTCTGCATTATATTATATAATGAAATATCATAGGTTGTGCTTTGAATCGACTAATTAGGAAATCCAACCTTTGGTTGTTGATTGAAATTGATTGATCCTTGAACACTGGTCTTTGGTACCGTTGAAGTGATTTCTCTTGTATTCAATTAGACTCGCGAATTTTTATTTGCTTGAGTAAGTATTGAATCGAGAAAGAGAGATATAACTCTTTGATATACTTTTATTAAGATTGGGTCTGATTTTCTAGTTGATTCTCTTAAAAATATATTAGAGTTTTCCATACAGATTGCTTCGCGAAATATTGGGTGTGGTTGTTAGACCCCCGCTTTTTCAATAGGTTGCAAGTCTATTTTGAGATTTGTAAGATACTTTTAGGTTTGTCCTTTATTTTTTCGTTTCTTTGCATTTTATGACAAAAAGGGGGAGAAATATATGGAGTAAACAAGTGATACTGGTACTGATTTTATATTGATTGGTATCACTAAGGGGAAGGACAATTGTGCTTAAACGTTTATTTAACGAAAGTGTGAAAGCATAGACTAAGGGGGAGTAACATATCATTACAAGGGAATAACAAAGACGTGCAGGTTGATAAAATCCACCTATCTTACCTTTAGGGGGAGTAATATTTTTTGTTATTATAATGTCAACAACGACATTTAAGGATTGAATGTATACAAGTTATTGTGTTGTTGAATTCGGAATCAAGCGTATGTGTAATGAATTCTTGTAATTTGTTTATCCATATGATGTAAGAGTTTTGTCACTAAAATTGACAAAGGGGGAGATTGTTAGAGCATAGCTCGGTTGAACCCACTAAGCGTTGGTATGTCAAGTTTGGTTGTCATATTTTAGTGAATCAAAACTCATTTTAAGAGTCGCTTGATTATGTACTAGAGTCAACTTCGTATAGGTTAGTTTGAAAGTATTAGGATATGAGACATTACAAGTATTGTGAAGACTTGAAGAAGTGAAGAAGAAGAAGCTACAACGACAACATCATCCTTCCACTTGAGGTTAGTGATATTTGACTTGAAAACAATGTTCTACATGTGTTTTAAGGAAGTAAGTTCATAAACTTGTTTTATGAATCGAAAAGGAAATCGCCAGGCGTTATTGGTATTGTTATTCATTGCTTATCAACCAATATGTGTGATTAGTATAACCGTTCATGACTAGTTTGTGTTCTTGGTAACATTATTCACAAAGGCCTGACTTATGTATTGGTATGACTTTTATCAGTGAAATCGATCTTAAGTAATCACTTGAGATGGTATGATCGAGTTTGTGATTTTGTGTATGACTGACTCTGGGTAAAGGGGAGCCAATCCTAGTAAGAGGTGCAACACATCACAAAGGGGAATCGATCCTTGTATGAGGTGCAGCAAGTTTTTAGCAGAAAGGGGAACCGATCCTATGGACATGTGCAACACGTTTTTAGGCAAAGGGGAACCGATCCTATGGACATGTGCAACACATATAAGTTAGATACCATATATATGTGGGGAACCGATCCTACTACCTAGTCAACCAAATTTTAGAAAGCTAGTGTGACTACGCACAGTACTCACATGGAGGTAGAACCAAAACTTGTTTTGGTAGAACCGTTAAACCCATGATTTGTGATTGAGTGTTCTTGAACAATCACACAGTTCTTGAAAATCATGTGAACCAATTATAAAATTGTTTGGAAGTGTGACAAATCGGTTTCAATCAATATAACAGAATGTTTATACAAAGTAAGGATGTCAACATACTTTGAACACGTACAATAATGTTTATCTTTTATTGTTCAAAGTTATTCCTTAATAGCTAACGGAAGAAAATCCCAGGATCGAAAGATAAATAAGTTAAGAATCTTTTATTTAAGGTTTTTAATTTTATTTTAGGAAAATGAGAATTAGTAATGTGCATTTACTAGTTGAAGATTTTCCAAAGAGATTTTCGGCCAATATTTTTGACAGAGCATTTCCAGGAATTATGGAAACCGAATTTGGAATATATTGCATATCTTGAGAATATTTTCGGTTTTGGAAATTCCTTGGTGTCCAAACTTCCTTGTCTATAAATACTTGAAGTTGCATTTCTAGCAAACTAATCCTTCATGATAGCAAACTTCCTCGGTTATGTTGTTACTGGTGAAGCCGCCTATTCGGAGAGGAGAGTAACCTAATTAGGCGAAATCTCTCATGGCCGCTCAGTTTAAAGTCTTCTTTGGGATTGAGAAGCTCTATTAGTACCATTGGTGGGAAACTAGATAATTGCGGTTTATCTTTTTTTTTTCGTTTGATTTAATTGACTAACGGCGGTTGAACTTTGATTGCACCTAGTTTGTTTATGCTTGAGAATATTCTCTTCTGATAGTAGATTCACTCAAACTAGATCAAAGTTTCGACAGAGATCTTTAGTCTGTTTGTAGATCTAAAGACGTCTTGCGATAATCCATTGTTAACAGACTCCGTTTTGTGCGTGGTTGATCACAAGATTTTCAAGTTGTTGTGTGCAGGTGTTTATTGAAGATCTAAGAAGATTTGAAGACAAAGAAGATATTGAAGATTTCTGATTTGGGGTTCATAATCTTTGGTGTGCACAATACTTGTTTCGGTATAGAGGATCCAACTATAATCGTTTTATCCTTGTGGTAGATTAGATTGATTAGTTGTGTATATCTGCATAAATACAATTCTTTGTGATTAAAAGTATTGATTGCAAAATTTTAACAATTACTTCGGTAGTTGAGAATAAGATAGATCTAAGAACCTGACGAAGGAGTTTATTGAGATAAACAGAAGAACCTTTGTCGAACTCATATCACTTGGTTGAAGAGAGTTGCTATCAAACATATTTGTTGTTCCTTTACTGTTTGGAATACGAACCAAAGGAATTGTTCCAAGTACGTGACTTATTCATAAATTGGAGGTGTGGGAATGCAGACGGAACTAGGTGAACTATAGGTTTAGTTGATTGGTCTCAACTATACGAAGTTGGTTTGATTTTTTATAGCGGCTTAATCCTGAGAGTATTCAATTCTGGAAAAGGTCCCGGGGTTTTTCTGCATTTGCGGTTTCCTCGTTAACAAAATCTTGTTGTGTCATTTACTTTTATTTTCTGCAATTATAATTGTTTGTTATTATAATTTAAAGTAAATTGCACAAACATTAATTCCTATTTACTTGATGGCAATCCTATTGTGTTTGGTTAAGTCCGAACCTTTTATCAAGTAAACATACTTCGTTGTTGTATTTTCTCGATCTCGTATCCATAGACGATCACACGAAGTGTGAACCGATTTGTTGCATTGTCTCGACTCAGTCCATAGACAATCACTTTCGGAGAAAGGAATTATAGGTGAAAAAGTTTTAGATTGAGGTATATTTGGGTACCCTCGTCTTTTCACGGTTGCAATCGATGATGGTCGGTGGTCAGCGACGGTGTTGGTGATCTGTGCGGTGGCGGTCGTCGACGGTGGTGTTGGTAGGTGGTGGTTTTTCCAGTTGATACAGGGTGGTGGTTGATATTGTCGGTAGTTTTACTGGCAATAAGAGAATAAAAAATTAAAAATGGGGTTGCTTTTTGTTTTTGTTCTAGGATAATTAAACTAAATGCGTAGTTTGACAATTTATATAAAATGGGATTTTTCTGAAGAATTTGTTTTGTTGGAGTTTTTGTGTATAAATAGTGATAACTTTGGGATTATAACTCACGACCTATTGTTTCGTTTCTTTTCTTGTAAAGCACATCCATTAAGACAAACTAGTTGAGCCTGAAAAACTATAAAAAAAAGGTTGTTAGAATATGGAAATCCAACTTAAAACCAATTATCAATGACCGGAGTGGCCCTAAGGATTATAAACAACATAATCTTAGATAACCTAGACAATGTGGATCTAATAATCTCAACACGTCGCCTCACGTATAATCCCCTTAGGTCTAACACGTGGACAATGGATCAGTAATGCAGTCAAACGACTCCATACAAATAGCCTGCTCTTACACCATGTTAGAATATCGTCATCCCACTCAAACCCAATTAGAAATGAGTGGATTGTCCCTAAGAATTTATGAACCCAGACTCCCTCTAGACATTTCTAATTAGTTGTTTTGGATAACTAATCAGCGGAAAATTTTGATTTGCTAATCTATTTTTTTTTTTTCCAGAAAGCATTCAAGTCTTCATGTCAATTATTATGATAAGATTTATGAAATGGTTGGATGCTTGTTTTTAGTTAACAAGTTTAATTGCAGTTGTTTTTTATTTTGGTGTTTAGCAAAAATAAATATTGAATATTATATGTGTTTTTGGTTCTCGGATACAAGAGGAGACCTAAATCTTATGGTAAAATCCAAATATGAAAAACGTAATCAGAAGTGTGGAAAATAAATCTTCGTAGTTCAAAATTTTCTTCCGTATATGCTTTTTCCAAGCTATCTTCAAAGTTTCAGGGCTCAGAGTCCAAACTATTTTCAAGGTTTCATTGAAGATATCTTGAAATCCAATATATAACATCAATTCACATGACGTGTTATGTGTTGACTCCCTTAGCGCTCAGTCTGTTAAAACACAGAAAAAGAAAAGACGCCAAGTGTTAAGAGAACAGACTCTTAAGAAAAATATCACTTCTATTAACCTTTAACTCTTATACTCGAGTGACCTTTTAAAATTTAAATCTGTAAAGCATGGTATCTCTACGAGCATTGGCTGAATTAAATGATCAAGCAATTTCAAAAATGTCGCTTGACACATCAACCAATTAGCACATTTTGGTGCTCAGCGTTAAAAGACTTTACACGTTGGAAAAGCAGAACAATAGATGTATTCTTTCATGATCTATTCTGAACTCATGGGTGTCATTGAACTTAAAAGTCGGAAGATCTCCATCGAAATACATGCTCATATGGTGCGTTGAATTAGTGAAGGAAGGACATTTAGAAAGGGGACAACTAGGTTTCACTTATTTTTAGATGGGGGTTTGCCCGCTATATATTAAAAGTAGTGATTACATATTCTTATGTCCTTGGGAAATTGTGGATTAATCTTTGCATGCGCGATACATATGAAGGTATGCTGTATGCTTGTATGACCGTCTCTAATTGTGTTGCACAACGGTTGCGCACATGAATAGTGGTCTGGCCGATGGAGCTGCATAACCAGACTATGAAGCGACAAGTTGGATGAGACAAGAAAGAATACTAGGCACATGCAACATTAAGCCTCTATATCGTGTTTTTAATTAGCTTTTTTTCACTGTCATGTGTAAATATTCTAAATAGCCAATTGAAATAGTGGGTTTGTTGGAATATTTTCAACACCGCTTACCAAAGGGGGGTCCTGGGGGGCATCGCCCCCCAGGCTGTGGTCGACCTGACAGGTCAGGTCGTGGGGGTCCAGGGGAGACCGCCCCTGGTGGGGGTTTCAAGGGGGCAACGCCCCCGGAAGAATTTTTTGAACTGACGGTTTTATTTGGCCGATAAAAGCCTGTTCGAAAATTTCGAATCCAAAAGACACCATTGATGTCTGTTGATGAAGGAACCCGACGTTTCGTGAATAGAAACCTGTTGGCGAATAAAAACCTATTCCCAACAGGTGCAAAACCCTTTATAAATAGCTTCTCCCAGTTTCGTTTAAACATATAAGAAAAATCAATCTGTTTTCTCTGTTTCAAAAAGCATCATCAGAAATCAGAAATCTCTTTGTGTGTTCTTGATTGAATCAAGGGGTACAAACCTTGAATTCAGTTTTCGTTGCAGGGCTTTCATTGTATCCTGAAGGCAATATTTCGCATACCTGTTGTAATCGCCAATTGTTATTGGGAGGGTAGAAATATTTGTCTAAAAGAAATTTATACAAGCCTTGAAAGTTTTGGAGTGCAACACTTTCTTCTCTGATTCATTCATCCTTTGTGAAACCCAATTTTATCCAACAGGGTTTTAGATAGCCAACTTGAGGATTGGTGAAATATAATCAACTCGTCATGGCACAAAGGAGTTAATGCATCTGCTGATTCATTTTCAAAATTTGCTATGAATTCCCATTAGTTGTTACCACTTAATATTGTATTCGTAGTTGTAGTCCTGATCGACTACAGGGATAAGATACAAAGTCACAGCGTTTGGTACTTCAATTCCCTTTTTGCAGGTTCACGCCATTCTCTTGGATCCTTCTTGCTCTGGTGCTAGAACTTTTGTTGACAGATCAGATCATGTTCTTTCATCATATACTGCAGGTTATCTTCATTCTCTTACTTTTTTCATTTTCCTGGACATGTTCTCGAGTCTAATACAGTTGATAATTGATGCTATGATCATCTCAAGTTGCTGATGTTGCAAGAGTTAGAAAACTTGCTTCGTTCCAACGCGAAGCTCTTGCATGCGTTATTTCAAGGGGATGTATTGTGACAGTAGTATTTATATAAATGGATTTTGTGTGAAATTCTAGAAAGTTATGTTGTTTAAAAGGTTTCAGAGACAAGGAAATGATTTTTCTTTTTCCTTTAGATAGTCCCAGTTTGTTGAGAGAGTTGTGTACAACACTTGTTCCATCTACCAAACCGAAAATTGGGATGTTGTTAACTTAACTTGACCAGTTAATAGGCTTACTGCATAGAGTTTTCGAGGCTTTTTGAGAATTATTCTCAATTCTTATAACTGTCCTGTAGCTCATTTGGATATAACTTGTCTTGTAGCTCATCTTCTAAAGATCCACAATCAACAAAATAAGACCAGTATCCATTACACTCTATGTTATCCTAGGTTATTAGTTTGAGTCTAATTAAGTACATAACATTGAAATGCAGGAAATACTACTCAACTTGCTACTTCACATTTACTTCGATCATAACACTTCATAATGGTGCCACCTGCATTCCAAGTTCGGGTCGTATACGCATGACCTTGTCAGTTCATTAGGTAATTCTTGTGACTCTGCTCGGTACTTTGTATTTCTCTGGTTTTTGTTTCGCTTCAAGTTCCTTGCATGTGTTCTATTATTTTTTGATGCAGCTATTGTTTGTACCCAAAATTAATTTTGGGCACGAAACACGATTGAATCGATGATTTGATGTGTAGCTAGGGTTAGAAAATGAATTGAAGAACAAATAAAAGAGACACAGATTTAACGTGGTTAGGCAAGATGTGCCTACGTCCACGGATGAATCCCCTTGGGGAGTGATGTTTTATTGATATCAGAATTACAATGGATTTACGATGGATTTTTTCTGTATCAGCTAGTCACCCCCATTAGGGTTATAATTTCCCTTATTTATACAGTTGCAAATTAGGCTCTTCCTCTAATTTCAAGGCAGGCATGGACCGTCTTAACTTGCCCTGCATACCTCCTGATATTAATTGTATTAATCTTCCTTGCATGCCCATTGACTTGCTCTGCATGCCTCCTGGCCTTAAGCTTTCCAGCATGCCTCCCTGTATTAATTCTGCATGCCTCCTTTCTGCTGTTTGACTGCGACTGTCAAGCTTTGAATGGTATGACCCGCTGGCAGACTGGCTTGACTGGATAATACATGGTTGGAGACTGGATTGTTGACGACATAGATGGAGACTGGTTGACAGCACGACTAGCATCAAGGCTGGAAACTAGTTGGCATCACTGCTTGAGATCTGGATGGAAACTGGCTGGCTGCACTGCTGGCAATCTGGATGGAGGAATCCTCCTGTGCACAAGGCTCGACAACATGGCTGTCAGACTTGGCCGGGGGACATGGCCGGAGAGCATCGTCGGGGACATGGTCAGGGGAGATAGTCGGGGGACATGCCCGGGGGAGATGGTGGTGGGATATGGCCTGGGGACATGGCCGGGAACTGGTTGGAAGCATCGCTGGCAACATGGAAGAAAACTGGCTATAAGCGTGACTGGAAATTTGGCTTCGATAGTTGACCGATGGTTGACTTTTACCATTGACCGGATGTTGACTTTTTCTACTGACCGGTCGTTGACTTTACGAAACGCTTGGACTAGCAGGTAGCTACGTCAGTTGGCTGGATGGAAGGCTTGGATGAGGGCCAAAAGGTGATTCAAGTAGCAATTTGGCCCATTATGTGGCATTTTTACTCATGGTACAAACATCGCCCCCTCTTAACCTCCAACTTGTTGGGGGTTAAGAAAATTTCGTTTTCCTTGTTCAATGACAAAATTCGCCCCCAAGTGTGGATTATTGCTGCTGAAGTGATTGGAAACCTTCCCTTGTTGTTTGTGGAAATCATAATCAAGACGCCCCCAAGTGAGGCTATTGTGACTGGAATATCGACGGGAAACAGTTGAGCATGAACCGTTGTTATATGTAAAAACTGGAACGAAGAGTGAACTGGTCTACAACGGAAAGTGATACTGGAGCGGAGTAGTGTTGAAAGTGAGTTATAGCTGTTGATGTAAAACTGAACTGTGCAAGTTGCGTAGAACTAGACTGGTAACAGTTGTTGGAAAAGACGAGCTATATTTGAAGTCACTCAGCTGGAACCTGTGTCGGCTGTTGTTGTTTGCGAAACTTGTATTTGCTGACTGATAGTAATTTCAGCCAGACTGGGTAGCAGTAGCTGTTAGTACTGAACTGCTATCAACTCTAGGATGAGATTCAGAACTATTAGAGAAAAGGCGACAACCATATAAAGATGCCCTTCAGCAGTAATGGGCAAAACTGGATTGCAACAGCTTCAAGCAAAGATGGACTGCAAAAACTTTGATCAGCTGGATTGCAACATTAAAGAGCAAAGTTGTACTGCGGCAGCTGCGATCAGCTGGAGTGTAGGAAATGCGAGCTAGACTGTACTGCAGCAGTTGCGATCTGCTGGACTGCAGGAGTTGCAAGATACACTACACTACAGCGCTGCGATCAGCTGGGATGTAGAAGATACGATCAGTTAGATTGTGGCAGTTGTCATGGTATTGGACTATAACAGTTCGATCAAAAAGGGACTACATCAGTTGCGTCCAACTGAGTGCAGAAGTTGCTAGCAAAACTGGACTGCATCAGTTGCGTCCAACTGAGTGCAGCAGTTGCGAGCAAAACTGGACTGCATCAGTTGCGTCCAACTGAGTGCGGCAGTTTCTTAGGAACTGGACTGTAGCAGTTACTAATCTTTCTATTTGCGATAATTTCATCAAAATATTAGGGTATATGCTCGCCCCCTCTTAATCCAGTAACTCGTTGGAGGATTAAGAAGTTCAGGTTACCCTTTGTTTCGATTTCCAGCAAATGAATTTCGCATCGCATTTAGATGCTACGTAACTCACCCCCAAGCGTGTGGAGTGTTACGTAGCTCGCCCCAAAAGAGTTTCTTTAGACCATGAGGTGTTACATATCTCGCCTCCAAGTGATGGTCACCCACATTGTAGTGATATGCAACTCGTCCCCAGAAGATAGTGATTGTCATGCTGCTCAATGCTCGCACAAGGGTGCACATCCCATCTGCATCTTGCTCGCGCATGGAATGAAGTTAAATGTGTCTGCTATCTGGAATTCGTGCAGGGGGCCAATCCCACTATTCCAGATGCGCGCAGAATTGAAATGTGTGCATCTCCACATGCTTGGCATGCGGAAATGCTCGCCACATTCACTACACCATATGGCCTAATTTGAGACACATTGATTTTTGGGTTCGAGACACATATACATGTCTTTAGTGCTTCCCTAATATAAGAGTCTCAAATCAAAAATATGAATTGCTTTAATTCTAATTTTTCAACTACTCTTACAACTGTCTTAAATTTTTTACAAGAGTCTTAAATTTTTTGAACTATACAAGACCTTTTGTTAACTTCCATATATATTAGTTTACCATTTCTTTTTTATTTTAATTCTATTTTATTTCCCTCAAAAACCTCAAAATTCCCTCTTTTTCCAATTTCTAAATCCCTTAATTTTATTTCCCTCTCAAATTTCCCCCATATCTTCATCTCACACTAAATCGTTTTGAAACTAAATTCATTTGATTCACCTAAATTCCCACCATTTATTTTAGTTCCCCCATTTATTTTGGGTTTTCTTTATTTTAGATTAGAGTTAGACAATATCTTTAATATAATTCTTTTTTATTTTTTTCTTTAATAAAACTCGGTCTCCCTCTCAAGTTCTCAACTCTGTCTTATCCCCTTTCCTTTTCTTATTTCTTTCTTTATTTTTTTCTTCTGTCTTCCGCTTCTGTTTTGGTCAAACAGAGAGAAATCGAGTGAGAGGCCAGAGATCAAAACCAAAACCAGAGATCAAGCCTAAAGTATTTAACTGATTTGTGCCTTTGTAAATCTAAACAGTTGTATGAAAAACCCTATTTTATAGAGAAATTGAGAGAAACCAGTTGTGATTTTTGCTTTTAGCCTGAATCTCTCAGAAGAAGATTTAATTGAAGAAGTAAAAACCTAGAAGATATCTAACCTCAGGTATGAAATACCCCTTTTACAGATATCAAAATTATCTTCGATCTATAAACCCTAGAAAATTGATTTCTAATTTTTGTGTTGATAACTAGCAGAAGAAGATTGAAGCTACAATTATACAAGATTCAAGTAAATCTTTGAAGATTTAGGTATTACCTCTAACCCTTTGTTTTTTTTTTTTTTTCTCATTTCCATCTGAGGGTTATGTTACAATGTATTTGGTTTCTCATTCTGAGTCTTTGCGCTTGCTTGTTGATATTTAGTTTAGAGAATAAGGTTTATGAGTATGATAGAGATATTTAGTTAAGGCAAGTCAGTGAGATGTTGCTTTTAGGTACAGCTTCATCATTGCTTTTCCATGTTTCTGGTGGTTTTCAATTCATGTCGGTGATTTCAGGACTTGCAGTATAGCAGTGTGTAAATGATCTGTGTATGCTTGATGTTTCTTAGAAAGCTTTGTATACATAAAACAACATCCACAGCTGTGCAGTTGCAAATTGTTACAAGGTCGGTATTTTTAGTGCGGATCAATAGGCAGTGAAGCACTTTGTCAGCAGTTTCGGATTTTAGAATGTCAGTAGAATAGTTTATGTGAAGTGGTTAGTTTTCTTAAAGCATGGCTGCTATTGAGAACATTTGCAACTTTGCGTGTATTTGGGTAACAGATCAAATGTGCACAACCAGAAAATGTTCAAGCTGGGACTCAGTACATGAATTGATCTGATTCCATGTGTTCTAGCATCACATGGAATTTCTATGTAGCCAGATGTATGTATGTTTTGGTTTCCGCTGTTGATTACCTAGTTTAGATGGTCATCTTGCATGCACATCCATCTCATGTTTTTCTTTTTCATCTGCGTACAGAGAGATTACGAAGAATACAAAGTAAGAGTTAATGCTTTAGTAGCAAAAGCCCAGAATACACCAGATGAGGGGTGGACGATGCAAGACAGTACATCTTGGCCAGGAAACAATCCTCGTGACCACCCTGGCATGATTCAGGTACTGCTATTAAATTTTTCCACCTCATTTACAGCCCTCCCAACTTATTTTCCATTGTTTATGTAAGAGCATGATTCATTAACTCGTTGAGGTTTATGGTGTGAATCAGAATTATAAGTATCATTTGTATTCCACTATATCTTCCTAGAAGCTTCAAAAGATTATTACCCAAACTATGCTCAGCTAAGTTTGTAAGTAGTTAATTTAATGTTAAAGTACGAGAGTTGATCCAGGTCAAACTCCTTTTAACAAGCTAGATTATTTTGTCCAGATTTTTTGTTTAATTCCTTTTCAAGTTCACCAGCTTTTTGCCAGTAACCTGTTAAACGATCATATAATAGAAATTCATGTTTTCCACTTGCACGAGCATGGCTCATTTTATTTATTTTTGTCTCCTCACCTGCGTTTTGTCCTCCTTTGAAGGTTTTTCTTGGACATAGTGGTGCACATGACATAAATGGAAATGAACTTCCACGGCTCGTATATGTATCCAGAGAGAAAAGGCCTGGCTATACACACCACAAGAAGGTTGGTGCCATGAATGCGCTGGTAAACAGTCTACACAATTGACGGCAAATATTACAAAGAAAAAGTTTCTGTCATGTGTTGTAATGTGGGCTGAAATGTTGGTTTATTACAGGTTAGAGTGTCTGCAGTCCTCACTAATGCTCCCTACATTCTTAACCTTGATTGTGATCATTATGTCAATAGCGAGGCAGTTCGTGAGGGCATGTGTTTCATGATGGATCCACAAGTTGGTAAAACGTCTGCTATATTTAGTTTCCTCAGAGAAATATATAGCAAGTGTGCTTCCCAAAGCCATCAATGTTTTGAGATGCTTAGTGGCACTTCTAAATTACTGATGATAAAATCCATTTCTGCAGACTGTGATGAGCATGATAGGTATCTACTGATTTCTCAGATGAGCTTCGAGAAGACTTTTGGGTTATCTACGGTATTCATTGAATCTACTATGATGGAGTATGGAGGAGTAGCAGATTCTGCCAACCCATCAACTCTGATCAAGGAGACAATTCATGTCATTAGCTGTGGATATGAAGAGAAAACTAAATGGGGGAAGGAGGTGAGATTTCCATATACATTTCATATCTTAAAGTGACATTAACTAGTTTGTTCTTGTATTGGTACTTGGAACTGGGATTTTGTTCCATCTATGGTTGTATATTGATATCGTCATCTTGTCTGTTTTTTTTTGTTTTTTTTTTGTTCGAGTGTTTGATGTTGAGGTTTAACTTCAATTTTGTTTAGTGGATCTGATAGTTACTATGTATTTGATTTCTCATTCCGTGTCTTTGATGAAAAAGCGGGGGTCTAACAACACCACCCAATATTTCGCTTAGCAATCTTTATGGACTAACTCCGAAATATTTTGCTAAAGAATCAACTGGACAGTCAGACTCAATATAGATAAAAGTATCTCAAGGAGTTAATATTTCTCTCTTGATTTGATGCTTACTCAAGCTAAAATCAATTGCGAGTCTTTATCAAATACAAGGAATAACTTGGACAGTACCAAAGACCAATGTCCAAGGATCAATCAACAACCAAAGGTTGGATTTCCAATTGATGGTCACGAACGCATAACCTGTATTATTTCAATTATATAAAATATAATGCGGAAAAGAAAAAATACTGACACCAAAAGTTTTGTTAACGAGGAAACCGCAAATGCAGTAAAATCCCGGGACCTAGACAGATTGAATACACATTGTATTAAGCCGCTACAGACACTAGCCTACTAGAAGCTAACTTCGGACTGGAATATAGTTGAACCCCAATCAGTCTCCCACCGATCCAAGGTACAGTTGTACTCTTACGCCTCTGATCCCAGCAGGATACTTCGCACTTGATTCCCTTAGCTGATCTCACCCACAACCAAGAGTTGCTGCAACCCAAAATCGCAGACTTGATAATAAACAAATCTGTCTCACACAGAAAAGTCTATAAAAGGATAAATTTGTCTCTCATAGATAAACCCTAGGTTTTGTTCCGTCTTAAGATATGAAATCAAGGTGAAGAGGAACCAATTGATAATCCGGTCTTATATTCCCGAAGAACAGCCTAGATTAATCAATCACCTCTCTACAACTTTCCTGACTACACAGGCGGTTTGTCGAGGAATCACAAACAGTGAGACGAAGATGTTTGTGACTTCTTTATCTTGCCTATCGGAGAACTCTCACGATCTCAAGCCAATCAAAGATTGTACTCGTACGATAGAAGATGCAAGATCAGATCACACAACTACGATAAAAGTAGTAACGGTCTGGCTTCACAATCCCAATGAAGTCTTTAAGTCGTTAACCTGGTTTTAGAGAAGAAAACCAAAGGTTAAAGGAGAATCGACTCTAGCGAGCGCACTAGTATCACACAGACGTGTAGGTATTAGTTTTGCACAATGCTAGATGTCTCCTTTATATAGCCTTCAAATCAGGGTTTTTCCTTAGTTACAAAGCAATCCATATTCACCGTTAGATGAAAACCTGATTTAGATTCAAGATAATATTTCCCAACCGTTAGATCGAAAACTTAGCTTGTCACACACACTTGGGTAGACGTTTACTGGGTTTGTGAAAACCATGCCCAAACGTGTACGTGTATGTTGGTTCAACATAGTAACCCAAAAGGTTAACCATATGAGCATTTCATATTAACCTTGTTCTTCTTCACCATAACTAGTTCAATTGACTCAAATGAACTAGTTAAAGAGTTGTTCAATTGCTATGAGATCTTATGTAATTAAACAAGACACAATTGAAACACAGATGATTCGATTCGATTGAATCGGCTCATGAACTTTATACCCACGGTTTGCATAAAGCATTCCTTAGTAATTTAAGTTTCATGTTCAGAGCACATCTTTAGATCATAACCTATTAATCTCACAAACAAATTCGCGGACTTAAGACAACCGGTGGAGTTTTCCAAACTTAGCAGAAAATCTCGGCAAAGAGACTTCCGCCAGTTCGCAGACTTACACGCAAACGAGTTTTTGGAAAATCCCAGCAGAAATTCTCGGTACAAGAACTTCCGTCAGTTCGCGGACTTGGCAAAGCCAATTCCTCCGGTTTCTCTCAATCAACAAAGTTCGAAAACTTCGGATTAAGGAATACATGGTTATGTAATCTAAACTCTCATTCCAATCATTGAGACATTCTTAGAGGACGTTATATATATGTTATCCACAGACCGTTTCGCGTCATAGCAATTCTCAAAGTAATTGAAATTTTTCATGACTTTCGTCACTAGGTGAAGATAAACTTGATCAAAGAGAAACGCTTTACCAACACATGATTTCAAGATATAGATAGACGAGATATACTCGGCTCGAAATATCAAATGTGTATGATCCAGTCTATATAGCATACGACTTTTGTCTCATAAGAAGTAGGAGATAGAAGAGATATACTTTTGAGTGATAGATAAGTTCAAGTCTCCACATACCTTTTTGTTGATGAAGTTCCACGGTTCCTTGAGTAGATCTTCGTTGTTGTATGATGAATCTCCATGAAGTCCTTGAGCTCAACTACACTTTTATATCCTAGTCCGAGACTTAGCTATGTAGGCTAGAAATCAAGACTCATAGTTTTGATCACTAACATTGACAAACATGCTTGAGATAGCAACGCATGTGAGGTCGACCGATCTATGCTCTAACAATCTCCCCCTTTGTCAATTTTAGTGACAAAACTATTAATACATATGGAATACAAAAAAGATAAACTTTAGTGGCTCCTATTCCATAGTCTAATATTCAACGTTCCCTGAAATCTTCGTCCTTCCAAGTACTCCAATGATCCCAAAGGTTGTAACAACGTGTTCGGTTGGGAGAATTGAGAGCTCAGTAATCCGATTACAAGGTAATCACCGCAATTCTCTGAACCGAATACAGTTTTGGAGCCCGGAATCCAATTCCTGGAGAATTGAATTACCCCCAAAACCTAGTTTTCAATTGCATCAGTAGATGGGTGGAATAGAATCGAATTACAGGGAATCAACGTAAAATGTCAAAATTATCCCTTAATGATCGGATATGTATTACAGTTTTTACTCATAACAAGAGACGAAATTGAACAAGGTTGGTGATGGTGGTGGCTGGTGATGGTGGCGGTGATGTTGCTTACAGGTGGTGATGTTGGTGGTGGTGGGGTGGTAATGGTATTGACGACGGTAGTGGTTTCTGCTGGTGGCGATGGCGGTGGTTTCTGCTGGTTGTGATGGTGGTGGTTGCTGCTGGTGGTAATGGTGATGGTGGTAGTAGTTTCTTCTTTACATTCTGATGTATTATTTGATTGTAATTGTGATTATGGAGATGATGAGATTGAAGAAACAAGGACATTTAAGGTGATTTGATTAATTTGGATTACTAGGAATTCGACTATCTCAACCAAACAATATTTTTTTGATCAAGGAATGGAATTGAATTCCTTAGACTTTAAAACTTTGAAACGAACACGGTGTAAGTTTAGCATCACCGTTGTTGAAGATCCGTAGCTATAACAATGAGAGAAATCGATATTCTCGATCATTATTATACTGTGTCATAGTATTATTATGTAACATCATAGTCCAATTGTATCACGACTTTAAGAATAATACTATGGTGATATGTATCACTCCCCCTTAGTCAATACTCCATCTCGATCATGGAAACCACTCCCCCTTACACAATGATCCAAAAACCATATGTATTTGTAGTGTGAACTACAATATTTCTCCTCCTTTTTGTCAATAAAATTGGCAAAGGTACAAGAACGGGATCATAATGAAATTTCCACAAGAGACATTCCATAGACTAAAAGAAAAATACATGCCAACTTAATTTAGATGCAATCATAAAGTCGAAGCTAGATGCATTCATCAAGGAATTTTAAGATACAAGTTAACCCCTATAAAATTCCACAGCCGCACACCCCGCAAGATATTACCATTAAGCACAAGTTCAAAAGAACTCTCCCCCATTTGATGTCATTTCCGGAAGAACAACAAGAGAGACCTTAATTTCGAAAGAAAATAAGGATTTTTAAATTGGACACAAAAAAACCATAGAAATGATTTTCTATATTCAAAACTCAACCAAATTAATCACAAGAAAACCCATGATTAATTTAATTGGAATACACAACTAAATCAAACCACAAAAGTGATCAATTTAATTGAAGGTTCTCAACATAAGTAAACTTACAGAGCTACGACTAAGGTAATCATACGGAGACGACTAACTTACTCGTTCACATACTCAACATAAGGAAAAACCTTACGAAATATACGACTACATCAACCAATAGAACATGATTAGTATAGCCGTTCATATACTCAACACAAGAACTTGTGGAATACAAACAACCAAACTAATCACAAAAGTAATCAATTTAATTGTCAAAAGATTTGCTCGACAAAAGAAGACTTTCGGAGCAAATAACTAAATAACCAACCAAGATGATTAATTTAGTTCATAATTCTCAACATATAGCATCTTATGGAACAACCAACAAGGCCAATATTAATCGAAAAAGTTGTAAGGTGCTCAACATAAGATACACAATGGAGCCTTCACGGTAAAACATAACAAAATGGATTAATGAAGATCAATACCGTGGATAACATACAAGGATCTATTTTATTTTCCATCACTATTTGCATAACGACATAATAGACTTTTATCCTTGTCAAACAAAAGATTTCATCCTATTTTCCATCAAATAAATGATTGCATAGGCATAACTTTTGTAATTGTAAAAAGTTCATTCGTCCTTTCATTAATATGAATACCAATTCATGAACGACTTTACTTTTGACAGCATATGAGACCTTCAAGTTCACGGATGCAAACAATACATATCCCATAATCAAATTGCAATATCACAAAATCATAACGATCAATACTGCAAAAACATCATCCTCCAAATATTCTTAGAATTTAAAAACCAATAAACCTAAAAAATAACAAAAAAGATGAAAACAAAAATAGCTATGTGTAGTCACAATCATCGCTATTGAAAGCACTAGTTATTCTTCCAACTAATCCAAAAAGAAGACATACTAGGCAACCAACTAGACCCAAGATCATACGAAAAACTAAATCCTGTCTGCAACCAGGGATTGAACAAGAACGAGTTCCTCAGTTGCCTTCCTTAGTTCATCTTTTAGGTAGTCTAGATTCCGTGTTGCGATACCAAGTTGTTCGCGTACGACCTTAAAGTCTCCAAGAAGATTTCCTACCAGTTGTGAAGAAATCTGAACTGGAAGTTTGTCTTCATTTTCATGATCAAGAGCATGAAAGCATGAGATATCAATAGGACATAGCTCATTATCATCAACCTTGTTGCTTCCCTCCATTGTGCACCAAAAAGATTTTTAGAGAATCTTTTTGCACCTCTGGAACACATTATATATATAAGGAATTCCATCAAACCCTAGGAAACATGAATTTTGTGAGGGTTGGTGAGTGTACTAGAGAAACGGGCCTATGAAAGACCAGGAATCCCAAAGAAAATTAAAAGAAATAGATGTTGAGGAGCAAACGGAATAAAGTAACATCGAATGCAGTACAATCCTGACAGCTTTCTCAAGACGAAAAAAATCTTAAGAATCAAGAGCATCCCTTTTTAACAAGACAAAAATTAAAAAGAGATGCAACATGAACATGCCAGGGTGTAATAAGATGAACATCTTGCTCATTATTGTTTAGTTCTTCTTTTTCCTTTTCATCGGTATTAAACAAACTACCTGGTTTAGTTGAAGAAGTATTATCAAGAGACGATTTAAAAGTACCTGGGTTAACAACATTCCATGTTTTCTTGATATTCCGTCTTAGTCTGTTTATGTGAATCTTCAGATCAGAGACTCGATTGTTGACATGTAAGAAATCTGAATTGGATTCACAGTCCTTTTTGAGAAAATTAGAGGAACTTAACTCGTTTTTATTTCTTCTGTTCATTTTTCTCCTTCCAGACTGATTTACAGCACCTGTCACACTTTTGGTGTTTTTCCTTCCACCATTATAGGCATCCTTCGGTTTGAAGACATAACTAGGAAAAGCCTTATCACAGTATATCCCTTGAGGTCGAACAGGGTTGATTCCAATATGTGATATAGGTTTAACAACTTCTTAGACATCCAATTAAGAATATTGTGAAGTTTTTCATTCCTTATCCGAAGACGACACCTTCCCTCAGAGTGTCCTTTGTTTCTGCAGTAATAGCAGTTGAAGGACTTACGTTCAGTAGTTCTCTTTTGAGCAGATTTAGAAGAAGTAGAATCCTCGTTTTTTCAAGCTGACAGAGGTTCTTCACATGGAGAAATATTAACAGCTTTAACAAACTTAGTCTTACCACTGTTAGGAGCGTATGTTCCTTTATATCCCAGACCACGTTTGTCATGATGTTCTTTACAGGCTCCCAGCATAGAAGACAGTTTTGTAGATCTAGAAACGAGCCTATTTAGATTCTCTTCCAGTGATTTTACCTTATTATGAGCAGCTGTGAGTTTGGTTTCCAAGGATTTCTCTTTGATAAGAAGACTGCGTTATTTGTCATTGAAACTCTTCTGTTGAGATTCACATCTTGCTTCAGTTTCGGCAAGCCTCTCTTTTAGTATACGGAGGTTACAAAGAATATTATCACATTCATATTTTTTTGAGCGAACCTCTTCTTCATGATCTTTAACGGTAGATTGTAACAGTTTGTATCCACCATCATAACCTTTGAAGAGTTTTCTCAACTTTCTGTTTTCTTGACAGAGAGGACCCATATACTTTCTCAAGCAAGCAATTATCCTTGTTTCCTTCAATTCACGATTAAACAACTTGATGCATTGAGAAACTTCCTCATCAAGACTCTTTCCGTCTTCAGAATCACTATCATCCGAGAGATCATCCAACTGTTCATCAAGAGATTTCTTCCAGTTGAATTTAGATTTAGCTGAAGGAGACGAGAAGGAGTTTTCCTCAGTGGCTTCATATCTTTGAAACTTGTCTGAGTAGTACTAAACTGATGTTGCGTTGTCAGAGATAGTACTCTTGTCCATAGAGTCAGATCGCTACAAACACGAACTTGTTAGGTCTTAAACGTGTTTGCCTGCTCTGATACCAGTTGAAAAAGCGGGGGTCCAACAACACCACCCAATATTTCGATTAGCAATCTGTATGGACTAACTCCGAAATACTTTGCTAGAGAATCAACTTGACATTCAGACTCAATCTAGATAAAAGTATCTCAAGGAGTTAATATCTCTATCTTGATTTGATTTTTACTCAAGATAAAATCAACAGCGAGTCTTTATCAAATACAAGGAATAACTTGGACGGTACCAAAGACCAATGTCCAAGGATCAATCAATATCAATCAACAACCAAAGGTTGGATTTCCAATTTATGATCACGAACGCACAACCTGTATTATTTCAATTATATAAAATATAATGCGGAAAATAAATAACACAAACACCAGAAGTTTTGTTAACGAGGAAAATGCAAATGCATAAAAACCCCGGGACCTAGTCCAGATTGAATACACACTGTATTAAGCCGCTACAGACACTAGCCTACTACAAGCTAACTTCTGACTGGACTATAGATGAACCCCAATCAGTCTCCCACCGATCCAAGGTACAGTTGTACTCCTACGACTCTGATCCCAGCAGGATACTGCGCACTTGATTCCCTTAGATGATCTCACCCACAACCAAGAGTTGCTGCAACCCAAAATCGCAGACTTGATAATAAACAAATCTGTCTCACACAGAAAAGTCTATCAAAGGATAAACCTGTCTCCGACAGATAAACCCTAGGTTTTGTTCCGTCTTAAGATATGAAATCAAGGTGAACAGGAACCAATTGATAATCCGGTCATATATTCCCGAAGAACAGCCTAGATTAATCAATCACCTCTCTACAATCCTTCCTGACTACACAGGCGGTTTGTCGAGGAATCACAAAAAGTGAGACGAAGATGTATGTGACTTCTTTATCTTGCCTATCGGAGAACTCTCACGATCTCAAGCAAATCAAAGATTGTACTCGTACAACAGAAGATGCAAGATCATATCACACAACTACGATAACAGTAGTATCGTAGTGTGGAAACGACCACATGAGTAAGGATTGCCATGGATGGCTATGATATGACGCCATTCCTAGGGATTCCTGGGCCCCACACGGCTCGTGGCATGTTGTGGGGCCGAAGTGGCATAATTTTTGTTGGGAAAATTAGGGTTTTGGTTAATGTAGGATTGTGCTTCTGATGGGTTTTCAAAATGGTTGTGGTAATAGTGGTAAAACTGGGTCTTTTCAGACTTGTGAAGAAAATAATTTTTTAGATTTAAATTAAAAATAAAAGATAAAACAAATTCAAAATTCAAAATTATGTAAATATTATGGAAAGACCAGGGTTTAGGATTTCACCATTCACCAAAATTCATGTGATTCAATAATAACTATTATCATGCAATTCTGGACATTATAATTCAAATCAAAAACAATTGTGATTCTAATCATTGCCTAAATCAGATTTTCAAAACATCCATTGTTAATCGCAAGCATGAAATATCAAAAGCAATAAACCAAGCATATTTCATCAAGAGAAAACACAATTAATTAAAAAAATCATTTATTCAATTTTCATTCAGTGCAACTAATCATTAAAGGATTGCATAAATAAATTTAAATGAATTTTACCACATAACTTTTGGAAGGATGGCTTCCTCCATCACCCCTGGGATTGGGTTTAGCTCCTCATCCCAAAAACACACTCACAAGATAAATTCATGGCTAAAATAGGTGTTTTTATTGATGTATATAAGTTGAAACAGGAATTAGCAACGCTGTAGAAGTGTTACAGCGTCACTGTTACAAAGGGGTAAGTGCTATTGAAGACTGTTGTAAACGATAAGCTTTTACTGCTGTAAAAGAACGACACTGGTATTGTTATTTAAGACTGCTAAAGAACGACTGACTATGTGAGTCTGTTCTTCGTGTTCTTGAAGCTCTTCAATGGCAGAAGCAGCAGCAGCACTGTCTTCTCTGTAATCGCTTCTCCTCGGCTCTCCTGGACTCTAAACTCTCTCCTAAGGTTTTCTAACCCTTCTATGATGAAAACACAACTATTTCTAGCTATACAACTCCCTAGAAACTCGATCAAATCCGAGAATAATCTCATTATTCTTCTCGGCAGTTTGGAGAAAAATCACTTTCCTGTTGATTCACGTGGTTCTGTTGGCTATTCTCTCGTATCCAAACTACTCTCTGACCTGGAATAAACTGAATTGGTATATATCCACACAAGAATATCCTATAAATCTCTCTGACCAATCCCAAACCCTAAACAGAGAAGTCGTATCCTGTTGGGATTTTGATCAATTATTCCGACTTATCCAGCCCAATTGGATGGGTCTAGACGATTGCATTAGGCCTGTTATGTCTTCTAGAGTCCGTAGGTACCAAATACACCCGTTTAATCTCCTCAGAACTCGCTAAGAATTCAACTCCAAAACTGTTATCGCTGCAGCCAATTCTTCCTGCCAATTTCTGTTTTGAATTTTGAAGATGACCTCCCCCTATCCAGTTCCGGTGTCCCTTTAGCACATGCCCTGAAATGGGGTGCCCTTATCCAAATTAGGGGTGCCTTTAGCAGTTCTTCTGGGATGTTTTCTGCACTTTTTCAGGGTTCCTCCGGGGTATTTCCGGTACACTATCAACGGCAATCCAAGGGCCACATTTTTAGCCAATTTTGCCGCAAAGCCTTATTTATCCAAAAACACCTACAAAAGCATAAAAGACCATAATAAGTACAAAATCGAGCACTAATAATATATACAAATGAGATATATTAGACACATAAATGTGTCTATCAAATACCCCCAAAATTATTATTTGCTAGTCCCGAGCAAATCAAAACTATAAAATAAAATCCTAACTCACTGTCGCAGGCATCGTCGATTGCATTTAGCGTATGCAATAAGCCTTTAAACCCCTAGGTGGCCCTAGTGGCCGAGCTATAGTCTCCGGAGGGTTTACTAGAGATATACCCACAAAATCTTTACTCCAGACCCTAGCTATCTACGCAGAACCTCGGAAAGCACTAAAGAACCTCCTTGGTTGGCATACTTATTGATTATTGGAGGAAGTACCCTGATGCAAAATTCCAATTGTTGTACACGAGTTTGCACTCAAGCATACTAAAATTCATATAAAGTGACAGAGCTCTACTCAAATAGTTGCACTATGGACATCAATATCCGGAGTCAAAACTAATCACATGGATAGATCAAGAAGATGGATATAGAAAAACATAGATGGTTTTGATGTTTACTAAGTGAACGGCGTTTCCCATATCTGTCTGAAGGCCTCCGCTAAAATGAACCTATCCTAATGGATTGAGGTACTAGTCTGAGTAATATCAACACACTGGCATATACAAGGGAACCAGTGGTCGATAACCTAACTCTAGGTCAACACAACTGGCATATAAAAGGGTACCAATGGTCGACTTTATTGAATTTATTCCTTTTGGTCAAATGGTCTGGTCTCAAATTTTATTTATTTTTCAACTGTTTCAACTTTTTTTTTTTTTTGGTATCTCAATCACTCTAATTCACCCTAGCATTGGTAACAACTTGAATCGTGGGCCCCACCTATCACCTAGAGAAACATAGTTTAAAAACAAAATAAAATAAAAATAGAAGTGAAAAGGACTCAATGAGATATGGTGAAACTATCATGTTATTTCTAACACCTGAGCTTTGTGCTTTTATGAATAGTATCTTTAGATGTTTCCATCTAATCAGATTGGTTCCTCAACTCCTACAACCAAAATGCTTCCATCCACTTAGATTAGTTAGTGCAATCCTTAATAGGCATAAATTTCTAGGCTCTGGAGTTTATTTATTATGCAACTAAAAAGTTTCTCCCATACCCCCAAACTTAAATCTAACATTGTCCTCAATGTTCTAAAGATGAAATTAAAAGCATGAACAAGGAGAAACTATGACCAATGAAGCAAAAGAGATAAGGAAAGATATTACCGTGTCGCTTGAGCATGGGATACCTCCCAAGATGTGCTAAGTTTAAAGTCTTCAGTCAGACTTAGGAAAGGATTAGTCAACTCGAACCATAAAGTAACAGTCGAAATAACTGTGGGTCTTTAAAACTAAATAGAGCTGACCAAAGAAAACTGCAATGAACCAAGAAAGTGAACAAGACTATCATGCCCTTACTTAGTTTCCTGATTAAGAAATTTATATCTAATTGTGGTTCAGGTTCTATGAAAGGGTCTAAATAGAAAATTTTCATTGGCTGCGTTTCTTCATAGGTGGGATCCGAATCATTAGGTCCTAGAGTCTGGAAAAAGTCAAATATGATCTTAGAAGCGCACAATAATAACCTAAATAACCGAGGATCTTCTAAGTCAATAAGATTTGACTTACATAATTGACCACAATGAGAGTAGTGGTCATTCTTAAGCAAATGTGTCGATTCTATTTTCCTAAAGCATTTAGGTTTAGTCTCACAACTTAATATTCGACACATTTGGAATATAAACGTTCCCACAGTTGGAAGAAAACTATTTGGTGGGAAAACAAAGTCAATCTGGGGATCATAGCCTGGGAAAACCACATCAACCAGAGGATGGGTTTCTAACGACTGAACTTCTTCCTGGACATCATTAGGTTCGGGAAAACGAGTATGAAGGTAATCTTGTAAAATTGTCGAGGTAGAGATATCAAGTCCTAAGTGAAGGGACTTTCTGAGAGCTAAAGGTAAGGAACTAGGAAGGTGATAATCACCCCCAAACTTAGAGTTTTCAGTGTCTCTATATAGACTAGTTACAATCTCCCTAATTTCTGGATCATTAGATTCTTGAAAATGGTAAATTGATTCTTCTAATTTATTAACAGGTAGTACATCTTTACTCATCTCTACGGGTATATCTTCTTCATCTAATACTATTGTTTCTAAGTCGCTAGACTCTAAAACAACATTTTAGGAATAAACCCGTTCCTCTAAACCACTATCGGCTTCGTAATCAAAAGGAAAAACTACATCGTCTAAAACGGTGGTATCCCTAATCAAATCCTCGTCCTTTTGAATAGGTGAATAATCATAAAAATTATTTGGATTTGTACTAGAAATAATATAATCATTATAAAGCTCAATTGGATTAATAGATTCCTGATCACTATGCCTACATATTTCAGATTCTTAGTTACTACTATCCTCATCATCATAATAGTACAAAGATGATTGAACCTTATCCAAATAAGTAGTGTCTTTTATTCTAGCCTCGTCCTCTAAATTAGGCAAATATTCACTATTGATATCAAGGGTAGAATTAGAAACCCTATTTTGGAAATTTAGATTATTTCGAGCAGCATTAGCCAACTATTCATTTTCAGCCTCTAGACGTGCCTGAATTTCACTGAGCATAACACTTATACGTTCACCACTCTCGTTTATCATATCAGAATATCGTGTACACTCTTCTTTTGAACTATTCATTGCAACTAAACGTTTATACGTCCTTTCAATCCGTTGTTGGGTTTCTTCTAGAGATTGAACAGGTTCAGAAATATCATAATCAGGAATAGTTTCCAAAAACGAGTAACCAGTACTATAGTGTTCCTGATTTTCTTGCTCGTAAGACCAATTCGCGTGTGGATAGTAATTGGGCTCACCATGGTATGAACCATAACCTTGAAAAGGTTGGCGTTCCCAACTACTATTCCCACCATGGTCATAAAAATGATGATGTCCATATTCAAATTCAGATTGATACTCATTGTATTGGCTTCTGTCATACCAGTTCGACATTCTTAATTGCAAGTGAATTCTACACAATCACAAACAAGGCTGACTCGACCAAATCAAACCTATAGAATCTAGCAAACAAAAAGCATGATGGCTCCACTTAGATTGTTTTCTAGACCAGCTTCTATTCCTTCGAAAAGGAATTCGTTACAATTTGAGCAGACCCCTTTGAAATCAATCCGAGCTAATGTAAGTTGAATCGAGGCGAGGGAAGCTTAGTAGAGCTTTGATACCCAAGGCCTCACCGCATTAGAAGGCGGCGCAGTTACGCATTCAACTCACAGAAACCATCATGAACTTTGAAGTGTGCTAAAAGAGCAACCAATATTTTTCGAACTAGTTTCCTATTAAGCTCGTTACCCTATTGGTCTCGTTCTATTCCAAATTTTAAAGCTTGGGTTCACGTTAGGTTTCTTTTTCCTAAGGCGGACAAGAAGGGAGCGGTGATGAAATCCGAACCCTTATCTTGTATTGGCCGGCCTTGCCCTTTACTAGGAATTTAAAAACAGTCCAAATTCGTCCTCAATCAATGAATCACCTTAAGGAATACAATAACTCGCTTACAGGAGATTCGCGAGTGTTTCGATGGACTTACCTCTCGTACCAGACGGGGGATGAACCGTTGAAGTTGACTCGGGCCACGACTCCTATGTCATGTACGAACCCGAGGGGCCGAGACGATATAATAATCGTCGTCCTTCCCTGCAAACAGTTTATATATGTATATATATATTTTTTTTTATATATATAACCCTTCCGTAGGGTTTAAAAAAAAATAAAAATAAAATAATGTCCCGATTTTCCAGTCCAAAGAAAAGAAAAAGAAAAAAATAAAAATAAATAATAATAATAATAATAATAATTACAAAAAAATGGAAAGTCTCTTAAAAAAAATAATTCTCTCTTTTTTCTTCTTTTTTTTTTTGCTTTGTCTTTTTTCCTTCTCTTTTAGCTTTAAGCTTTGATTCCACGGTCTTTAGTATCCAACTTCAAACCTGTAATACAAAGACACAACCAAAGAGACGTAAAAAGAACAAATGGAATAATAAAAAATAATAAAAACCTAAAAATTCTACCTAAACACAAATCCGCGTCGGTGGGGCCAAAAATTTTATGGTTTTTCAAAATGGTTGTAGTAATAGTGGTAAAACTGGGTCTTTTCAGACTTGTGAAGAAAATAATTTTTTAGATTTAAATTAAAAATATAAGATAAAACAAATTCAAAATTCAAAATTATGTAAATATTATGGAAAGACCAGGGTTTAGGATTTCACCATTCACCAAAATTCATGTGATTCAATAATAATTATTATCATGCAATTCTAGACATTATAATTCAAATCAAAAACAATTGTGATTCTAATCATTGCCTAAATCAGATTTTCAAAACATCCATTGTTAATCGCAAGCATGAAATATCAAAAGCAATAAACCAAGCATATTTCATCAAGAGAAAACACAATTAATTAATAAAAATCATTTATTCAATTTACATTCGGTGCAATTAATCATAAAAGGATTGCATAAATAAATTTAAATGAATTTTACCACATAATTTTTGGAAGAATGGCTTCTTCCATCACCCTTGGGATTGGGTTTAGCTCCTCATCCCAAAAACACACTCACAAGATAAATTCATGGCTAAAATAGGTGTTTTTATTGATGTATATAAGATGAAACAGGAATTAGCAACGCTGTAGAAGTGTTACAGCGTCACTGTTACAAAGGGGTAAGTGCTATTGAAGACTGCTGTAAACGATAAGCCTTTACTGCTGTAAAAGAACGACACTGGTATTGTTATTTAAGACTGCTAAAGAACGACTGACTATGTGAGTCTGTTCTTCGTGTTCTTGAAGCTCTTCAATGGAAGCAGCAAAAGCAGCACTGTCTTCTCTGTAATCGCTTCTCCTCGTCACTCCTGGACTCTAAACTCTCTCCTAAGGTTTTCTAACCCTTCTATGATGAAAACACAACTATTTATAGCTATCCAACTCCCTAGAAACTCGATCAAATCCGAGAATAATCTCATTATTCTTCTCGGGCAGTTTGGAGAAAAATCACTTTCCTGTTGATTCACGTGGTTCTGTTGGCTATTCTCTCGTATCCAAACTATTCTCTGACTTGGAATGAACTGAATTGGTATATATCCATGCAAGAATATGCCATAAATCTCTCTGACCAATTCCAAACCCTAAACTGAGAAGCCGTATCCTGTAGGGACTTTGATCAATTATTCCGACTTATCCAGCCCAATTGGATGGGTCTAGACGATTGCATTAGGCCTGTTATGTCTTCTAGAGTCCGTAAGTACCAAATACACCCGTTTAATCTCCTCAGAACTCGCTAAGAATTCAACTCCAAAACTGTTGTCGCTGCAGCCAATTCTTCTTGCCAATTTCTTTTTTGAATTTTGAAGATGACCTCCCCCTATCCAGTTCCGGTGTCCCTTTAGTACATGCCCTGAAATGGGGTGCCCCTTATCCAAATTAGGGGTGCCTTTAGCAATTCTTCTGGGATGTTTTCTGCACTTTTTCAGGGTTCCTCCGGGGTATTTCCGGTACACTATCAACGGCAATCCAAGGGCCACATTTTTAGCCAATTTTTCCTCAAAGCCTTATTTATCCAAAAACACCTACAAAAGCATAAAAGACCATAATAAGTACAAAATCGAGCACTAATAATATATACAAATGAGATATATTAGACACATAAATGTGTCTATCAACTTCTGAGTAGAAAAACCCTAATTTGAGCTTATCATGGCGTTGGCCCCAAACAGGAGGTAGGTTAGCACGTAGGGCGCTATTTATGGCGCGTTTGGCAGGTTTGGCATGTCGTTAGCATGTTGACGCGGTAAGTGGCATGTTTGGCATGTGCACTTGGCATGCCTGTTTGGCGTGTGTGATTGGGATGCTTTTGGCATGTTTGGCATGTCGTTAGCATGTTGGCGCGGTTTTTGGAAGCCAACATGGTATGACGACATCTTGACACCTCTTTTAAAGCTGTGACAGGTTTAGAGCAACCTGATTAGCCGAAAAAGGGAAGGACGGCTAAACATGGTGTGGCCACACTTCCAGCGTGAGTGTGGCGGCTTTAGAGCGACCTGATTGGTCGATGGAAACTGGGGCCGGAAGGTATGGGCCCAACCACAACTGGTGTGAGCGCGACGATTTTCAGGCGACCTGATTGGTCGAGGGAAGTAGGGCCGGTTTAGGATGGGGGCGTGGCCAATGGAGAGTGGCGCCAGCTGGCCTAAATAATGTTCACTCCTCCCTTTGTTGTCCTGTGGCTCCTTTTTTCTAATTCTGGGCAAGGTTTCACACCTACTAATCTATGGAGGATTAATTACGTAGTTTGCCTAGGCTTAAATTTCGACAAGCAAGGTCTGATATACTGTGCAAGGCGCAAAATACTAACTTTTGCAAATTAGTCAGGGTAATCGATTGACTATGTGTTGACACAGAGTTCTTTTAATATCATTGCCAGAGAGCAGCATGCTTTCTGATTGAATACCTTATGCAAAGACCTTATCCTTGATATTTGGAAATTCGCGCTACTCTGCTGCGAGTGAACACAAATGGTCATGCCATACCAACATTAAGGGTTCAGCCGAGGAACCTAGCATAGAAAGCATTCAAAGAAACTTATATTAAGTGAATATAGGCAAGGCACCGAAATTTACAGAACATCTGGGATGGTTGCTACGTGCGCTAGTCTGGATAAATTTCATGTAAATATATTGAATGGCTCAATAAATATACCAGTGGAGAGGTTAACACTCATGGAATGTTTCCTTGCAGAGTGATGTTACATCAGATGTAAGGTTTTACAATGTTAACCCTAATCTAAAAACCACCATCAACACTAGGGTTAGGAAACGAATTGAAGAACAAATAAAAGAGACACATATTTAACGTGGTTCGACAAGATGTTCCTACGTCCACGGATGAATCCCCTTGGGGAATGTTGTTTTATTGATATCAGAATTACAATGGATTTACGATGGCTTTTTTCTGTATCTGCTAGCCTCCCCATTAGGGTTATAAATCCCTTTATTTATACAGTTGCGAATTAAGATCTTCCTCTAATTTCAAGGTAGACATGAACCGTCTTTACTTGCCCAACATGCCTCGTGACATTAATTGTATTAATCTGCCTTACATGCCTATTGACTTGCCCTGCATGCCTCCTAGCCTTAACCTTCCATGCATGCCTCCCTGTATTAATGCTGCATGCCGCCTTTCTGCTATTTGACTGCGACTGTCAAGCTTTGAATGGTATGACCCGCTGGCAGACTGGATTGACTAGAGACATGGTTGGAGACTGGATGGTTGGCGACATAGATGGAGACTGGCTGACAGCACGACTAGCAGCAAGGCTGGAAACTAGTTGGCATCACTGCTGGCCATCTGGATGGAAACTGGCTGGCTGCACTACTGGCAATCTGGATGGAGGACTTCTCATGTGCACAAGTCTCGGCAACATGGCTGGCAGACTTGGCAGGGGGACATGGCCAGAGAGCATCGTCGGGGACATGGCCGAGGGACATGCCCGGGGGAGATGGTCGGGGGACATGGCCAAGGGACATGCCCGGGGGATATGGCCTGGGGACATGCCCGGGGGAGATGTCCGGGGTACATGGACGGGGGACATGCCTGAGGAAGGTGGACGGGGGACATGCCTGAGGAAGGTGGACGGGGGACATGCTCAAGGGAGATGGCCGGGGGACATGCCCGTGGAACATGGCCGGGGGACATGACCTGGGGACATGGCCGAGAACTGGTTGGAAGCATCGCTGGCAACATGGACGAAAACTGGCTAGAAACCCGACTGAAAATTTGGCTTCGATAGTTGCTCGATGGTTGACTTTTACCATTGACCGGATGTTGACTTTGTCCACTGACCGGTCTTTGACTTTACGAAACGCTTGGACTAGCTGGTAGCTACGTCGGTTGGATAGATGTCAGGCTTGGATGAGGGCCAAAAGGTGATTCAAGAAGCAATTTGGCCCATTATGTGGCAGTTTTACTCATGGTACAAACATCGCCCCCTCTTAACCTCCAACTTGTTGGGGGTTAAGAATTTTTTTTTTTCCTTGTTCAATGACAAAATTCGCCCCCAATTGTGGATTATTGCTGCTGAATTGATTTGCAACCTTCCCTTGTTGTTTGCGGAAATCATAATCAAGACGCCCCCAAGTGAGGCTATTGTGACTGGAAGATCTACGGGCAACAGTTGAGCATGAACCATTGTTATATGTAAAAACTGGAACAAAGGGTGAACTGGTCTGCAACGAAAAGGTGATACTGGAGCGGAGTACTGTTGAAAGTGAGTTGCAGCTGTTGATATAAAACTGAACTGTGAAAGTTGCGTAAAACTAGACAGATAACAATTGTTGGAAAAGACGAGATATATTTGAAGTCACTCATCTGGAACCTGTGTCGGCTGTTGTTGTAAGAAAACCTTGTATTTGCTGACTGATAGTAATTTCTGCCAGACTGGGTAGCAGTAGTTGTTAGTACTGAACTGCTATCAACTCTAGGATGAGATTCAAAACTATGAGCGAAAAGGCGACAACCATATAAAGATGCCCTTCAACAGTAATGGGCAAAACTGGATTGCAACATTTTCGAGCAAAGCTGGACTTCAAAAACTTTGATCAGCTGGACTGCAGTATTAAAGAGAAAAGCTGGACTGCAGCAGCTGCGATCAGCTGGAGTGCAGGAAATGCGAGCTAGACTGTACTGCAGCAGTTGCGATCTGCTGGACTGCAGGAGTTGCGAACTACACTGCACTGCAGCAACTGCGATCAGCTGGACTGTGGGAGATATGATCAGTTAGATTGTGGTAGTTGCCGTGGTACTCGACAATATAAGTTCGATCAACTGGACTATAAGTGTTGCGAGCAAAACGGGACTACATCAGTTGCGTCCAATTGAGTGCAGAAGTTGCTAGCAAAACTGGACTGCATCAGTTGCGTCCAACTGAGTGCATCAGTTTCTAGCAAAACTGGACTGCATCAGTTGCGTCCCACTGAGTGCAGCAATTGCTTAGGAACTGGACTACAGCAGTTCGTTCACTATACTAAGATCTTACCCTCTTCAATTGGGTATCTTGCTCTTTTAGATATCTTTTCTATATGCTAAAATCTCACCAGACGACATACTACTGAAGAAAAACTTGACTTACTCTTAGCTATCAATCCAGATTTAAAGGTGATTTTTGCATCTTTAGTGGAAGGTCATCCTTACATTTTTTCCGGTATTCCTGATGTTGTTAGCAGTCTAATGAGAAGAGACAAATATTTTCTTTTGAAACCATAATTCATATTTGATATCCTTTTTTCTATGAACTTGAATCTAAGTATAAAGTAAATTAAGTTATGGATTGGGTAATGAATACAATGCATAATTAATGGAATGATCAGTTTGAATTTATGAGTGCAGCAGGTTCATTATAGTTTTAGTTCTGATTTGATTTCTATGTGAATATAGATTCAGTTTCATTTGAGATTTAGTCAGGACAAACATATTCAGTAAGCCAATCCTATATAAAATTATATCCTCAACTGACTGAGGTCAGTCCTAACACCTTGACCGTTAAAATCGGTCGTTGATATAGGTTGTTCTGCGACCCGTAGAGACACATCATAGATGAAAAACACGCTCAAACAACGACCATTTCCGCGACCGTTATAACTAGTAATTTATCTTGTACATATGACTTTCACCGACGGTCGCGAAACTGCTAGATCAAAAATACTCAAGCAACATACGAGCAAAATATTTCTTGAGCAATGCTTAAAGAGAGTCTGGTTTCACCAATCATAACCCTACAGATGATTTGTAGAAACCCACTCTGTTGTATTAAACTCAAATAGTTAATCGTACTAGAAAAAGAAACAAAAAAATTAAAAAGTAAAATAAAAAAATAAAAGAAGATCCTGCTAATAAATAGAGGGATAATTGGCGTTTAGTATTCAGATTTTGACCAATACTAGGCTTTGGTCTAACATTTGTCCAACATTAGTATTTGGTATCTGGACTAGACATTGACCCGTTTTGACTCCGCTAAGTGGTGACTTATATTCCGAAATTATTAAATCAAAAAGTTTATATTACAGAAATGCTATTCACATCCCTATTCTCCACCTCCCTATTCACCTCCCTACAATCTAAGCCACACATATGTATCGGGATCTACATTCAGGTTCAGGTGGGGTTCACCATTCCCCTAATGTGGGGTTTAGATTGTAGGGAGAATAGGGAGGTGGAGAATAAGGATATGATAGCACTATCGTTTATATTACCTTCGTAAGGCCTATTCCTATGCACATGCCAAAAAAAATGTTGTTTTGCATACCAGGTGGCATGGCAAACGGATTGCACCACTTTGGGAAAACCGATAAGCGATAGACTTTCTAGTGAGCATTATTGACTATATCGCCAGCGATGAAGTCACACTCGATATTAACTAGGTCGCTGGGATATACAGACTATATCTGCCACATCTGGAGAGATTGTTACTTATCCAATTACTTCCAGTGCACCTGATCGGTTATCCATACTGGGAGGGGTGAGGGGGGTCAATGCCACACGGGTGGAGTATTAGACTCGATGCAACAATTTTGATGCAATATTAGATGGGTTTCAGAGATTCCACTTGCGTGAGATGCAAGAGTTGAGGGAAATGATGATGTTCGACATGATTCAAGGATTTGATGGTAATGATGGTTCAAGTAGTAGTAGAAGCATGAGTCCTAGTGGAAGGGGAATGAGTCCGTGTGTTAGAGGCATGAGTCTTAATGTTAGAGGCATGAGTCCCAGTGGTAGAGGCATGAGTCCCAGTGTTAGAGGAGTGAGTCCCAATGGAAGTTAGCGAAGTCGTGGAAGTGAAAGAAGTTTGAGACGACGTTATATACAGGAGGTACCATAAAGTTCTACTCCAAACCTAGTGTTAGATACTCAAGTAGAACGACGTTAGCATGGATACAACTCCGGCACGTCCGTTTCGACAGATGGACATAATGACTCCTAGTGGTGGTGTGAACATAGAATTTATTAGCCAAACGACGAATTTGTTTACCCCAATTGCCTCAACCCCCCAATTAATTACCAAGATTTGTACATTAGGAGTTATGATGATGCTGATGAGACTCAACCACCAAGTGAGTCTCAAACCGAACAAGGCTCGATAACTGAAATGTTGAACAGTACCGTGGATCCAGAAAACGTGGGTAATTGGGTCTTTGGTCAAGAAGGAAACAACTAAAGAAATCAGTAGTAATGAGTAGTTTATTTGCATAATTTAGTTTAAATATTTCAAATGTAATCTTTTTATTTTAATTAATGAAAACTATCTTTTTACGTTAATATTCAATTAAAAACTAGTTTTACATTTCAACATAATATTTTAAATCTATATCGCTTGCAATGTAGATTTAGAGAAATATATCTTCTTCTATCGTAACATAGAATTAGAGAAATATATCTTCTTCTCAAGTGAGTTAAAATTGAGTGGTTATAATCGTGAAAAATTGCAGCTGTTGGATGATGAACTACTGAGCAATAATCAAATAAGCGAGTTACAGCTTGACTAGCGCTGGCGCTTGAGTAACCAGCGAGCGACAGAAACTCTATCGCTCGCTGGAAACTCTTTCATGTATGTCTATATGTCAGGAATAACATATAGGCATATGAGTTTGGTAGTTTGGCATACTCATAATGAGTGCATATATGCCAAATATCAGTTTTTGGCATGTGCATAGGAATAGGCATAAATATACAAAAAGAAAAGAAAAGTTTATATTCAATTAAATTATTAAACGAGATTACCATTATACCCGTCACTCTAAAAAAAATTTTCCCAATAACCATTCAATATTAAACGCTATTTCTTTCGCCTTCTCCTCCTTCTGCAAACTGTAGCCGCCACCACTATCATCCATTTCTCTATTACATTCTTACTACCGCTGCAACCATCGATCAAAAGGGCAGTGAAATCAAATGGAAATTTGGGTTAAGCATGTCTTTAGTATGCAAAACCCTAAAAAATAATGGGAAATCACTTGATTTCTTTGGTACAGAAAACAATTGAAACTATAGATTTCCATTGCAGGTGTGTCATCTGTTATGTACCACTTGAAAAGATGTTCTTGTTGTCGTGAATTGCTGATGAATAGGTTGTATTTCAATTAAAAAAAACCAGCGAGAGAGTGAGTTAAAGAGGTTCTCCGTCTGTACATCTCTGCTGAAAATCGGTGAAAGATTAGGACATGTGGGTTAGTTTTGAATTCAAAATCTCAGTGGAAAACAATGCAAAATTGATTTTTTATACTTGATTGATCAAATTGGTCATACAATTTCAACTTAGAAACTCTGATTTATCATGGGTTTGTCTTCGGTTTGGGAATTAGGGTTTGAAGTTTGAATGTACTGTCATGGAGGTGGGACCGAGAAGAGGGATGTGATAAACGCATTTATGTGTCTAATTTGTCCTCAATGTTTCGTATTGTTAGTACTCGTTTTAGTCCTTATTATGGTGTTTTGTGTGTTTGTATGTATTTTAGGAGAAATAAACATGCGTGGAAAATTCAGCTTGAAAAGTTGTCTAAGGCACCCGGAGGAACGTGTTATTCAGACTTTCTCTTTTGGATAAGGGGCACCAAGTTAATAAGGGGCACACTAGCTGCTATTTGCACCCCTTAAGGAAGCTGCTATTTGCACCCCTATCGCGGGAAACGTAGTTCTACAGTGGCAGAATTAAGGGTTCATTTTTTGGGCTTGTTTTTGTGAGATTCAATAGTTGATTTTCGTCGGGTCGGCTCAATTCAGATAGACAAGGATGGTATGGGATTTAGAATTCGGTAGATTTGGCTGGATATTCCGTTCGAGGTTAAACAGGAAAACTTAACCAAGTCATCTGCGACTTCTTCTAGCATTAACTCGGACGATAATTCATCAGGATTTTTCTCTTGGTTTAGATGTGTGCCATCCTGGTACATCATAACAGGGTTGGTAATGTTGACAGAATCGTCTAACTTGGGTTACATTCACGTGTGGAGAGAACAGAGAAGCACGAGTTTGCAAGAGTATGTCACGGGATTACAAAGAGTTTGAGCGTGTTTGTAACACTTGTGGAGCGTGAACTAGTTAAAAAAGGAGAGCTTGGAGTGAACTGGACTACTACAGACGCGTTCAAGAGAAGAAAAAGGAAAGAAAATATTCCCGATGATATTTTTCTTCACTGCCGAGTAATGGAAGATATTTTCGAGTTATGAGGAAGTAATCTTTGGTCCTGACGAGTATATATATGGTACTGGTGGAGCGTAGAAGAGTACGGAGAGTTTGGAGAGAGAGCAGGGTGAAGAATCGTCAAGTTACATGATATTTTTCTGCTGGTGTATAACTGAAGAACGCGAAGAACAAACGCTTCCAAAGTCTGTCGTTAAAAACCGTGGTTTATTCTTGGTTTTGCAACAGTCTTTGAGGCAACAGTCAAATAGTAATAACATCACTTCTCAATTATCGTTCACTGTAATAGTGTGTTTACAGCGACTCACAAGCGTTGCAATTCCTGATTTTCACCATTTTTTTCTCCTTTTTATCATTTGTAAGCACTTTGAGCAATGGAATCATATTTTGAGTGTGTTTCCATGATGAGAAGCTAATCCCATCCTCTGGGGCGACGGAAGAAGCCAAATTTCACAAATGTGGTAATTCTATCAATTCTTGTTATGACTATTTGCATTGTTATTCAATTGATTTATGAGTTTCATTTAATGTTTGTGATTAAAATTGATGGGTCATGGTTAGATTAGATGTTTTGATGTCTCATGCTTTAGTTTTACACCCATTACTTTCGAATTCTACCTTAGGCAATGAATTAGAGTCAATAAAACTTTATCATTTGAGCTTTTATTGTTTAGAATTGATATTTGAACCACATGAGTGCGAAAAATTGGTGGAATCCTAGCCCCAGACTCTCCATAATTTTTACAACACTTTTTAATTGAGTTTGTTATTTTTGCTTTAAAAATTAAGTCTAAGAATCTGCTTTCACAAGTGTTGAACGAACTTATTACTACAACATCATTGAAAATACCATCAATTTTTGGCGCCGCCGAAGCGGATTTGTCTTTAGGCTAGAGTTTTTAGATTTTTTTTTTTAGGTTTTTATTTGTTTTATTTTATTTGTTCTTCTTTACGTTTTTGGGTTTTTGTCTTTTCCTTACAGAATTTGGAATTTGGAGCGAAAAATATTTTGCCAAAGATTTTGGTGAATACTTAAAGAATTGGAGTAAAAGGCAAAGCGAAAGGAGCGAAAGAAGAAGATTTTTTTATTTTATTTTATTAAAAAAAAGAGAGAAAAAAAAAGAAGAGAGAGACATTTTTATTTTTTTAGATTTTCCTTTTCTTTTACACTTTATTTTTGGACTTTGGACTTTAAACTTTGGGACCTTATTTTTAAACCTTACGGAAGGGTAGTTTAAATATAAATTGTTTGCCGAGAAGGACGACGATTACGATATCGTCTCGGCCCCTCGGATTCGTACACTGACATCGGAGTCGGTGGCCCGAGTCGACTACAACGGTTCATCCCCCGTCTGGAACGGGAGGTAAGAATTCTAAACACCCGCGAATCCCCTGTCAGTGGGTTTACTGGATGATTTTGTATGCATATATGTTGAGGACTTGAAAACGGCTGCTTTAATTTCTTAGTAAAGGGCAAGGACTGGCCATACAAGATAAGGGTTCGGATTTCATCACCGTTCTCTTCTTGCCCGCTTTAGGAAAACGATACCAAACGCGAAGCTAAGCTTAAAATACTGACTAGAATGAGACCGATACGGTAACGATCTTAATAGGAAAGTCATTCGAAAAATATTGGTTACTCTTTTAAGCATACTTCGAAGTTCATGATGGTTTCTGTGAGTTGAATGCGTGACTGCGCCGCCTTGTAATACCAGTGAGGCCTTGGGTATCAAAGCTCCACTAAGCTTCCCTCGCCTCTATTCAACTTACTTTGACTCGGATTGATTCCAGAGTGGTTTGCTTAAATTGTAACTAATTCTCTTTCGAAGGATTAGAAGCTGGTCTAGAAACAATCTAAGTGGAGCCATCATGTTTTTTGTTTGCTAGAAATTAGTAGGTTTGTTGTGGTGAAGTGAGCCTTGTTTGTGTTTGCATAGAACTTCCCTTCCTTTTAGGATTTTTCTTTTTCTTTTGTTTTTCTAGTGTATGCCCGAGGTCATTAGAGAACGGGCTTGGAAAAGAAACACTCTAGGTCGTTTGATTAGTGATAAACCTAGTAGTTCTTCTTGTGAAGGCGGGGAGCTCGAAGACTCTTCTTTTGAGATCCCCGTTTTTGGAAACATCAGTTTTGAGAATCCGTCTCTTCGTGAGGAAAGTACCCCTAGTACTTCAGTTGTGCCAGCGATGGTAATTTTGAAAGATTACATGTTCCCAACTAGGACCAACCGAGCTTCGTGCATCAAATTGCCAGCTAATACGGCTAATTTCGAGATAAAACCTAGTATTCTTCAGATGATCCCTATATTCTTAGTAAAATATGATGAGAACCCTTATTTTCATATTAGAGACTTTGAGGAAATTTGTGGGACAGTTAGAATAAAAGTCCTTAGTGATGAAGTTTTGAAACTTAAGATGTTCCCCTTTTCCTTGAAAGATAAATCCAAGACCTGGCTAAACAACCTACCATCTGAATCCATTGAAACATGGCAGGAACTTATTGCTGCTTTCTATATGAAATTCTACCCTAAGCATAAAACAACAGCTGTTAGGCATAAAATTAGTGCTAGTGTGCAACAAGAGGGAGAGTCTCTTTATAGGTTTTTAGAGAGATTCAATGATCCCCTATCCTAGTGTCCTCACCATGGATTTGATAAGATGAAACTTGTATAAATTATTTATGAGGGTTTAGACTATTCGACCAAATCCATGGTCGAGTCTATGTGCGCTGGTGAGTTCACTAGTAAAAATGCTGATGATGCTTTTACCTTCTTAGAAGTTGTCGCTGGAAAATCCCAACACTGGAAGTCTTGTGTTGAAACCCCTAAAAGACTCTTGGTTAATAGAAGTAGCACCAATATGGTAGATACGAGTTTTGTGTCAGATGCTAAGTTTGCTGCTTTGTCTAGAAGGTTAGAAGCTTTGGAAATGAGACAGTCTAAAAATAGGTCCCTTGTTGAACCTAATAGAGCCTCTCAAGTCTCTAGTTGTGAAATAAAGCCCGATAACTCATTTTGGGAAGGTCAGGTTAGTGAAGAGCAAGCTCGTGTTGTCTATAACAATGCTAGGACTGAGAACCGTCAGAAGTTTGTCCCATACTCAGATACCTACAACCCTGGTTGTAGAAAACATCCTAATTTTTCTTGGTCTAAGGGACATAATCAAGGTCAGTCTAGTACTTCTCAGCCTCCCCCAGGTTTTGGTTATACTCAGAACCCTTCAGGTCAAACCAAATTTCAGAACACTTCTGAGAAAAAGATCTCTACCTTAGAAGAAGCTCTTACTATGTTAGTAAAGAACCATGATATGTTATCAGCTAACCACCTTAGCTTTCAACAAGAAACCAGGCAGAACCATAAGGATAGTTCCCAGACTCTTGCTAAATTAGAACTTTAAGTCGGTTAAATAACTAAGTATTTAAGTGAGAGAGAAGAAGGTAAGTTTCCTAGTCAAACTCAAGCCAATCCTGGGGGGTTCATCAAATATCTTTAGTTGGTGAGGAATCATCAAACCATGTGAACTCGATAAAAACCCTTAGGAGTAGTAAAACAGTAGACAATAAGGTAGCCATGCCTAGTGAACATACTGTAGTTCCACCTTATACTTCCCAAGAGGAACCCGTAACTAAGAAAAGTGAAACAATCCCTAAGGAGTCCCAAGGAATTCCTGATAGGATTACCTTTGTGCCTAGAGCCCCATATCCGCAGTTGTTAGCCCCAACATAGAAGGAGTCGACATTCAACAAGATAATAGAAACATTTAAACAGGTGAACATCAATATTCCGTTATTAGAAGCAATTAGGCAGATGCCTGCTTATACCAAGTTCCTTAAAGATCTTTGTACACGAAAGCGTAAGCTTAATGTCCAAAAGAAAGCCTTTTTAGCTGGTCAAGTAAGTTCCATTTTTCTTAACCAAACACCCCCTAAGTATAAGGACCCTGGATGCCCCACCATATCTTGTGCAATTAGTAATCACATGGTCGATAAAGCTTTACTTGACTTAGGAGCTAGTGTTAACTTACTCCCGTATCATGTATACACTCAGCTAGGTCTTGCTAAGTTGAAACCGACGAAAATGACACTACAATTAGCTGATAGGTATGTCAAAGTCCCTCGTGGTGTCATAAAGGATATTCTGATTGAGGTTGATAAGTTTATTTATCCAGTGAATTTTGTTGTTTTAGACACCCAGCCAGTTCAGGACCCAAGTGCTCAAATCCCGATGATTTTAGGTCGCCCATTTTTAGCCACAGCTAACGCTGTCATCAACTGTAGGACCGGAATTATGAACATATCCTTTGGTAATATGACCATTGAACTAAATTTCTTTAATTTTACTAGACAACCTTTCTGATAATGATGAATTAGAACAAGTGAATATGATTAGCACTTTAGTTCAGGATAATTGGCATGATACTCTATTGGGAGATTCTTTAGATGAATTTGAGGAAACCATTCTCTTAGACCAGATGTGTGATCAATCTTTAGAAGAATCCCTTGAGTATTTTAAAGACTCTACGGACCCTGAAATTCAGGCAATAGTGTTAGGTCTTTCTGAGAGTAATGACAACTCTAAGTTTGGGGGTGGAGAATTGGAAGAATCTCTTGAGTATTTTAAGGACTTTGAAGATCCGGAAATTCAAGCAATAGTTAGAGGTTTGTCCGTGAGTAGTAAAAACCCTAAGTTTGGGGGTAGTGATGGTTCTTGTGATTGTCACGTATCCCTAATTAGAGTCCCTAACTTGGGACTCGAGCTTTGTGCATCTGAGATATCACTTGAGTATATTTAGACTCCACAACCCGATCCACCTGATACTGTCCAGGAGGTAACTCAGGTATTAGAGACCCGTTTTTTAGATGAATCTATTTATCAAGATACACATAAGAAGCTCAATTATGCTACCCAGATAAACCCAGTTGTCTTGACAGAAACCTTAGACGAGGATGTGCTCCTTCTTTTCATTTTTCTGAACCCAGATGCACAATTGTCTCATATTTGTGTTAGATCTATTTGTGTTAGATCTATTTGGTTAGATCTAACACATAAGAAGTGCAGTTGTCTCATATTTGTCTCTATTTGGTTAGAGACAAATATGTCTCTAACACATAAGAAGTGCAGTTGTCTCTATTTGGTTAGATCTAACCCAGATGCACAATTGTCTCCTTCTTCTTATCAAGATACACATAAGAAGTGCAGTTGTCTCATATTTGTGTTAGATCTATTTGGTCTTGTGGACCCACAATTGTTTCAACTATTGGTATACGACTTTGGAAGGTGACAATACTTTTTGAGGTATTTGATGTCTAGCTAGAGACTTTAAAATTAGCATTTACTGGGAGGCACCCGCGCTCATGCGACACGGTAATATCCTTCCTTGTTTCTTTTCCTCAAGTGGTAACAGTTTCTCCTTGTTAATGCTTTTAATTTCATCTTTAGAACATTGAGGACAATGTTAGATTTAAGTTTGGGGGTGGGGAAGAAACTTTTTGTTAGCTGCAATAAATAAACTCCAGAGCCTAGAAATTTATGTTTATTAAGGATGGCACTAACCAATCTAAGTGGATGGAAGCATTTTGGTTGTAGGAGTTGAGGAACCAATCTGATTAGATGGAAACATCTAGAAGAGTATATTCATAAAAGCACAGAGCTCAGGTGTTGGAAAAAACAAAACATGGTAGTTTCGCCATATCCTCGTGATGGAAACATCGAAAGAATACTGATCACTTCTTTTTTTCTTTTTACATTGCTAGGGTGGAATAGAGTGACTGAGATCCAAAAAAAAATAAAAAGAAATTGAGACCAGACCAACCGGAATAAATACAATAAAGTCGACCACTGGTACCCTTGTATATGCCAGCTGAGTTGACCTAGAGTTAGGATTATCGACCACTGGTTCCCTTGTGTATGCCAGTGTGTTGATATTTGTCCAGACCAGTATCTCAGTCCATTAGGATAGGTTCACCTTAGTCAACATCATCAACGTTTTTCTCTACATCCATCTTCTGAATCTATTCATGTGATTGGTTGACTCCGGTTTATGATGTCCAGAAATTATCTGAGTAGAGCTCTGTCACTTTATATGAATTTTAGTATGCTTGAGTGCAAACTCGTGTACAACAATTGGAATCTCGCATCAGGGTACTTCCTCCTGTAGTCAATAAGTATGCCAAACAAGGAGATTATTTAGTGCCTTCCAAGGTTCTGCGTAGATAGCTAGGGTCTGGAGTAATGGTTTTGTGGGTACACCTCTGGTAAACCCTCCCGAGATTAACTCGGTTTTATTTTTTATTAGTTTCGCTCGAGGACTAGCAAATAATAAGTTTGGGGGTATGTGATAGACGCATTTATGTGTCTAATTTGTCCTCAATGTTTCGTATTGTTAGTACTCGTTTTCGTCCTTATTATGGTGTTTTGTGTGTTTGTAGGAATTTTTGGAAAAATAAACATACATGGAAAATTCAGCTTGAAAAGTTGTCTAAGGCACCCGGAGGAACGTGTTATTCAGACTCTCTTTTCGATAAGGGGCACCCAATTACTAAGGGGCACACTAGCTGATATTTGCACCCCTTAAGGAAGCTGCTATTCGCACCCCTATCAATGTTAGGGGGAGGTCATCCCCAACCTTTCAAATCTGGTTTTTGGAGGGAAACGTAGTTCTACAGTGGCAGAATTTAGGGTTCACTTTTTGGGCGTGTTTTTGTGAGATTCAACAACTGATTTTGGTCGGGTCGGCTCAATTCAGATAGACAGGGATGGTATGGGATTTAGAATTTGGTAGATTTGGCTGGATATTCCGTTCGAGGTTAAACAGGGAAAGTTAACCACACTACAACAAAACATGGTTTTAACAATGGAAAACAACGTCACAAATAATTAAATATGCGTCACAAATATATTTTTGTGACATTTTTCTTTTGTCGGTCAGTGCGTTATAAAAAGAGGTGTTGCAAATAATCCTCCTGACGCTAAAAGCGTCACTTATGATGAGGCCATTTTGTAGCACAAATTTTTCATCACCAATAGTATGTCCCTAATAAAAGCTATTTTCGATATTATTAACAAATTATGTATTTATTTTATGAATTATTAATAAATTAATATATTCCATTGTTAAAAGTAACTATACTTATAATGATTTGTTTTTCTATGAAAATAAATAAAATTGTGCAAATAGTGTTCATGCCATTGAGTAGTTTGAACACGAATGGGAAAATGATCAAATTCATTCCATGAAAAAAAATTACAATCGAGTTAATGATTAAAAACAAAAAAATAAATTTGTACAAGAAAACAAATATATCCAAATGTTGTTGAACCAAATTTTCATACACTTTAGATCTGGAATGATTTTTCAACAAATAAACCATATTAGCTTTTGACACCTAAATCTTGATTCAATCCTCATATTAGTTGGTACTGCGCTCTGGAACTGGAGTCCGTTCTTTGAGTTGTAGTTGGTTCTTGGAAAATGAGATTCAGAAATATTCATCTTCCTCGTCTACCTGTTTGCACAGCAGGTCTTCAAAATATATTATTGTTTCATCCCCTTTTTCGCTTACCGATTACATCTAATTTTTTTTTTTAAGAATAAGAAAATCCCGCACAGACATACAAAATCAAAAAAAAGAGAGGGGATCTAACTCAATGAGAGGGATTAAACGAATTTGTGGGTGGGTGATGTCGGCTGATATGTTTCGATGGGATGGGTTTAGAAGAAGGTATAAAAGAGAAGAAGATGATTTTTTATTTTTTTTTAGCAGAGAAGAAGATGATGGTTACAATTTTAGGGTAACTTCTCATATATGGAATGCCAAATCTAATCTAAAAAAGAAATGTGCGGGATTTTTGTTGACCAAACTTAATGGACTTTCTAAAATGGTTAACGTGTAACCAATTGATAACCAAGCGGTTATTTCTCATTTATGGACTTTCCAAAACGGTTACATATATAATCAATTATTTTTAGTTAAGTAATATTAGTAATATATAAGAAGTAATTTTTTTTTTTTAATTCGATATCTTTTATGACACCCAGACAAGTGCGGCAAATTAATGTGTCAGACACTTTTTTGGTACCGAACTAACACTAAATACGTGCGACATATAAAACTTCGCGTATGCATAATTTTTACAACACATATTATGGTGTTGTGAATATAGTGTCACAAATGATGTTGTTTGTTGTAGTGCCAAGTCATCTGCGACTTCTTCTGGCATTAACTCGGAGGAGAATTCATCAGGATTTTTCTCTTGGTTTGGATGTGTGCCAGCCTGGTACATCATAACAGGGTTGGTAACGTTGACAGAATCGTCTAATTTGGGCAACATTCACGTGTGGAAGAGAACAGAGAAGCACGAGTTTGCAAGAGTATGTCACGGGATTAAAAAGGGTTTGAGCGTGTTTGAAACACTTGTGGAGTGTGAACGAGTTAAAAAAGGAGAGTTTGGAGTGAACTGTACTACTACAGACGCGTTCAGGAGAAGAAAAAGGAAATAAAATATTCCCGAAGATATTTTTCTTCACTGCCGAGTAATGGAAGATATTTTGGAGTTATGAGGAAGTAATCTTTGGTCCTGACGAGTATATATAGGGTATTGGTGGAGCGTAGAAGAGTACGAAGAGTTTGGGAAGAGAGCAGAGTGAAGAATCGTCAAGTTACAGGATATTTTTATGCTGGTGTATAACTGAAGAACAAGAAGAACAAACGCTGCCAAAGTCCGTCGTTAAAAACCGTGGTTTATTCTTGGTTTTGCAACAGTCTTGCGGCAACAGTCAAACAGTAATAACAACACTTCTCAATTATCGTTCATTGTAATAGTGTATTTGCAGCGACTCACAAGCGTTGCAATTCCTGATTTTCACCATTTTGTCTCCTTTTTATCATTTGTAAACACTTTGAGCAATGAAATCATATGTTGAGTGTGTTTCCATGATGAGAATCTAATCCCATCCTATGGGGCGACGGAGGAAGCCAAATTTCACAAATGTGGTAATTCTATCAATTCTTGTTATGATTATTTACATTGTTATTCAATTGATTTATGAATTTCATTGACTGGTTGTGATTACAATTGATAGGTCATTCTTAGCTTAGATATTTTGATGTCTCATGCTTTAGTTTTACACCCATTACTTTCGAAATCTACCTTAGGAAATGAATTAGAGTCAATAAAACTTTATCATTTGAGCTTTTATTGTTTAGAATTGATATTTGAACCACATGAGTGCGGAAAATTGGTGGAATCCCAGCCCCAGTCTCTTCATAATTTTTACTACACTTTTTAATTGAGTTTGTTATTTTTTCTTTAAAAATTAAGTCTAAGAATCTGCTTTCACAAGTCTTGAACGAACTTATTACTACAACATCATTGAAAATACCATCAGGATGAATGTTTGATGTTGTGAGTTTAGGTTGCTCGATTTCAATGAGAAGCTATTTGATTTGAATTTTCACAACAAGCAGCTATGTCTAATCTTCCAGAAGATGTAATCATTGTGGGACTTAGTTGGTGGTGTAAAGTTTGACCGAAAGTCAAACTCTATCTTGCACAAAGCTTGTTCCTAAATTTTGGGAACTTAAGAGCCAAGGAAAACTTGTTCCCAAAGTTAGGGCTTCTTAAGGGCTAAGTTAGTTTCTCTATATAAAGGATTACAATTAGAGGTGTAGAAAAAATCCAACCTAGATGAGTGGGAAATCCTTGTGCTTAGGATTTTGGTGTCTTTGGTAGGGAGGATCGTGTGCTACCATGAAGGTCAATATCGGTGCGCGAGAAAAACTTGTAGAGAGAGGATTTTGGTGTTCTAGTGTTTAGTGTTTGGGGCTTTGCCCTAAACCAAGTTTCTAGACGGTTTCCATGTTTCTCCTCTATTACTAGCAGTTGTAAATAAGATGTAGAAGAGAAGACATGAGGATGGTTTGAAGAATGGTTAGAGAGTTGGTTTCTTCAATGGTGTTCTCGGGTATGTTTTGTTAACTCTTTTGTTTTGTCTTGGGTTGCGGAAAGAGCATGTAATGGTCTTTGATTTAATGGAATTTTTTTCTGGTGGTGTTGGTCGTGGATGTAGCTTGTTAAGGTGAACCACATATATCTTGTGTTGTGGTTGTGTGCTTCTTTATGTTCTATCTATTTCTTATTATTTATCTCATGTTTGGTTCAAATCACCAATTGCCCTTTGTGATCCTATGGTTCCGCTGCGCTCGGGGTGCAAATTTCCCCAACAATTGGTATCAGAGCTAGGACAGGCAGGTGCGATTGAACCTGGAATTAAATGATTGTTTATTGTTAGTGTGAAGAAATATATTTTGAAGGTAATGTTTAAACCGATGTTTACACAAAGTTGAATTTGTGATGTGATTTACAAATCAGAGGTTCAACTTGGTAGAAGTGTATGTTCTTTGTATTGTTTTATGATGTAGTATGGGATGCATAATAAAGTTGAATGAGGTGGAATACATATTTACTTCTTGAAGAATGTTAGTAATCATACACTATAAATAATGGGTTACAAAGTTTGAAGAAAGGATGAGGTCATGAGGTCTCACGTAGAAGCAAGCCCAGCAAAGCTTCGAAATTATGCACAAGATGTTATAGATTTATGTTCTTAAGTCTATGTTAAAGTATTCTTGATGGCTTGCACGTAATTTCAAGAATGTGCCCGATCTCGAAAGCATGTACCACGTTAATATGGGAATTCACACGTTGTATATTCTGAACGAGTATGTTGGGTGTGATGGTGGTAAAAAGTATGTCAGATTGGTGATGAAATCATTCACCAACTCCCGAAGCCGCATCTTGCACCGGCCTTGCCAAAGCCGCACAATGATCGTGCAAGACCGTCAAATCCGCAAGCCATGCCGCATAATGATCGTGCAACACCGTCAAAGCCGCAAGCCATGCCGCATAATTATCGTGCAACACCGTCAAAGCCGCAATGGAATCTCTCAAAGGATTAAGCCAGTTAGTCACAGTGGATGTGTCTGATAGTTTGTTTCAGATACACGATAATCATGACATGTGCTGGAGTATGATATTGAAGCTAATTTTTCCTTTCTGGGTGAGTTCAATATGTTGTTAGCTTACTAGTTAGGTGGAGCTAGCGGTGATTCTTATGGATGGTTCTCTTGGTGATCAATGGTGGAGTCTGTACAAGGATTCGTTGATGGTGATTAAATATTTTCTTGGTGTTTGTAAGACGTGGCCAGTTTCATAAGTGTTCTTCATGAAGAAGATGGTTTGAAGACTTTTATCAGCGTCATGCTGTTTTGGTCGAGGAGATGGTTCTATGAAGATGGAAGTTCGGACTTGAGCTTCAAAGTAATTCTACGTGTATACGAAGATGATGTGCAACCGGATAAAGGTTTTTTTTTTTATCGTCTCATGCTTGAAAGCATGATCCGAGGTGGTGAATTGTGGGACTTAGTCGGTGGTGTAAAGTTTGACCGAAAGTCAAACTCTATCTTGCACAAAGCTTGTTCCTAAAGTTTGGGAACTTAAGAGCCAAGGAAAACCTGTTCCCAAATTTAGGGCTTCTTAAGGGCTAAGTTAGTTTCTCTATATAAAGGATTAGAATTATAGGTGTAGAAAAAATTCAACCAAGAAGAGTGGGAAATCCTTATGCTTAGGATTTTGGTGTCTTTGGTAGGGAGGATCGTGTGTTATCGTGAAGGTCAATATTGGTGTGCGAGAAAAACTTGTAGAGAGAGGATTTTGGTGTTTTAGTGTTTAGGGTTTGGGGCTTTGCCCTAATCCAAGTTTCTAGACGGTTTCCATGTTTCTCCTCTGTTACTAGCAGTTGTAAAGAAGATGTAGAAGAGAAGACATGAGCCTGGTTTGAAGAATGGTTAGAGAGTTGGTTTCTATGGTTTCTTCAATGGTGTTCTCGGATATATCTTGTTAACTCTTTGGTCTTGTCTTGAGTTTCGGAAAAAGCATGTAATGGTCTTTGATTTAATGGAAATTTTTCTGGTGGTGTTGGCCGTGGATGTAGCCTGTAAAGGTGAACCACGTATATCTTGTGTTGTGGTTGTGTGCATCTTTATCTTCTGTCTATTTCTTCTTATTTTTCTCATGTTTGGTTCAAATGACCAATTTCCCTTTGTGATCCTGTGTTTCTGCTGCGCTCGGGGTACCAATTTTCCCAACAATCATCAACATACTTTTGAGGTTGCCAGTAAAATCAATAATACGATTCAGGTGCATATGTAAGCAATGGCTAAAGTTATTTAGTGATCTTAATTTTATTGAACTGCACTTCGATATCGGTACTGAAAATGAAAAGTTAAGCCTTATGTTTGGTGGAGAAAACATGTACTTTATACATTTAAATTCAATATTTCATGAGGTTGTCACCCAGATCGATTTCCCGTTCAAATCTAATGATTATGACATGTCTATAGTAGGTTCTTGCAATGGGTTGCTTTGTATAGCTAATATGAAACAGACCATTTGCATTTGGAATCCATGTACAAGAATGTTCAAAGACATACCAACATCACCTCTTAATTTGCTTTCCAAACTAGAGATGGAAAACAAGCCAAAAACCCGCGGGTTGATCCAGCCCGGACCGTGAAAATCCGCGCCCGGCTTGGCTGGTTTTCTAACAAGTCGGGTTAGGGTTGGAGAAATGCTGGCCCGTGAGAAAACGGGTAAACCCGTTCCGGACCGTAAACCCGCGGGTACAACCCGTATACCCGTAGTTTCCCCACAAGCCACATGTCGCACATCGCCGATAGCGTGTTACCTTTGTTAAAACCGAAAGAAAAATTATTTTATTTGGTTAATCCGTCCCTTCGTCTCTCTTATTTCTTCTTCTTCTGCAACTTTTTTTCTAAGAGGTAGCAGATGCAATCCAAAGGAAATAACTGATCAACAATCACTAAGTAGATCCAATCTTTTAACTCATTAAGTAGATCCAATCTATTTCCGACGATCCAACTCTGGTTCACAGACAACGAAGATTTAATTTTTTATTTATATTTGTTGAGAAATCAACAATTGATTGATTTTATGTTGATTCATCTTCTAGTCTTAAGAGATCAATTCCATATTAGAAAAGGCCAGATTTTTAAGTTGATTCATCATCTTCTGTGGAGAAAACAACAACAGAATTGATTGCTGGTGTTGTTAGTGGGTTCACGAAGGGCATAAGGATTTGGATGGAAGACTAGCACAAATAATCTGAGTTTGAATTGGATTTGGTGTTGAGTTGTTGGTGTTGTTTTAGGAAAAATAGTGATTTGTGGTGCTGTTTTATGAGATTGTGATGATGGAAATTGTAAAATTACAAGATGGGTTTGGCTTCAATTGGCAATTGGAAGCAGAATCAAGTTTTCAGACGGCTTGATCTGAGATGAATGAAATCAGATTTGGGTTTGTATGGTACTGAAGTGTGGATGCAATTCATGCCATGGAGATTGTGGCTCTCAAGTAGGTGTGATCTGGTACTGTGTATGGTTATTGGAGCAGCAAGGAGTTGTGGATGGTGTTTGGTGAATTGCAGGTACCATGGATGCAGAAAATTGTATTATTGAATAGATGTTTCTGGTGTTGTGTTGCACAGAAGCTATCAATGAAATTATGGAATATGTGCTATTGATAAGAGAACAAATTGAATTCAAGTTGCAGCTGAAATTATGATATTAATGTTAATTGATCATCTTATGTTTTGATCTTCCCTTGTATCTAGTCTTGAACTCATATTTTGCTTCCTTGTCATAGATCTCACCCCCAATTGTTTGCTTGATTGAAATCCCCCTTTCCTTGTCATTTATTAAGGTTTTGTTGGTTGAAGTTGAACTGTTATTGAACCGAAGGAATCGAGTATGGGTTTGTGGTTGCAGGGAAGGAGATTTAGATGGCCTGAATGTGGCTGGGAATAGATCAGTAATCAGAGGAAACTCTGTCAAAATTTGTTTCTGGCGAGTTGACTAACCAGAAACCATCCAACCCGTGAACCCACAAGCTTTACCCGTTACGGGCGCGGGTTGGAGAAATGACCACCCGTGAAAAATATCGACCCGCGGGTTTTGGCCTGTGTTAACCCGAACCCGTGCAACCCGTAACAAGTTAACCCCGTCCCGCCCGTTTGCCAGCTCTATTCCCAACGTCGTCCAATTGGTGGAATGAAACAGGGATTTGGGTATGATTTTCAAAATGAGGAGTATAAACTTGTAAGGTTTTGGTATAAATATGGTAATGGTTCTATAGCCGGGGTATATAAAGAGGGATCGAATACATGGAAAGCGAATCAAGTCATACCTTACACCTTGGATGATGGAAATGCATTTGGGGTGCTTGTGAATGGATATCTTCACTGGATAGCGAAACATTGTTTCACATCAGAAACTCGGAGCCTTGTACTTTCATTCAGTATTAGGGATGAATCATTTGGGGAGCTGCCACTGCCAGAAAATGTGAATAATACGTTTCACGTTATGGTTGGTGTATTGAATGGGGACCTTTGCATAACTGATTATTGTGTTCCTTTGTTTAGGCCTTGTGACAGAATCTCAGCTCCCATCCGTTTCGGCTTCCTTGGCTAGGTTATGCATGAGGCCAATGTAGTTAATATCGGATATCGGTTTATCTCGTCCAGGACCGATACATTGGTACGACTTTATATCGGGGATATTATCGTTTAAATATCGGTATAATATAGGTTCCAAATTTAGAGACTATAATTTTATAGCTACCATCAATTTTATCAAAAAACACAAGAGTAACTTCAATAAGTTTAAAGTTCACTACCTAAAATGATAAATAAACAAGTTTTAACTAGAAACAGGAGAGTAACTTCAACAACTTAAAAGTTTACTTCTAGTGCTACATGCACCTCTACTACCAACTGGCCGACTTTCTTTACCAAGAATATCTTGCAAATCATCCAAAGTTACATCATCACCTTCTACCGCCAAGTCTTCCAAGTTCTCTGGATCCAACCATTCATCATTTTCATCATGCTCATCAAGAAAAATAGGATCACGAAATATCCCCGATATATCGGCCGGTACGGCCGATACGGCTAATATCGGGCGATATTATCGCCAAGATATCGTATCGCCGATACAATGCTTATCCTACCGCTCCAAGGCCGATATCCGAAATGTCCCCGATATATCAGCCGATACGGCCGATATTGACTACACTGCATGAGGCTCGCTCATGTTCAATTAATGTAGTAGTATGTCGTTGGAGCTTAGCTTGTTAGGCTTCCAACTAGTCAATGTAATATTCTTTATCCAAGAATAAAATATAAGTCATCTTTTTAATCAATTGATAAATAATTTTGATATAATCGTTTGTAAAATGAATTTTTCCAAACAATTTTTTTCAAATAATTGATTATCTTAGAAAGATGATCTCAAAAATGAGAGGAAAGAATGATAATCTATCATTTTTTTTAATCCTATGTAATTTTTATGTCTCTATCTTAACCGTTTAGAAAAAATAAGAAGAAAAAATTCAACTTGAATTTGTTGGAAAAAAACAATTGATCATAATAAATATTCAAAACAACTTTTTTCTGTTTATGAAAATAATAGATTTTTTCAATTATGATTAAAATAATCAATTATTATAATGATTACCAAACACATATAAAATTCATTATAATCTGGATAATGGATTATGTGCTGATAATCCATTAAAATAATGGTTACCAAACAGCCCCTTAGAGTTGATATATGGGTAATGAAGGATTATGGAGTAAACGGTTCTTGGAACAAATTACTCACGATTCCTTTACAAACAGCTATGCCATCCATAGCCCGCTTGAAGCTGTTACATTCCTTTTAAGGATGGGGAACTTGTACTCAAGATGTGTAAGGACCCTTACTTTTGTATCATCCTAAGTACAGTGAGTCTAGAATTGTGAAGATCAGCGGCATTCCTGCTGGCCTGTATGATATGGTGACTTTTGTAGGGAGCCTATTTCCAGTTTACTCGGGTTATTTTTTGGAGCCAGAGCGTAGTGAAGAAGTATCTATTGAAGAAGTAGATGCTGATTACTGAACAAAGTAAGAAGCCGGAAAATAAAATCAGAAACTTCTTAAGAGGTACGAATATAACTTGCAAATAAGTTCATTCTGTTAGTGACATTCACAATGTTACGCTAATTCTTGTTTCATTTATCAGGGTTGCTGTCCATTTTCAATTGTTTCAGTGGGTGATGAAAAGTATGAAGATGTTTAGCTGGCAGGTACGATTTGTCGTAATCCTTGTTTGGAGTGTGTTTATCTGTTGTTGATAATTTTGATGTATTACAAAACGATTGCGAGTACAACTTTACGTTTCTGTTTTTTTATGTAAGTTAAAAAAACAAGCCAAGTGACACCTTTTTCAATTGCTGCAATTTCTGTTTTAATGTTTAATGTCAATTAAGAAGTGTACTCAAGTATACACCATACCTTCATATGTCTCCCTGTGCATCTAGCACACACATATTCTCCCACATGTTGGTGGAATCAATGCCAAGCTTCGGTATCTAGTAAATATTTATAGAGTTCTGGTCTTACAAAAACAATAGTTTTTCATTCGGTTTTGATGGAGGATGAAACACCGTTAAGTTTGGGAGATGAGGTTTTACAAAATAAATGGAGTGAAAAATGTATTACACAAGAAGAATAGGAGGATAAATGAGGATTTTTACGTCGCAAGGCTTGTCTGTCTGTGCTGGAATCAAGAATAGAATCCGGAAGCAGAAGGTTGAGGAGTTTCTTTTCACTCTTCATCTGCTTCTAGACCTGGAATGTATTCCAAACTAACGTCGAAAACCACAGGACTATTTGCAGCTACTCTTGGCCTTCCTGGTGCTGAAACTAGACCCTTAGGAAACGCCAACTGTAAAACAGCGAAAATTGAAGGCAAACTTTCTTTTAGTTCTCCTTCAGTTTTCCTCAGTTCTTCTAGAAAAACTGCAGGTTTGCTGGTAAACTGTTTTTCTAGCTTAACGGAATACTTACAGGTCCAGGAATGTAGAGCCGGCGTTTTCCACCAGTTTGCATGGTCAATAATCCTTCATCAAGTCCCTTGATCACCTATTTTAGTGGTAGAACATGGTAGCAATCAACAAACAGCTGCATGGGCAGGAGAGTTGAAAAAAAATTTAAGTCAGGAAAGCAGATTCCACGTTTACCTGACCAGAACCAACGCGGAAAATATACGGTAGGCCTTTCTCCAGGGAACTGTCAAATCAATCGGAAATAAGAATTAGAACAAGTAACCAACACTGAAACTCCGAAGCTCCAAAGTAGTGAGACAGGAGTATACGGCATACCTATCAAATATTTGTCCAGATGGTACCATGGCAACATAGTTGGCAGCAACCTAAGATGATGAAAATGATGAGGAATTTGACCAAATGTAAGAGATAAACTAACTCTTCGATAGAGGAAGTTGCACTGATGCATACCTGAAATCCAGTGGGTGGAGTAGGACCACGACCAACTTTTATGTCCTTGTACTGCAAGCCCGACTCTGTAGTTACCATAGGTGCCTTCATATAGCAGAAAACTTCTACAAGTTAGGCCTCTTCCTCGAACCGTAAAAGCTACCCATGAAAATTAGGCATAACTGCTGTTCAAATCCTACACGAGAAAATGAGGGACGGAGAGGATATGTAAGCTCACCATACATTTTCAAGCTCCTTTTCACAAGCAGCGTCACATAGTCTTGGCTTTTCTTCTGGAGGCAAGCCAGCTCCCTTTGTATCAGATGAGGACATAACAAGCGAAGATATACTCAACGCCAGACCAATAATATCTCGACGCTTCATTAGAGTGGTTTGATCTTCATACTCTCTTGGACTGGCAGATTCAGCCCGGAACTCTTCACTCAGGCACCGCACAGTCGGACTCTGGATTCTCAATCTGCCAATGCCCCGAGAAGGGGTAAAAGTTGATCTTTTACTAAATGTAGGACCTAGAAGAGGAAAGCAATTTTATATGGTTATACACCAAAGATATGATTACTTTGCACAATATTTATTTGAAACTGTTGGTGAACAGCATTATCCCCTAAAATGGCCTGGAGGGGAACTGAACCTTGAACCTCCAAATTGTGAGGTTATGGCGTTGGGATTCGGCCAGCGCCTGTGGGTTACGGTTTGATTCCTAGCCTGTTTATTATGCTACCACCGTAAGGTCGTACTTATGAAGCCAATTACAGCTTCTAAGACAGATAATTCGAGGAGCTAAAAATTTCTTAGAGTACAAATGCTATTTTCCTTAAGCTGAAGCAATTTGACATCATTCAAAGCCTTGGAAATCAAGATTTCAGATCAAGAAAAACATAATGAGAAGTGACATGTTATCTAATTTTACATATTGCAATCCATAAAAATATGAATATTAAGAAAAATTGTTTACCTCAATCAGGTAATCTAATTTAGTTTACTTCCTACAGAGTTGCAGAAAGTTTATAAACAAAACAAATACTTAAGCACACAGAATTTTTATTGTAATTGTGTAACCAACAAAACTAACGCAATCAGGAAAAATGGTTTACCTGATGGAAGGAGGAGGGATGAAGAAGAAGAAGCCATTTTCGCAATAAGTGTTTACTTTCTTCTTTGTTGTTTTTTGGGGAAGAGATTTTGTGTCACATTTTTAAGTGGATAAAATATAAAAACTTTTTCATATATCTAGAAGGAAATTCCTTCATAAAAATAAATAAACATATATATCTAGAAGGGAATTTTGTTTCCACCCCTATCTCTTTTCTTTCCTTTCTTCTTCGTAGTTTCCTGACTTTTTCTTTACCAGAGTAAACCGCAAGTTCCCAACTAGCAAAACCTCATGTAATCTTTTAGAAGGATTGCATTTGTTCATAAACATGGATGTTTTTTGATTAATCAACAAGAGTTAAATTTAAAAATATATGTATCTCCGCTGAGATTTCATTCAATCACCGGAGATTGAGTAAAGATGTTGATAGCTGGATGCTAACTCCATAATGGTCCAGGTGGGATTTTTGACCTCCACCAGAAATTACCTATGACCAAGATGAAGAGATATACCGAGGTGAAATGCAAAGCTCTTTCTACTTGCACTATAGAGTTGTTTTATTCAAAGTTTTTTGGGACTACTTTGCAACTCTAACAAAGTACAGAGAGTTAGGATTGAGGAAATACACAAAACTGTGACTGAAATGTGCATTTTTTCCAAAAGTGTGACTGATTTGAAAATTCTTCCAAAAGTGTGACTGACTTTACCTAATACCCAAGGTACCCTTTATAGCCCGATGTCTACACATGGATAGCTTGATGTCCACATATTCATAGCTGATGTCCACATATTTATAGCCTAATGTCCACATATTTTATGAATAGTGTCCGATGTCTAGACTTCGAAACATGGATGTGCACACTTATCCAACATATGATTACGCCTAGATTCTGGATGTCTACATATAATATCTACACATCAGTAAAAAAATGGTGGGGTATCAGTATATGTACACATCCATGAAGGGGTGTCTACACATACTTATGTGTACACATATGTTGTCGATATGTACACATCTGAGGACACAATACGGTATTTTTGTAAAAGACTAGGGCATACATGTCCGTTGACCGGTCATGTTCACAGTTTTGGAAGAATTTTCAAATTGGTCACACTTTTGAAACAAATGCACATTTCAGTCACACTTTTAGGTAAATTCTCGTTAGAATTAAATTTGACCCTACTGGTTAGAAATGATTTGAACACAGACAGTGTAAATGAAACATAAGCAACTGCACAATCTAGAATAGGAACATTGGATACAATAGAGCAGGGAAACCGAAGCATAAAATAAGCTACAACAACAACAAGAATACAAGTGAAAGAGAAAAAGAAAAACAACAACATGACTGGTGGTGGGTAAAGATGAAGATCAAGACATCCTAATTTCAATATCTTGAGCCCGCTCGCCGCTTGTAACTAACTCGGGTATATCGCTGATCCTATTATTGGTGCAAGAGAGGTCAATGCATTTTAGACGTCTCAAAGATCCAAAATCTTCAGGTAACCCTTTAAAACTGGTACAGAAAGACATATCCAATGTCTGTAAGTTACCGAGTTTGGTGAAAGACTTAGGTAATTCTTTGATCATTGTAGAAGTAAGATCCAACTGTCTCAGACTAATTAAAGTTTTAACTAATTCTTTGATCATTGTTAGGAGGAAGTTTCTTTGAAATTTACACAATACCGTAATTTCAGCGTTTGCAATTGATATAAACCAGTGATCGACTTATCATGTAATTCTTGCAGAGCATGCGAGAAAGAAAGATCCAGATACCTCACTACACCAAAACTAGGATTTTGTAACAGAGCAACCTGTCACAGTTTATTTTTCAGTCACAGATACACCTGTGATAAGTCCTGCAACACAGTTATAACTGTTATTAAATTTTGTATTCGTGATAATAATTAGGAATATTAAATTCTTTTATTAGTCACAATGATATTTGTTGACAATTTTACAGACAATCACATTTATAATTCAAAGTGATGATTCCACCCAAATATTTCACCACATCTAAAACAACCCCAAAATTATAACACTTCGAATTTTATTTGTCACTAATTTTCCCTAACAATTATATTTCATTTCTATAAATCAAAACAGGATCAAGACCAAGTCAACAAGTCATGAGTTTATAGAAATTTGACTTTGACATATCTGCTTCTTCCGAAAACGGTGAAAATTACCAGACTACCCTTATCGGAATAAGTGCAATAAAAATTCCGAAGATTGTGAAAATGACCAGACTACCCTTATCGGAAATAAGTAAAGTAAATATTACATACTGTGAAAATGACTATTTTACCCTTACTATTTTACCATATTACGCTTAATGGAACAAAGTGCAACAAAATATTATGCAGACTGTGAAAATACCAGATTACCCTTATCAGAAATAAGTGAATAAATATTACAAACTTTGAAAAAGACCATATTACCCTTACTGGAAATTAGTGCAATAAATATTATGGAAACTGTGAAAATGATCAGACTACCCTTATCGGAAATAAGTAAAGTAAATATTACAGACTGTGAAAATAACCCTTCTACCCTGATAAGAAATAAGTAAAGAAAATATTACAGACTGTGAAAATGACCATTTTACCCTTACTGGAAATAAGTGCAATAGATATTATGGAGACTGTGAAAATGACCAGACTACCCTTATTGGAAATAAGTAAAGGAAATATTACACATTTTGAAAACGACCATACTATCCTTACTATGAAAATGACCATATTACCCTTACTAGAAATAAGTGCAATAAATATCATTTCAATGGCGGAGTTAAAAAGGGGGGTTCATGTCAAGAGAAACAGATAGCATATCATACATACCAACGATATTACAAGTTATAAAGTGAAATAGATAGCATGTCCTTTTAACAATAAAACAACTCCAGACCAAAAGTACAGCAGAACCAAAATGAAACAAATACTCAAATTCAGTTGAAATGGAAAAAGTAAACCCACCATCAATAACACTTCTTTTTCTTTTTCTTATTTTTCTTGTTCTTCTTCTTTGTCGGAACCACTAAGATAGGTTCATCATCAGTTCTTGCATAACTCTCGATCTCATCATCCATTTGTAAGCCAAGAGTTGAAGGATCCACTGGATGGCAATTTGTGTCTTCTTGTTCATTGTATTCCTCTAATTCATGGAAACCCCTAGGTGGTGGTTTCAACATCACAAACCAATTAGATGTATCTGACTCTCGAGAATAGAAAACTTGTCAGGCTTGTGACGCTAAAATGAATGGATCATTCTGATATTGGTTCTTATGCTGACGTAAGTTTACTAAAGTAAATCCTTTTTCAATCTTGACACCAAAATAGGTGTGAGCCCAGTCACATTTGAATATGGGAATCTGAAACATATGCTGGTAGTCCAACACGATAATTTGTTCTAAAACACCATAGAAACCACTTATTTGTGACTGTCCTGCAACTAAAGATTTTGATTCAATTGAAACACCACTGTTTTGTTTGACTCTTTGAATATCCTTCGTAATAAACCTTGACCCATTTATTTCCAAGCCTTTATATGATACACAGTTATCTAAAGGACCATATGCCAACCATTCGACGGTATTTGATACTGATAATCTTTGACTAATTTGCATTTTAAACTATAAATATAATTTAGTTAGCATAACACAAGTGATCACAGTAATGGGCGCAAGCTGTTTTGGGTAATGCAAAAAACAGGTACTACTGGAAAATGACCAAGTGGTAGTGCACATACCTTTTGTTGTATCCAATCTGCAAACGTCTCTGAGTGTATGGAAAGGAGTTGGTTTTCATCACTGGCAGTATCAGAAGATCTTAACTCATCCATGTGCATTCTAATTAAGAAAAAATAGTAATATGAAAAAGATTCGTAAAGGTATTATAACTGATAACAATTTGAAATGAACATATAATGTCATACTTACGTTCTATATGGTTCAATTGTTGTTGTGATAAAAAGAACATATCTATGAGCGATATTTAGCATATCACTATCATTACACACTCGAGCACCATTAGAAAGAGGACGTCATGCCAGTGTGGAAACATGTTGAGTGTCTTCATTACGGCTCTGATCTACTCCCACTTCAGCTGCTTTGTCTGCATGAACATTACAAAACTTGACGCACTCCATTCCCAAGTAAGACTATGTTATACATGCTTCAGGTTGTGCGTAATTTTTTACGTATTCTTTGAATGTCTTCATATACCCGCGACAGACCAACCTTTAATTATTATAACATTGCACTTAAATTGTTTTTTCTGTTTACATGAAACAAGAAAATAGAAGTGTTAAAACTAATGAAGCAAGTAATACCTTTCAAATGGATACATCCAACGATATTGTACGGGTCCACATAAACGCACTTCTCGAGCTAGGTGAATTGTCAAGTGTACCATCACATCAAAAAATGATGGAGGGAAGTACATCTCCAACATACACAAAGTCTCAGCAATTTCTTCTTCAAGTTCTACTAATCTATCGAGATCAACTTCCATTTGGCATATTTCGTTAAAATAAGAACATAACTGATTAACCGCAGTACTTGGCCATCAGGTAAAATTCCCTTCAAAGCTACAGGTAATATTTGTTGCATAAGAACATGGTAATCATGAGCTTTAAGGACACCCAAGCAACCATCTTTCGAGAAACGTCTCCTAAGATCAGAACTATACCCAGATGGAACCTTCAAATTTCTCATCCTATTATAAAATATAGCCTTTCCCTTGTCGCTCAAGTTATATGGTGCTGGTGGAAGCCATGTTTTGCCTTTTTTGAGTCTTGGATGCAAGTCTTCTCTGATTCCCATATTATTCATATCATTACGGGAGTTTAAGCCAGCTTTTGTTTTAAACTTTATATTCAATATAGTACCAATGACACTCTCACATACGTTTTTTTCCGTATGCATAACATCAATATTATGTCGTAGTAACAACTCCTATGAAGGAAGCAAGATAATAACATCAATATCTAGCTCATGTCATAATATTTTGAATATCCAAACACTACATATAAAAGACAGTCTATTAACATATTCATACTGGGTAGCAGATGAAAAAGAGATGATTTATATATTCATACCGTGTAGCAGATGAAAAATAGTCTATTTAGATATTCAAACATGCCAACATGCATTTGAGGTTAGAACTTACCTTCCAGTAAGGCAAGTCGAAAGATATGGATTGTTTGTTGAATATCGGATGGTCAGCATCCTGTGCACCAGAAGTAGCAGCAGCACTTGAACCGGCATCAGTAGAAACTTCCCTTTTCCGCTTCCCGCACTTAGAATTACCGTCATTTGCATCTGTTGCCGCACTACTCTGAACCTTTTTCTGGTTATTCTTCTTCTTATTCTTCTTCTTTTCATCTTTCTCTTTCCTTTTCTCTGCCTCGTTCTGCTTTGCTTTCCCAAAATCATTCACAATACTGCTCTGACGTTCAAAGGCCACAACACCAGATATAATAGGTGGCTTTTCATTCCTCTCACTCTCTCCATTAAACGTGGCTTTCTTCTTACTAGATCGAAGATGATGATTATAAGGTAGAAATCTCCTATGATTCATATAAACAGTTTTATGACTAAACAACAACCAAGTCGAAAGAGTATTATCACCACAAAGAGGGAAGGTTGCCTTCCCTTTGTACGTACATCCAGAAATATTACCATAAGCAGGAAAATCATTTATCGTCCACATCAACAATGCCTTCAAGTTGAACATTGTGTTACCAAATTTATCATAAACCTCCACGTCGTTATCCCACAACTCAATCAGATCATCTATCAGTGGTTGCAAGTATATATCGATGTCTCTACCTGGTTGTTTCTTTCCTGGAATCATCAAGCTTAAAATAATGTTTTCGGCTTGCATACACTGCTGAGGGGGAATATTATATACCACTATCAACACCGGGCAACAACTGTGGGATGGAGAAATATCGCCAAACGGATTAAATCCATCAGCTGCAAGCCCAAGACGCAAATTACGCGATTCTGAAGCAAACTCGGGGAACTTTGTGTCTATGTGTTGCCAAGCCAAAGAATCTGACGGATGACGTATCTTCCCATCTTTACTCTTATGCATCCCGTGCCATATCAGTTGCTGAGCCAGATCTGCTGGTTTATACAATCTCTTTAATCTCGGCACAATCGAAAAGTATCTAAGCACCTTAACTGGTATTTTCTTTTCGGGCTTGTCTATCATGTCATCATCTTCCATGTTAGATGTATCTTCATTCCACCTAGAATAGTGACATTTAGGACATTCATCTGCATCTTTCAACTCCTTTCTGAACAAACAACAATCATTCTGACATGCGTGTATTTTCTCATAAGTCAGTTTAAAATCCTTCAGCAACTTTTTCACTTCATATATTGATTTGGGAAGACAATGACCTGGGGGCAACATTGAACCAGTTGTCTTGAGAGGTTTATGAAAAGCTTTCCGAGATACACCATTTACCGTCTTTTGCCTATACAACTCAATAGTGATTGATAACTTCGTGTGTGTAGTGCAACCAGGGTATAAAGGGAAGTCAGCCTCTGTTATCTGTTTTGCCAACCCCTCGTCCTGCATAATATCCTGACCCGGATCAATCGGAGAATAACCTTCAACATTATCTTCTGTCCACATCTGATAAAAAGTACGTCTTGCTCCCTCTTCATGAACATCATTAGAACTATTATCCTTCTCTCCGTGAAGAACGCACTCTGTGTAAGTAGGATCCATTCCTCGTTTTAGCAAGTGAAGATGAACTGTACATGGAGGAAGTGGCTCAGCAAGATTCTTACAATCGACACACGAACAACTAAACTTAGGAGGATTTCCAAGTTTCTCACGAACCATATCTATGAACTTTTGCACTGCATCCTGGTATGCAAAACTAGCCCTACATGAAAGATGGATAAATTTAAACATGGTGTAGACAACATGGGATATCAAACCAGAATAAAGAACTTTAGTATATAGAGTCACTTAAATCTACATTTTAGAGTGACAATATAACATAGCAAACCAGACTTGGAAGGATATTAACCTTGGCCAATGAACCCAATCTTTATTCATCATTTGGACCGAGTTGAGTTTACCTACCACGTGAATCTGCAATAGAAAAAAGAAGAGTTTGAGTAATATGATTCAGACAAAATCTGCAGTTCTATCTATTTCAAAGAACCAGAAGTATACAATTGTGTTATTTTGGAACATCTATATGAAATGATCGTACTTTATATTTCATTTAAATCAGGTCTTACACATAATTAAAAATTATTACATACGAAGACTTTTCCCTATATTTGTAATTAGATCAGCCATTTGATTTCTAGAAACTTTAACTTTTCTTTTGCAGCAATGAAGATAGCATCTGAAGCCCATGTAAAATCTCCACATTTTTCACATACAAGGTAACCTATGTTCTTATTATGTTGATTTTTGCATATTTTTAGTGTGAGTTTGTAGTTGCAGGTTGAAGAGAAGCACAATTGATCATCTTATCCACAAGCATTACATCTTTTCTCTGATGGTAACAACAACATCTTGGATTTGCAAGGGTTAGAAGCCTCATCAAACCATTCAAAGTAGGTGCAGGTAGGTATAGTGCACTTGAAGAACATTTTTCCATTGGTTTCATTTGTTGTAGATCGTAGAAATGCTCTCACACCAATACAAGGAACATGCTTGCACCTAGAATAGAGCCAGGGACAAACTTTTGTGTCATGGTTCCCTTGTTCACACATAGCACAGGTTCAGGTTTCAATGGAATCTTAACCGTGAATGGTTGGATTCGTCGTTCTTACGAAGGTTAAGACTTATGCTCAGGTCCAGGTTTCGATCTCGGACCCAGTTTCTTTCTCGAAGCTGACCAATTTAGGGTTTGATTAACGTTTCTGAGAATATACGATGGAATCTTACCCATGAATGGTTGGATTCGTCGATCTTACGAGGGTTTAGACTTATGCTCAGGTCCGGGTTTCGATCTCGGACCCAGTTTCTTCTCGAAGCTGACCAATTTAGGGTTTGCTGAACGTTTCTGAGAATATACGATGGAATATTACCCGTGAATGGTTGGATTCATCGTTCTTACGAAGTTTCAGACTTATTCTCAGGTCCAGGTTTCGATCTCGGACCTAGTTTCTTTCTCGAAGCTGACCAATTTAGTGTTTGCTGAACGTTTCTGAGAATATACGATGGAATCTTACCCGTGAATGGTTGAATTTGTCGTTCTTATGAAGGTTCAAACTTATGCTCAGGTCCAGGTTTCGATCTCGGACCCAGTTTCTTTCTCGAAGCTGACCAATTTAGGGTTTGTTGAATGTTTCTGAGAATATACGATGGAATCTTACCCGTGAATGGTTGGATTCGTCGTTCTTACGAAGGTTCAGACTTATGCTCAGGTCCAGGTTTCGATCTCGGACCCAGTTTCTTTCTCGAAGCTGACTAATTTAGGGTTTGATGAGAATATACGATGGAATCTTACCCGTGAATGGTTGGATTCGTCGTTCTTACGAAGTTTCAGACTTATGCTCAGGTCCAGGTTTCGATCTCGGACCCAATTTCTTTCTCGAAGCTGACCAATTTAGGGTTTGTTGAACATTTCTGAGAATATACGATGGAATCTTACCCGTGAATGGTTGGATTCGTCGTTCTTACGAAGGTTCAGACTTATGCTCAGGTCCAGGTTTCGATCTTGGACCCAGTTTGTTTCTCAAAGCTGACCAAGTTAGGGTTTGCTGAACGTTTCTGAGAATATACGATGGAATCTTACCCGTGAATGGTTGGATTTGTCGTTCTTATGAAGGTCCAAACTTATGCTCAGGTCCAGGTTTCGATCTCGGACCTAGTTTCTTTCTCGAAGCTGACCAATTTAGGGTTTGCTGAATGTTTCTGAGAATATACGATGAAATCTTACCCGTGAATGGTTGGATTCGTCGTTCTTACGAAGGTTCAGATTTATGCTCAGGTCTAGGTTTCGATCTTGGACCCAGTTTCTTTCCCGAAGCTGACCAATTTAGGGTTTGCTGAACGTTTCTGAGAATATACGATGGAATCTTACCCGTGAATGGTTGGATTCGTCGTTCTTACGAAGGTTCAGACTTATGCTCAGGTCCAGGTTTCGATCTCGGACCCAGGTTATTTCTCGAAGCTGACAATTTAGGGTTTGCTGAACGTTTCTGTGAATATACGATGGAATTTACCCGTGAATTGTTGGATTCATCGTTCTTACGAAGGTTCAGACTTATGCTGAGGTCCAGGTTTCGATCTCGTACCCAGTTTCTTTCTCAAAGCTGACCAATTTAGGGTTTCTTCATGGTTTTATTGTAAATGTTTGTAGTCCAACAGACAAAATTTAAAGAAATCAAATCTCAAGCCAATCTAACGGTCAGTATCCTTGTTTGGTTATACCCAATTTTGTGTTTTCTTCTCAATCCACATGCTCTTTTTTAAACCAATGAAAATGTCTCATTTTTAATCCAACGTTCCAAATTTAAGTAAATAAATTTGGAATCCAATCTAACGGTCAGCATTTACCAAATTGTGTTTTCTTCTCAATCCGTATGCTCTTTTTGAAACCAATGAGAATGTCCCATGTTTCCCACCAAAAAATCCCGCCCAAATTTTCACACATCCTTCTAGATTTTGACTATTGACTATTGACCAATTTCTTTTTTTCTCCGCCAGAAGAAAATAAACCTAACTATCCAAAATTTTCACACAACTCTTTTATTTCTCTTCCTCTTTCTTTTTCTCTGTCTCTGCAACTCAGACTCAGCAAAACCTCAAATCCTAATCAATCAAACTCATGAAAACTTCAACTCAAACTCAGAAAACTTCAACGCAAACCCTAATCAATCAAAAACTCATAAATCTCCGCTTTAACCTCAGGTATAAATCTCATCTGAGTATGGATTTTTTTTTTTTCATTTGTTGTTTGAATTCTTGTTAGACTTTGAATTGTGGGTTTATTGAGAGTTGAATTTAGATTTTTTAACTTTCTTTGTGTTCGATTTAGGGTTTTATTTTCTTACAGAGTTAGGGTTTTTTACAGCCGGTTCATATGTGGATTGATTTAGAGATAGATTTAGTGTTTTTCATATTTCATTGGGTTTGATTTTTGGTTTGATTTTGAGTTCTTTTCTGATCCGAGTTAGGGATTTTGTACAGTACCAATTCACATGATAATTGATCTATAGTTTGATTTTTGATGAACTGAGTATATGTGGATTGATTTAGGGGTTTGATATTTTCTTTTTGCATTCTCATTTCCAATTTTGTTTGGTATCCATGCTTGTTTGCAATATGATTAGGGTTTGATATTTTCTTTGTGTATGATTTAGTGTATGATTCAGATTTTTCAAAAGTTGTATATCTTCTTGCAAATTTCAGCATGTCTCCTATAAGCTACCAAGTAATTCTATTACGACAGGGGGTTGGAGTTCCGAACCCCTGGCTCATTCTCAACTGAGATTTATGCAGGACTTCGGTATTCCAACCTCCTGTTGTTAGTTGCTTGGTGGTTAATATTGCTTGATTTTTTCTTGTTTCAGTATATATATGTATGAGAAATTTGGTGGTTAAGGATTGATGAGAGCTGGAGCACTCTCTTTCATATGAGCGAGACAATTGCTTCATTCATAAGCAATCAACTTACTCATATGAAAGAGAGTCCACCAGCACATTTAAAAATCCTTCTAATTTGGTATCAAGTTTTCTTGATGTTTGCTAGATAAATTATGTATTTGTGGTCCAATTATATATGTATGAAGAATTTTGATGTTTTTGGTTTCTAATTTTGGACTTTTTAATTCTGTTTTTGCAGTAGATGTTGTTTGATTTTGTATTATTTTGATAGATATATGTATGTGAAATTTTGTGGTTAAGGCTTGATGATATCTAGTGCACTCTCTATCATATAAGCGAGACAATTGCTTGAATATTAAGCGATCGACTTACTCATAGGATAGTGAGTGCACTATCTCATATAGAAATCCTTTTATTTTGGTATCATTTACAATATTTTCTTGATGTTTGCTAGATTATATGTGGGTGTTCCAATTATGCCTGATAAATTATGTATGAAGAATTTTGATGTTTGAATGATTCTAATTATTTTCTTGATTTTTGTATGATTCAAGAATGATGAATAACAATTTGGTGCGGGTTACCAAGGAAACCAAGAGCAAAAGCTCTGTTCCAACTCCCAAGAAGAAGGTAAAGACTTATTCTGTCAGCATATAATTCTTTGTTTAGTGTAATTATTTACCATCTTATTTTGTTTGACCTATTCTAGTTTATGTCGCAGATTAGCAAGGAACCCAAAACTGTCCAGTCTGTCCCATTACCAAAGAATAAGGTACTAAGACATCTCGTATAGTTTACCAAACTATCTTGATTCAGTTTCTTTTATTTGTATAACTTAATTTATTTACCAAACTTATGTTATTAATTGTTATTAACTTATTTAAGTTGCAAATCATTTTGAAAAAGAAGCAGAGTTCGCAGCCTTCAAAGTCTGAAATCAAACAAACAACTCCTAATAAGAAGAAGAGTTCAGAGAAACCTGCAATCCAAGAATCTCCAAGTCATTCACCAACTGAACGTGAAAAAACACCAAGACGGACATCCCCTAGGTTTAAGAACAGGTCAGAGGAACGAGATCATACTGCTGAAAAGAGTACTCCAACATGATCATCACCTAGGAAAAGGAAAGGTTTAGTTGAACCGGAAAGCGCTGCACAATCTGAACCAGTCCAGTCCAGATCAGGATCATCTCAAATTGCAAGCTCCAAGGAAGTTATTGAGAAGTAAAGGACAACGAAGCGGAAATTGTACCAATCACGCCCATGTCCCAATGTGCAAATCAGGAATCCAAATGATACTTTCTATGATATGGTTGAAGAAGAAGAAGAAGAAGAAGAAGATGAAGATAAAGAGGAAGCGGAACCAGAGAATATTGTTGCTAATGAAGAGAGGGAAGGTGAAGACAAGGAAATGGAGAATGATAAAGAGAATGACATCGCAGCAAATGAAAATGAAAAGGGAGATGAGGTATAACTCTTTGTGTCGCTGATTTAATTTAAGTTGTTTCTTTATGGTAGTTTTTTAATCCTTGTTTAACTCTTTTGCTTGATAACTGTGATAACACTTAGGTTGTACAAGGAGAAGAGAAAAGAAAGCGTGTTCCTCGTGGCTCAACACGGATGGCTTCACTAGGGATAACTGAGGACAAAACAAAAAAGACAGACAAGACCACTATTATCTTTAACAGTAAAGATCACCCCATTGGTGAACCTTCCGGTTGGACTGGAGAGTGGTCCCTAAAGAAGCCAAAGCCAATGTATGGAAGATTGTCCAGGTAATTTCCTAACTCTTCAACTTTTTACCGCTATAGATCTTTCAACCTTCAATATTAATCTCAATTCCTTCACTGTTATTTGCAGATGAGGTTCATTATTGATGATTTCTACAAAGATTACTATTATGGGAAGATGGGTTGTTATCTTAAGGAGGCTAGGTATAGGAAAGCAGGCAGGATAATAGCCCTTGATGAATTGGAAGAAGAAGAAAGAGATAAGAGGATAAAAACACTTAAACCACAGAACATGTCAGACAATGAGTGGGAGGGGTTCGTTGAAACTGTTTGCTCGGAGGAATTCAGAGTAAGTTTTTATATTATGTATTTTTTTAAGTTAAGTCCTTCTACAGTCATTTTGTTGGTTATGTGTTGTTACTTAACGACATTCCATTACTTTGTCAGGCAAAAAGACTCAAAATGAAGGAAATACGGCAGAAGCATACGACCCCACCCACTAACAGCAGGGAAGGTTATGCTCTTTTGGAGGCGAAAATGGTATGTTCATTATGTGTTTGCTTGTATGAATGTTTAAAAACTATGTGTGGATTTTTTAACCAACTTAATGTACATTTTGTTTGCAGCAAAAAGGGAGGAACACTACTGAAGAGATTGATAGAGTTGAATTGTGGATAACGGGTCACAAGCAAAAGGAAGGAAAGGAACCAAATCCAGGGGTTCTTGAGGCTTTTGTGAGGACCCAAGAGACTTATTCTTTCATTGTTTATGTGTTTGAATGATTCGATTCATAAATGTGACTAATTCTGTTTAACACTAATATAGGACAAAATTGCAAGAGCTTAAGCAGATGCTGGTGCTGGTGCTGATGTTGGTGGATCATCTGTGACAGATGATCTTCTTGTCAAAGCTCTTGGTTATGACAAACCAGGTCGACTCAAAGGAATAGGGTTCGGAGCGAGAAAGACAAAGATGGTTTTCAAGTCCCATTATAAGAAGATCATTAACGAGTGTCGGGAAAGTATGAAGGAAGTGAATGGGAGACTTATGATGTTAGAGGTGAAAATTTTATTATTGATGTTGAATTCTTTTCTTAATTTATGAATTCAAACTTGCCACTTATACAGATGGTTTGGTCTTTATATAGGAAAGGAGCTCTAGATGTGTCCGCTGCCATGATGGATCAGTATTGCAAAAGGCCAGTCCAAATTTAAGTCTGTTTACTTGTTTCTTCTTTGCATTATGGCATTTTTTCTCTTTGCTTTATGTAAGATTCTCTTGTAACTGTGGTATGTTTTTGTAGTCTGGAAATGCCAGTAACAACCATGCTAGCGCTAGCGTCGTCCGTGAAAATGGAAGTCCATTGAGCAGAACAAATGTGTTTCCATAGCCAGTGGGAGTGCCAGAGAAGAATAGATCTTGCAGGTTAATCAGTTGGTACACTGAGGGCGAGATTGTGGCTGATGCAGTTATTGTTGAAACAGATCCAAAGAAGTTAATCCATGGAATGCCAATAGGTTATGGAGCTTACAAGGTATCTGTGAAAGCTTCTTGTGTGGATGATGCTCTTCTCTACAGGCAAACCAATGAGTTGAAGTGTATCCATGATGCTATAGGAACTTACATCTCATGGGCCAAGGATCTGATATTGCTTGACTAGCCATCTGACTTCTTAATCTTCTTTGAGAGTGTTTCAGGAAACTTTCTTCTTTTGCTGCTCTTTTTTTGTGTCACTGCATATTTTGAATGGTTTAGTGTTTGAATGATCTGAAACTGGTTAGTTGTTTGAGGGGTTTAAGTGTTTGAATGAATGACGGTACATCATTTTAATGGTGAAATGGTTTAGTGTTTTAATGATCTTAAACTGGTACATTTGGATCAATAATGCTGGTATATTTGAATGTTGCCGCCAATTTAATTTTTTTTTTCACAAATGATAAAGAAACACAACTGTTAAAAAAGCTTGTCAGTCGATTGTAATACATGATTCTGCTACACGTATCTTAGTTGTCAAAGATTTGACATACGATTATAACAATACTTGTCAAGTAAATACTTGCAAGTCTTCCTGTTGTTGTCAAATACTTGAGATACAACTCATAAATGAGTTGTCAAGAAAATAACTTGCAAGTCTTCTTTTTGTTGTCAAATACATGAGATACAACTCATAAATGAGTTGCCAAGACAATAACTTGCAACTCTTTCTTTTGTTGTCAAATACTTGAGATACAACTCATTCATAAGTAGTCAAGGAAAGTGGCATACAACTCTAGTAATTGTTGTCAAAGAAAATACATACAACCATTACCATAGTTGTCAACAAATTTTCTACGACAGCAACAAGTGTAGTGTAGTAGTTATTTTTACAACATGTATATCAGTTGTGTTAGGGATTAAGAGGAAATTTTGAAAGACATTCACAACTGAAGCAAGGATTGTACAAAATTAATCGACAACTATGTTTACAACTATAACTGAATGCTTATAAAGATTTGAGGATTTTCTACAACCACTTGTGCAACTTATCGATAAACGTCGTCGTACATGTATGACAACTCTTTTCGGGAGTAGTGTATCACTGTTTTTCCCATAGTGGCGGTATGATATTTGTCTTCGTTTCATTATTGTGGATTAAACATGGATCGATCAAGTTCATCATGGAATCGTTGGTACCAAATTATAAACCATGATGAAGAATCGGAAAATGCACCTGCTTTTTACAAAGAAATTGTGAAGACCAAAATCCTAATAAGGAACTGAATGTTATTAGAAAGGACTAATAGCATTAATTGTATTGAAATCAAATTTTGCAAATTTCTAAGGTTTGCACATTCTGTATAAATAAATTAAACTAACTTGAAAATGAACCACGGTAATTCATCATTGTTTAGGATTAGTCTGGAAAAAGCTTCTCACACCCGTCCATCAAAGCTTTCCGCCCTCGATCACCCCAGGTGAAGGACTTCCAAACTTTTGCAGTTCCGACGGATAGCTTCCCATCCTTCTGGCTTTATTATCTCCACGAAATCTGATAGGTACAGTTCCCGTAATGAAGGGCAACCTTTTAAAATCATCAAAACTGCTTCGGTATTCATAGTCATAGATCCTTCTCCAACCTTGGACAATTCATTGCGTGTTGAGAGTTTTAGATATTCAAGCCCACCACCACTAACAATTGCTTTAATCCCCTCTAGTGTAAGTTTGATCCCATATGCTTGAAGACAGGTTAAGGTCAGTGGACACCCTAGAAAGCCAATACCTGTTATATTGCTGCAGAAATTTATATCAAGTGTATCCAGTTCGCGGCAGTTCCTTAAGAGAGAACTTATTCCTGAATCAGTAATCGAGTGGCACCATGAGAGATTAACCGTCTCTAAGGATGCACAACATTTTGCCAGGGCCTCTAAGCCTTCATCATTAATATGACACTCTTTCAAACTTACATCTACCAAACGAGGGAACCAAGAAAATATTGAAGACAAATCGATATTTGAATACTTGGAGCAATAATCTAGCTCCAGAATTTGAACTTCCGATCCAGAGAATTGCGAGTTGGATGCAACATAAACTGTTACTTTAGGGCGACCTTTTAGAGCCAGATATTGGAGGTCTTGGAATCGATTCAACAACTTACCAAGAACTATGGGAAAGCTTTTATTAAGACTAGGTTTCAGACGATTCGTAAGATGAGTACACCTTAAGGATCGACAATTTTTGTTCTGAATATGAAGAAATTGATGACAAGTTAAACCAAACGAATTACGATCATTTATAGTTGTCAGGGGATAATATATAGTTGTGAGGCACTTAAATATATGACTTAGACAGTCGTCGGGGAGGTTTGTGAAAAGATGAGATTTTACGGATTTTACACGGATGGTCATCATCACCTAACCCTTGGTTGTACTTGTCAGTCGATGATGCACTCATCATTAAGCAATGCAAAAATTCTTGCCGATGACAACACTGATGCGAAACAAAATCCTGACTTGCTAGTGTTTCAATTCAAAACCGATTCAAAATATAACGAAGGATGCCCAAAAAATATTAAAATACAATAATAGCAATATACCTTTGGGTCTTTCTCCCGCAATGGGTGGATACGGAATCCAGAGATAAAAATTAAAGAATATATGCAAGTGATGTCTGACTATAGGTTTATGAATGGTTGCAAGTTGATACTGTAACTATGTTTGATATAACGGATTCGAAATTCAGTAGAGAAAGTTGAAAGTAAAACTAATTTCCATGTATGTTTAGTAACCTTACTTGCATATAAACACATATGCACGTTCAATATGCATGGTTGGCACTCGGAAAATGGCATCAGCTGTATCTATTTCTTAAAGTGGTCCAAAATTAAACATGAGTGTGAGGGATAAACCCTGATGAAGAGTTGGAACACGTGCACTTCACAAAGGAATTGTAGAGACTAAAATCCTGATAAGGAAAATGTTATGAAGGAGGAAAAATAGCATTATTGAAATTAATTTTGCAGTGCGTTGCATGCAAACTAGCTTCTAGTTTTGCAGATTATAATCAAATTAATTCGAAAACGAACTACTGTAATTCGTCGGGTTTGCCATTCTTTGAATTCTGCATATAGGACTCGATAGTTTCATCATAAATATCACTGAGATGTCAGACCTAATTTTTGGATATTGCTTAATATACCAATAACGATGCCACCACCATAAGGATTCTTGATTGTCGTTCTGAGTTTGAAACCATCGGCGAAAGGTTAAACCAAAAAAAATTACGATCATCTCTCTTCTTCTTTTTTTTTTTAAATAGGAACTAGATCATATGTTTTATTAGCCTTTTCTTTTTGTTTTAACTTTCGACTAGCACGTGACAAGGAGTTCAAACACAATCGGGATGCTAAAATGCGTATGCCAAATGATAAAGCCGTACCTACATTGCTGAATGAAAATGCATTCGTTTTCCTTTCCACCCACAAAGATATCTTCGCGTCTTTTCTTGTTGCTTGTCTACTTCAATGATTTCCAAGGGATGCTCAGACGTCCGAGGATTCTTAGAGTTCTGATGAACTGGGCCAACAGCGGCAGTGGTGGTATTAGTACTGAAGTCAACAATACGTTTGTCGAGCCAAGAGAAGATGTCAGAAAAGACAATCTCAATGTTGTGGTCGGGCTCTCCAGATGTGAGAGCATGCCACATTCCTGGGTATAACTTAAAAGTCTTGTCTTTACTACCTGCTTGCACGTACAATGCTTTACTCACTTCTGGATCTGTTACTATGTCTGCTTCTCCGTGCAACACAAAGAATGGTAATGTTACCTCATTTAAGGTGTCTTCAAGGCTCATGCTGGTCCTGAGCATCTCTAGAGCTGTTTTAAGCCTAGGTTTGTCTTGATATATCAGTTTGTTGTTCCTTACCTCTTCGCGTTTAATTGGGTCTTTGAAGGAAGAATCAATAACATTTTTCGTGGGGACAATTTTCCATTTAGGTATAATATCTTCGATTCTTGTCAACATGTTAACCACCATTGGATGTGGTTTCAGCTTCTGTGATATCTTACACATGGGTGCGACCAGAACAGCACCGTTCCAGTAAGTCGGGTCTTTTTTATGGATGAGTAGTGCAACTGCTCCTCCCATCGATTCTCCATATAACAATCTTGTTTTTTCTTTGTACTCTTCCTGATCACACACTGATTTGAAGAAGTTGCTGCTATCGGTTACGATGTTGCTGAACTTTTCAATATAGCACCGGGCTCCTCTTGACCGTCCATGTCCTTCGTAATCAATACCTATCACCCCATATCCTGCAGATGCTAGCCTTGTCCCACAATCTTTCATGGAAGCACTGCATTCCATGCCATAACCATGGCAGAGAAAAACAAGGGCCTTTGGAGAAGAAAAAGGCAACCACCTGCAAGTAAAGAGCTCAACTCCTCTTGAATTCCTTATGTACTCTTCTCGGTACTCTATATCCATCTTTGTATCAAATCTAAGGAACGTGAAATCTCTCTTCAACTAAAAATAATTGAAGTACAAAAGCTAAAAGCCTAAAATAATAACTTTGGTTTCTTTTCTTCCGCAAGAGGTGGGATACGGATTTTTTTTTTATAGGCTAAAGCCGGTGGGATACATATATTTAAAGGGAGTCCAAGGAGTTCTTAATTTAGAATGGTTTCTGTTTTAGGGTATTTACTAGCTGTAAGAGGTGGGATACATATTTTTAAGGAGTCCACGTCAACAAAAGCTTTCCATGTCATCGGCTTCTTATATGCCACACCAACAGTCACTACTTAGTGAGACAGTCCGGTTGGCAGCTTGAAGCGTGACTACAAAAAAATCGAAAAGAAAACATATTTTCACAAATACAATAAACATCCATTCACCAAAATTACATTAGTATATTGTTTTGAGGGTATATACTGTGCTCTACAATACCGGATTCATATCCCTAAACTTCCTGGAAAATCTAACCTGGCACGTGGAATATGATTCAGAGAAAATGTTGGACCAAGCGTTACATTGTTACTTAACGAGGAGGCACATCATTTATAATCGGTACATGATAAACGTTTGCCACCCGTTAAGATAGAACTTTCGGTTAACTGTTTGATTGAAAGGTTAACTATTTCATCAGAAAATCCGCCTGATGAAGAGTTGGAAAATACACGTGCACTTTACAAAGGAATTGTAGAGACTAAAATCCTGACAAGGAAAATGTTATGAACAAATAGCATGTGCTGCATGCAAACTTCTAGTTCTGCAGATTCTGCATAAACGAACTACGGTAATTCGTCGGGTTTGTCATTCTTTAGATTCTGCATAAATATCACTGAGCTGTCAGATCATCTCGGATTTTACCCTCTTGATAACTCAAGAACAGATCTCGCTGAGAAGACAAATCACATCGGGGTTTTCATGCTTAAATCTCATGATCAGCAGACCTGCAACAACTGTTCTGTCGATCTGAAAAGCTTGTTACAACCGTTAAACAGATCTTGTTACACCCTATAAACAGAGGTTGACACACCCGTCCATCAAAGCTTACCACCCTAGTTTACCTAACTTGTGACATCCATACAACCTCAGCCTTTTCAAATTCTTGCAATTCTGACTGATAGCTTCCCATCCTTCTGGCTTTATTACCTCCACAAAATTTTATATGAACAGTTTCTCTAATAAAGGGCAACCTTTTAAAATCGTCAAAACTGCTTTGATATAGATCCGTCTCCAACCTCAGACAATTCATTTGGTGTTGAGAGTGTTAGATATTTAATCCCACCATCGCTAACAATTTCATTAATTCCCTCGGGTGTAAGTTTGCACCCATTTGCGTCAAGATTGGTTAAGGTATGTGAACAACCTAGAAAGCCAATACCTGTTATATTGCTGCAGAAGTTTATATCAAGCGTAACCAGTTCATGGCAGCTCCTTGAGAGAAAACTTATTCCTGAATCAGTAATCAAGTCACACCATGAGAGGTTAACCTCCTCTAAGGAGGAACAACATTTTGCCAGGGCCTCTAATCCTTTATCAGTAATATGACAATGTTTCAAACTTAGGTGTACCAAATGAGGGAACCAAGAAAATATTAAAGAAAATTCTGTTGGAAGCTAGCTGAATTACTGGACACGGTTTTGTGTGAGAGTCCAAAACTTGTGGAACTCCAAAACCGTGTGAGAAGGCAAGGCGGGTGGCCTTTGTGTTTATCTCAACACAGTCGGTCATGAATTCCTAACTAGTAGGAATTGTTTTGTAGTCGGCCAAGCAAACCGTGCATGCAATACCTAGCTAGCTAACAACTAATAGGGGTCCTTGGTAGTTCTTGTTATGATTCTCATAAGAGTTCTTCTAAAGGGGGAAAGCTAGGGTTTTCGGTCTCTTTGTGAGCTTCTTGGTTTCGGTAAAAGGTGAGAGCTGTTTGGGAAGGTAAGAGTTCTCTTTGTAATCCCCTTTACAGTTAATTGAATAAATCGTGTTCTTGGCCGTGGTTTTTACCCAGTTTGGGGTTTTCCACGTAAATCCTTGTCTTGTGTGATTGTTTATCGTTATCGTTGTTCTCTTGGTAGTTTGTTTTCTTCTTCGTTTAATCCCAAAGATCAAAGTGTTGTGGTGAAAGTCCCAACAATTGGTCTCAGAGCTAGGTTTAGGGAAAAACAAGATGACAACAAAGGTTTATGCGGGTTCGACGCGGTTCGAGGTAGAGAAGTTCGATGGTTCTATTAACTTTGGTTTGTGGCAAATCCAAGTTAAAGATGTTTTGATACAATCGGGATTAGTCAAGCTGAAAGGACAAGCTGAAAGCGGTGTCAAACCTGAAGACTAGGAAGATGTTGATTTAAGAGATGCGAGTCAAATACGACTATTATTAGCAAAGAATGTTTTGGCTAATTTCTCAAAGATTACAACAGCAAAGTATTTGTGGAGTAACTTGAAGAGTTGTATATGACAAACACTCGTTTGAATAGATTGTACTTGAAAGAACAATTTCATACATTGAAGATGGCTGAAGGTACGTCTATTGCTAACCATCTCAGTGTTTTGAATTCAATTTTTTCTGAACTGGAAGCGTTAGAAGTAACTGTTAATGATGAGGATAAGGCACTTCGTCTCATATTGTCACTTCCACCATCTTATAAACACATGGTAACATACTTAAATCATGGAAAAGATGCTTTGAGTCTTTCCGAAGTTACAAGTGCTCTCTTGTCTGAAGAAAAGGAGATGAAGAATAGTAAGGGTAATTCGTTGGAAGATGATGTTTTATATGCTGGCGAGAAGAGGAAACACGGTAAGAGTGTTTGTTGGAAGTGTCGCAAACCAGGCCATATTAGGCGTGATTGCAAGTGGAAAAGCAATGGGACTGGTCCGGAAAAAGGTCCCGAAGGTCAATCTAACCATGTCAACGATGCTCGTTATGAAAGTGATTTCTCTCTTTTGGTTGTTGCTGATTTTAATCAAGAGGCGGTAGCACGACACATATGTGTGCACACCGGTCATATTTCGATAGGTATGTGGGGTGTAGTGGAAAAGTGTTTACTGGCGACGACTCGGAACTATCGGTTAAGGGAGTCTGTGATATTCACATTAGGATGTTTGATGGTAAATTTCGAACAATCCAGGGAGTAAAACACGTGTCGGAGTTAAGGTGGAATCTAATAAGTCTTTCCCAATTAGATTTTGCGGGTTTTGGTTATTCCTGTCATGGTGGAGTAATTAAGATTTATCAAGGGTCTACTATGATCATGAAAGGAAGTCGTATCAGCGGATTGTATACTCTAACGCAGTCAGGGTTAGGTGGAGCTAAGGATGAATCCGAGTCGAATTTCTGGAATGTCAAGTCTCATGGAAATTTGGAATTAGGTGGAGTTCCAAAGGATTGTATGGTCAAGAAGTGGGTTCCAAAGATTGGCAAGTACAAGGATAACTTGGACTTTTTTGGTCATCAACATTGATGATTAACGGCCTGTAAGGGCAGGTAGACAAGAACACGGTAGACGTCAGTTATTTGAAGAAGCGAGAAGAATTTGAGTGACTACGTTCGGTTTGATTCCTTGCAGAGGATACGTAGGCATCCTAGGGCGCAATCGACGTTGGAAGACGAAGGATATTTCATGTATTGATCGTCTCACGGATGAATGAATGATCTGAGGTGGAGAATTGTTGGAAGCTAGCTGAATTACAGGACACGGTTTTTAGTGAGAGTCCAAAACTTGTGGAACTCCAAAACCGTGTGAGAAAGCAAGGTCGGTGGCCTTTGTGTTTATCTCAACACAGTCGGTCATGAATTCCTAACTTGTAGGAATTGTTTTATAGTCGACCAAGCAAACCGTGTATGCAATACCTAGCTAGCTAACTACTATAAATAAGGGTCCTTGGTAGTGCTTGTTATGATTCTCATAAGAGTCCTTCTAAAGGGTGAAAGCTAGGGTTTTCGGTCTTTTTGTGAGCTTCTTGGTTTCGGTAAAGGGTGAGAGATGTTTGGAAAGGTAAGAGTTCTCTTTGTAATCACCTTTACAGTTAATTGAATAAATCGTGTTCTTGTCCGTGGTTTTTACCCAGTTTGGGGTTTTCCACGTAAATCCTTGTCTTGTGTGATTGTTTACCGTTATCGTTGTTATCTTGGTAGTTTGTTTTCTTCTTCGTTAAATCCCAAAGATCAAAGTGTTGTGGTGAAAATCCCAAAAGTTGATATCAGAGCTAGGTTTAGGGAAAAACAAGATGACAACAAAGGTTTCTGCGGGTTCGACCCGGTTCGAGGTAGAGAAGTTCGATGGTTCTATTAACTTTGGTTTGTGGCAAATCCAAGTTAAAGTTGTTTTGATACAATCGGGATTAGACAAGCTGAAAGGACAAGTTGAAAGCGGTGTCAAACCTGAAGACTGGGAAGATGTTTATTTAAGAGCTGCGAGTCAAATACGACTATTATTAGAAAAGAATGTTTTGGCTAATGTCTCAAAGATTACTACAGCAAAGGATTTGTGGAGTAAACTTGAAGAGTTGTATATGAAAAACAATCGTTTGAATAGATTGTACTTGAAAGAGAAATTTCATACGTTGAAGATGGCTGAAGGAACGTCTATTGCTAACCATCTCAGTGTTTTGAATTCAATTGTTTCTGAACTGGAAGCGTTAGAAGTATCTGTTAATGATGAGGATAAGGCACTTCTTCTCATATTGTCACTTCCACCATCTTATAAACACATGGTAACATACTTAAAGCATGAAAAAGATGCTTTGAGTCTTTCCGAAGTTACAAGTGCTCTCTTGTCTGAAGAAAAGGAGATGAAGAGTAGTAAGGGTAATTCGTTGGAAGATGATGTTTTATATGCTGGCGAGAAGAGGAAACACGGTAAGAGTGTTTGTTGTAAGTGCCGCAAACCAGGCCATATTAGGCGTGATTGCAAGTGGAAAAGAAATGGGACTGGTCCGGCAAAAGGTCCCGAAGGTCAAGCTAACCATGTCAACGATGCTAGTTATGAAAGTGATTTCTGTCTTTTGGTTGCTGCTGATTTTAATCAAGAGGAGGGTTGGATTTTGGATAACGGTACCACGAAACATATGTGTGCACACCGGTCATATTTTTATAGGTATGTGGGTGTAGTGCAAAGTGTTTACTAGCGACGACTCGGAACTATCGGTTAAGGGAGTCGGTGATATTCACATTAGGATGTTTGATGGTAAATTTCGAACAATCCAGGGAGTAAAACACGTGCCGGAGTTAAGGTGGAATCTAATAAGTCTATCCCAATTAGATTCTGCGTGTTTTGGTTATTCCTGTCATGGTGGAGTAATTAAGATTTATCAAGGGTCTACTATGATCATGAAAGGAAGTCGTAGCAGCGGCTTGTATACTCTGAAGCAGTCAGGGTTAGGTGGAGCTAAGGATGGATCCGAGTCAACTTTTGGGAATGTTAAGTCTCATGGAAACTTGGCATTAGGTGGAGTTCCAAAGGCTCGTATGGTCAAGAAGTGGGTTCCAAAGATTGGCAAGTCCAAGGATAACTTGGACTTTGTTGGTCATCAACATTGATGATTAACGGCCCGTAAGGGCAGGTAGACAAGAACACGGTAGACGTCAGTTGTTTGAAGAAGCAAGAATAATTTGAGTGAACTACGGTCGGTTTGATTCCTTGCAGAGGATAGTAGGCATCCTAGGGCGCAATCGACGTTGGAAGACGAAGGAGATTTCATGTATTGATCGTCTCACGCATGAATGCATGATCCGAGGTGGAGAATAGTTGGAAGCTAGCTGAATTACAGGACACGGTTTTGTGTGAGAGTCCAAAACTTGTGGAACTACGAAACCGTGTGATAAAGCAAGGTCGGTGGCCTTTGTGTTTATCTCGACACAGTCGGTCATGAATTCCTAACTTGTAGGAATTGTTTTATAGTCGACCAAGCAAACCGTGTGTGCAATACCTAGCTAGCTAACTACTATAAATAGGGGTCCATGGTAGTGCTTGTTATGATTCTCATAAGAGTCCTTCTAAAGGGTGAAAGCTATGGTTTTCGGTATCTTTGTGAGCTTCTTGGTTTCGGTAAAGGGTGAGAGGTGTTTGGAAAGGTAAGAGTTCTCTTTGTAATCACCTTTACAGTTAATTGAATAAATCGTGTTCTTGTCCGTGGTTTTTACCCAGTTTGGGTTTTTCCACGTAAATCCTTGTCTTGTGTGATTGTTTATCATTATCGTTGTTCTCTTGGTAGTTTGTTTTCTTCTTCGTTTAATCCCAAAGATCAAAGTGTTATGGTGAAATTTATCAGAAAAATTTTCCTAGCCAAGTTTCTATCACAAAAAGCATGACTTACCAAATTAAGATACAAAATAATTCTTTATCTAATAGAAACTTGCCATGTTTTATACAAATAAAGCAGGTTTCTTTTATAGCAAATATAAATTTGGTTTTGGTTTTATATATATTTAAGTGGTAAAAACATTAGGATTTGTTTTTGTCCATGAATGCACTGTGGTTGGAGGAACTAGTATGATGTTGTAGTGAGGTTGGAAGAATTTAATCAAATTAAAGAAATTTGATATCTTTTATTTTTTAATTTCCATGTTACAAGGGACTCGAACGGTTGAATGGCCAAATTCTTTTGAATGTAGGCAATTGCACCAATTTTTGATTACTAAAAGAAGTATTTTGCGTATATATGCACGCAATATTATTTATTATTTATATATTAGATTATCACTTTGTCATGTATACAATGACAAGATTTTTCCATTTCATTTTCATCCCGCTCAAAATATTTAAAGTTAATTGAAAAAACGAAATGTTTGTTTATTTCTTCTTTTCAGAAATCAAACCCGATTTCCTTAAATCGAATCAGTATACACCATTTGATTTTTTGTCCTATTGCCAAAATTTTCTAAGAATTTCAAAACCTAATTTCCATTTGCTCTAACAAATTCTCATATGAGCCTAGATAAATCAATCACATTAAGTATAATTAGTCATATTGAGCACGATTTAGTTATTTTTATATAATGGAGTAACACAAAGTAAATTGAATTGAGTTTATGGATAATTAATCAAAACAAGTGTGATCTACTAATGTTGACGAAAAATTTGATATGATTGAAATCAATTAGATGGAATTAGCTGTCTAATCAGTTATATTAAGCATTATCTAGCAATTTTAATGGAATTGAGTAAATTTTTTTAAATGAGTTGAGTTTATCAATAATCAATTAAGATAAGTGTGGTCTACTGATGTTGACGGAAAATTCAGTAAATTGAAATCCCATGTATAAAAATTTTCCCTAGAAGAATATTTACTAACTTAGCCATACAGGTATCCCTAGTTAATTGTGAATACCTAAGGACACTTGGTTCTACCATTTTTTTGGATTTGACTAATTAAGATCAATGAATCGATATTCTTTGTGTTAGAAAGTTTTTTTTCTCTATCTATGCTGGTTTCTTTTCATTCTTTAGTCACAATAGTTTTTGCGGCAAAGAAAAGTGAATGTAATAAGAAAGGACAAATTGCATTATATTGAAAATAAATGTTGCAGTGTGTTGGATCGCAAACTTCCCAGTTTTGCGCATTCTGCATAATTAAATTATACTAACTCGGACAATTCATTGGGTGTTGCAAGTTCTAGATATTCAAGCCCACCACCACTGACAATTGTGAATGAAACTTTTTAGTCCCACATTGTGGACTTTCCAATTTTTAGTAGTTTTAAGAAACTATATAAACTTATTAGTCCCACATTGTGGAGTTTCCACTTCTTAAATTGTTTTATTCCATTATATAAAGAAATTCACTACTTTTGTAAAATCTATGGGAAAGGGGTTGCTCTATATTTTAGAGGGACCCCTAAGGGAAAATATTTTATAGCGTTTCTTAAGAGTTCGCGATTTTCCTTAACGGTTTTTTCGGAGTTGCCAAGCTCAAGTTGAGCATCTACTACATATGCTAGTAGTAGGTGTAGTAGGGTGTTTTATCCTGGAGATATCCGTCCTGTGAGAGCTATAGCATCACTCTTAAGTGTAGCCAGGCGCTAATGTCTTAAGGGCAACGTGTTGGAAACGTGACTCACTCTGTTTTTCCAAAGTTTTGCCTTGTTGCTGTTGTGGAGATATGAGAAGCTCGTTCGTTTCGTCAATCGATCAATTCCATTATAAAGGAGATAAGTATCAATAACTTTTGCTTATTTGATTTTTTATTTATTTTAATTATTGCACCCAACAATCTTATGACATTAGAATTTGTAATAATAAAAAAATAGTTGGTTGGTTTGTGAATCATGGATGTTAATTGTGGAGTGAAAAACAAAAACGAATTTTTTGTCAGCCATAGAGTTTCGAGTTTATCTCTTAACCTAGAAGGAATTTCGATGAACCCTTTTGACACAAAGTAGTAAACATCCTGATAGTTACCCACGTAAAATTTCAGAAAATTTGGAGTTGTAAAAGTATTTTTTTGATATTTTACAAAACATACAAATGTTCCTGAAAAATTCTGACGGGCAAACTTTTGTTGTTAACTAAAGTATTTTTTATGGGGTAATCATGAGTTTTTTGATATGGTGGTTCAAACGAAGTTTGTAATCTAGATATTATCTTCAAAACTCATATTTTATCTTCCGTTTCGGAACTAAGGTTTGTGAGATGTGGTGTATTAGGTGATTGGGAAATTACCGTGTCCGTGGTCAGAGTATAAACGAAGATTGTGACATGAAATTGAAAAGAAACATGGCTACCAGGCGCATGTGGATGAACACAAGTCTTCCAAAGCTGACAAAGGCGCGAATATCAAACACAACTCTAACCGTAGTCTTCATAAGAAAGGTATGTTTCGTAAAACTGAATCCGGCGTTACTTTAATTAAGGGTGATTGTTATGTTTGTAAATTCCGGGCCATACGGTAGTAAAGTATAGACAACATAAAACCTTAATAAGTAGAAAGTTAATGCTAATTTAGTTGAAACAAATTAGAACGAGTTCATTGACATGATGTCGGAAGTTATTTTAACAACCAATGTAAGAGACCAGAAGGTGGACTCTGGAGCCACCAAGAATGTTTGTTGAAACAGAGACCTGTTCACCTCCTATCAGAGGATAGGGGATGTCGAGAAACTCTTTTTGAGTAACTCATCTGCAATAGAGGTTGCATAAAAGGAAAAGGCACTTCGTCTCATATTGTCACTTCCACCATCTTATAAACACATGGTAACATACTTAAATCATGGAAAAGATGCTTTGAGTCTTTCCGAAGTTACAAGTGCTCTCTTGTCTGAAGAAAAGGAGATGAAGAATAGTAAGGGTAATTCGTTGGAAGATGATGTTTTATATGCTGGCGAGAAGAGGAAACACGGTAAGAGTGTTTGTTGGAAGTGTCGCAAACCAGGCCATATTAGGCGTGATTGCAAGTGGAAAAGCAATGGGACTGGTCCGGCAAAAGGTCCCGAAGGTCAATCTAACCATGTCAACGATGCTCGTTATGAAAGTGATTTCTCTCTTTTGGTTGTTGCTGATTTTAATCAAGAGGCGGTAGCACGACACATATGTGTGCACACCGGTCATATTTCGATAGGTATGTGGGGTGTAGTGGAAAAGTGTTTACTGGCGACGACTCGGAACTATCGGTTAAGGGAGTCTGTGATATTCACATTAGGATGTTTGATGGTAAATTTCGAACAATCCAGGGAGTAAAACACGTGTCGGAGTTAAGGTGGAATCTAATAAGTCTTTCCCAATTAGATTTTGCGGGTTTTGGTTATTTGTCATGGTGGAGTAATTAAGATTTATCAAGGGTCTACTATGATCATGAAAGGAAGTCGTAGCAGCGGATTGTATACTCTAACGCAGTCAGGGTTAGGTGGAGCTAAGGATGAATCCGAGTCGAATTTCGGGAATGTCAAGTCTCATGGAAATTTGGAATTAGGTGGAGTTCCAAAGGATTGTATGGTCAAGAAGTGGGTTCCAAAGATTGGCAAGTACAAGGATAACTTGGACTTTTTGGTCATCAACATTGATGATTAACGGCCTGTAAGGGCAGGTAGACAAGAACACGGTAGACGTCAGTTATTTGAAGAAGCGAGAAGAATTTGGTGACTACGTTCGGTTTGATTCCTTGCAGAGGATACGTAGGCATCCTAGGGCGCAATCGACGTTGGAAGACGAAGGATATTTCATGTATTGATCATCTCACGGATGAATGAATGATCTGAGGTGGAGAATTGTTGGAAGCTAGCTGAATTACAGGACACGGTTTTTAGTGAGAGTCCAAAACTTGTGGAACTCCAAAACCGGTGAGAAAGCAAGGTCGGTGGCCTTTGTGTTTATCTCAACACAGTCGGTCATGAATTCCTAACTTGTAGGAATTGTTTTATAGTCGACCAAGCAAACCGTGTATGCAATACCTAGCTAGCTAACTACTATAAATAAGGGTCCTTGGTAGTGCTTGTTATGATTCTCATAAGAGTCCTTCTAAAGGGTGAAAGCTAGGGTTTTCGGTCTTTTTGTGAGCTTCTTGGTTTCGGTAAAGGGTGAGAGATGTTTGGAAAGGTAAGAGTTCTCTTTGTAATCACCTTTACAGTTAATTGAATAAATCGTGTTCTTGTCCGTGGTTTTTACCCAGTTTGGGGTTTTCCACGTAAATCCTTGTCTTGTGTGATTGTTTACCGTTATCGTTGTTATCTTGGTAGTTTGTTTTCTTCTTCGTTTAATCCTAAAGATCAAAGTGTTGTGGTGAAAATCCCAAAAATTGATATCAGAGCTAGGTTTAGGGAAAAACAAGATGACAACAAAGGTTTCTGCGGGTTCGACCCGGTTCGAGGTAGAGAAGTTCGATGGTTCTATTAACTTTGGTTTGTGGCAAATCCAAGTTAAAGTTGTTTTGATACAATCGGGATTAGACAAGCTGAAAGGACAAGTTGAAAGCGGTGTCAAACCTGAAGACTGGGAAGATGTTTATTTAAGAGCTGCGAGTCAAATACGACTATTATTAGAAAAGAATGTTTTGGCTAATGTCTCAAAGATTACTACAGCAAAGGATTTGTGGAGTAAACTTGAAGAGTTGTATATGAAAAACAATCGTTTGAATAGATTGTACTTGAAAGAGAAATTTCATACGTTGAAGATGGCTGAAGGAACGTCTATTGCTAACCATCTCAGTGTTTTGAATTCAATTGTTTCTGAACTGGAAGCGTTAGAAGTATCTGTTAATGATGAGGATAAGGCACTTCTTCTCATATTGTCACTTCCACCATCTTATAAACACATGGTAACATACTTAAAGCATGAAAAAGATGCTTTGAGTCTTTCCGAAGTTACAAGTGCTCTCTTGTCTGAAGAAAGGAGATGAGTAGTAAGGGTAATTCGTTTGAAGATGATGTTTTATATGCTGGCGAGAAGAGGAAACACGGTAAGAGTGTTTGTTGTAAGTGCCGCAAACCAGGCCATATTAGGCGTGATTGCAAGTGGAAAAGAAATGGGACTGGTCCGGCAAAAGGTCCCGAAGGTCAAGCTAACCATGTCAACGATGCTAGTTATGAAAGTGATTTCTGTCTTTTGGTTGCTGCTGATTTTAATCAAGAGGAGGGTTGGATTTTGGATAACGGTACCACGAAACATATGTGTGCACACCGGTCATATTTTTATAGGTATGTGGGTGTAGTGAAAAAGTGTTTACTAGCGACGACTCGGAACTATCGATTAAGGGAGTCGGTGATATTCACATTAGGATGTTTGATGGTAAATTTCGAACAATCCAGGGAGTAAAACACGTGCCGGAGTTAAGGTGGAATCTAATAAGTCTATCCCAATTAGATTCTGCGTGTTTTGGTTATTCCTGTCATGGTGGAGTAATTAAGATTTATCAAGGGTCTACTATGATCATGAAAGGAAGTCGTAGTAGCGGCTTGTATACTCTGAAGCAGTCAGGGTTAGGTGGAGCTAAGGATGGATCCGAGTCAACTTTTGGGAGTGTTAAGTCTCATGGAAACTTGGCATTAGGTGGAGTTCCAAAGGCTCGTATGGTCAAGAAGTGGGTTCCAAAGATTGGCAAGTCCAAGGATAACTTGGACTTTGTTGGTCATCAACATTGATGATTAACGGCCCGTAAGGGCAGGTAGACAAGAACACGGTAGACGTCAGTTGTTTGAAGAAGCAAGAATAATTTAAGTGAACTACGGTCGGTTTGATTCCTTGCAGAGGATAGTAGGCATCCTAGGGCGCAATCGACGTTGGAAGACGAAGGAGATTTCATGTATTGATCGTCTCACGCATGAATGCATGATCCGAGGTGGAGAATAGTTGGAAGCTAGCTGAATTACAGGACACGGTTTTGTGTGAGAGTCCAAAACTTGTGGAACTACAAAACCGTGTGATAAAGCAAGGTCGGTGGCCTTTGTGTTTATCTCAACACAGTCGGTCATGAATTCCTAACTTGTAGGAATTGTTTTATAGTCGACCAAGCAAACCGTGTGTGCAATACCTAGCTAGCTAACTACTATAAATAGGGGTCCTTGGTAGTGCTTGTTATGATTCTCATAAGAGTCCATCTAAAGGGTGAAAGCTATGGTTTTCGGTATCTTTGTGAGCTTCTTGGTTTCGGTAAAGGGTGAGAGGTGTTTGGAAAGGTAAGAGTTCTCTTTGTAATCACCTTTACAGTTAATTGAATAAATCGTGTTCTTGTCCGTGGTTTTTACCCAGTTTGGGTTTTTCCACGTAAATCCTTGTCTTGTGTGATTGTTTATCATTTTCGTTGTTCTCTTGGTAGTTTGTTTTCTTCTTCGTTTAATCCCAAAGATCAAAGTGTTATGGTGAAATTTATCAGAAAAATTTTCCTAGCCAAGTTTCTATCACAAAAAGCATGACTTACCAAATTAAGATACAAAATAATTCTTTATCTAATAGAAACTTGCCATGTTTTATACAAATAAAGCAGGTTTCTTTTATAGCAAATATAAATTTGGTTTTGGTTTTATATATATTTAAGTGGTAAAAACATTAGGATTTGTTTTTGTCCATGAATGCACTGAGGTTGGAGGAACTAGTATGATGTTGTAGTGAGGTTGGAAGAATTTAATCAAATTCAAGAAATTTGATATCTTTTACTTTTTAATTTCCATGTTACAAGGGACTCGAACGGTTGAATGGCCAAATTCTTTTGAATGTAGGCAATTGCACCAATTTTTGATTACTAAAAGAAGTATTTTGCGTATATATGCACGCAATATTATTTATTATTTATATATTACATTATCACTTTGTCATGTATACAATGACAAGATTTTTCCATTTCATTTTCATCCCGCTCAAAATATTTAAAGTTAATTGAAAAAACGAAATGTTTGTTTATTTCTTCTTTTCAGAAATCAAACCCGATTTCCTTAAATCGAATCAGTATACACCATTTGATTTTTTGTCCTATTGCCAAAATTTTCTAAGAATTTCAAAACCTAATTTCCATTTGCTCTAACAAATTCTCATATGAGCATAGATAAATCAATCACATTAAGTATAATTAGTCATATTGAGCACGATTTAGTTATTTTTATATAATGGAGTAACACAAAGTAAATTGAATTGAGTTTATGGATAATTAATCAAAACAAGTGTGATCTACTAATGTTGACGAAAAATTTGATATGATTGAAATCAATTAGATGGAATTAGCTGTCTAATCAGTTATATTAAGCATTATCTAGCAATTTTAATGGAATTGAGTAAATTTTTTTAAATGAGTTGAGTTTATCAATAATCAATTAAGATAAGTGTGGTCTACTGATGTTGACGGAAAATTCAGTAAATTGAAATCCCATGTATAAAAATTTTCCCTAGAAGAATATTTACTAACTTAGCCATACAGGTATCCCTAGTTAATTGTGAATACCTAAGGACACTTGGTTCTACCATTTTTTTGGATTTGACTAATTAAGATCAATGAATCGATATTCTTTGTGTTAGAAAGTTTTTTTTCTCTATCTATGCTGGTTTCTTTTCATTCTTTAGTCACAATAGTTTTTGCGGCAAAGAAAAGTGAATGTAATAAGAAAGGACAAATTGCATTATATTGAAAATAAATGTTGCAGTGTGTTGGATCGCAAACTTCCCAGTTTTGCGCATTCTGCATAATTAAATTATACTAACTCGGACAATTCATTGGGTGTTGCAAGTTCTAGATATTCAAGCCCACCACCACTGACAATTGTGAATGAAACTTTTTAATCCCACATTGTGGACTTTCCAATTTTTAGTAGTTTTAAGAAACTATATAAACTTATTAGTCCCACATTGTGGAGTTTCCACTTCTTAAATTGTTTTATTCCATTATATAAAGAAATTCACTACTTTTGTAAAATCTATGGGAAAGGGGTTGCTCTATATTTTAGAGGGACCCCTAAGGGAAAATATTTTATAGCGTTTCTTAAGAGTTCGCGATTTTCCTTAACGGTTTTTTCGGAGTTGCCAAGCTCAAGTTGAGCATCTACTACATATGCTAGTAGTAGGTGTAGTAGGGTGTTTTATCCTGGAGATATCCGTCCTGTGAGGGCTATAGCATCACTCTTAAGTGTAGCCAGGCGCTAATGTCTTAAGGGAAACATGTTGGAAACGTGACTCACTCTGTTTTTCCAAAGTTTTGCCTTGTTGCTGTTGTGGAGATATGAGAAGCTCGTTCGTTTCGTCAATCGATCAATTCCATTATAAAGGAGATAAGTATCAATAACTTTTGCTTATTTGATTTTTTATTTATTTTAATTATTGCACCCAACAATCTTAAGACATTAGAATTTGTAATAATAAAAAAATAGTTGGTTGGTTTGTGAATCATGGATGTTAATTGTGGAGTGAAAAACAAAAACGAATTTTTTGTCAGCCGTAGAGTTTCGAGTTTATCTCTTAACCTAGAAGGAATTTCGATGAACCCTTTTGACACAAAGTAGTAAACATCCTGATAGTTACCCACGTAAAATTTCAGAAAATTTGGAGTTGTAAAAGTATTTTTTTGATATTTTACAAAACATACAAATGTTCCTGAAAAATTCTGACGGGCAAACTTTTGTTGTTAACTAAAGTATTTTTTATGGGGTAATCATGAGTTTTTTGATATGGTGGTTCAAACGAAGTTTGTAAGTCTAGATATTATCTTCAAAACTCATATTTTATCTTCCGTTTCGTAACTAAGGTTTGTGAGATGTGGTGTATTAGGTGATTGGGAAATTACCGTGTCCGTGGTCAGAGTATAAACGAAGATTGTGACATGAAATTGAAAAGAAACATGGCTACCAGGCGCATGTGGATGAACACAAGTCTTCCAAAGCTGACAAAGGCGCGAATATCAAACACAACTCTAACCGTAGTCTTCATAAGAAAGGTATGTTTCGTAAAACTGAATCCGGCGTTACTTTAATTAAGGGTGATTGTTATGTTTGTAAATTCCGGGCCATACGGTAGTAAAGTGTAGACAACATAAAACCTTAATAAGTAGAAAGTTAATGCTAATTTAGTTGAAACAAATTAGAACGAGTTCATTGACATGATGTCGGAAGTTATTTTAACAACCAATGTAAGAGACCAGAAGGTGGACTCTGGAGCCACCAAGAATGTTTGTTGAAACAGAGACCTGTTCACCTCCTATCAGAGGATAGGGGATGTCGAGAAACTCTTTTTGAGTAACTCATCTGCAATAGAGGTTGCATAAAAGGAAAAGGTCAAGCAGAAGCTCATATCTGTAATACTCTCACATTGAATGAAGTTTTCATGTTTCAAGCATATGCAAGAATCTTGTATCTTGTTCTATTGTAGATGGAAAAAGATTTAAGATCTTAATTTTTTCTGGAAAACTTGTTGTAACAAGGCAATTATTTTTTAAGCAAGAGTTATAGGACTTTGGGTCTATATAAGTTTAACGGAAAAAACTGATGATGTGAACATAGTTGATTCTTGTGCTTTCTTTATGTGATTGATTGTTTTATGTGGTAAGCTTGTAACCGTAAACTTATAAGTCAATGCTTAACTGGATAGCATAGGCTGCGTACCCAAATTTAGTTTGGACTTTGAACACAAAAGTAAAATCTTTGAAGAATTAAATTTGCTTTAAAACCTTTTAGCACAAATGTTCAGAGTAATTCTAAGCCTTTAGAATTAATTCAGTTAGGCCTAGATGACATGAGTTCAACCTAAACTCACTGTGGTAAAAGATGGTTTATAACTTTCGTAGATGATTGTACGAGGTACTGTCTTGTATACTTGCTTAGGGATAAGGATGATGCCTTAGAAGCCTTAAGATGTATAAACTTGAAGTTCAAAACCAATTAGAAGCCTTGAACATAACAACTGTATCCTTAAGAAGATGATAATTGTCATGTTGATTAGTTCAGGATTACCTGTGGCCTTGTGGGGGGAGGCAGTCATGTTAACTAGTATATCCTGAATAGAGTACCCTTAAGGATCAGATAAAACTCCATATGATTTATGGATAGGTAGATGACCTTATTATGAATGCGTCGAAGTGTGGGGGTGTTTGAATAAGTTTGCCATTCGTCTTCCTAAAAGAAGTAGATAGAAACCAAAAATGTTGATTGTGTCTTCATATAAGGTATGCTGAGTATACTTCTACATATAGATTTTTGGTTGTGTGTTCTGACTTTTCATACTTTGGTATGATTTTTTCTGACTTTGGTGTGATTACGATCACATAATCTAGGGATGCTGAGTTCTTTGAAGATGTTTATTCTTAAACTTGTACCTCATTAGAGATGTGTTGTTGATCCCTAGACTTCTTATGAAGCCGACTTCATAACATGCCTAGCTTAGTCTAAGTCCCAGACTTGTAAAGAAGCCTTGATATCTACTGAAACCCCATTCTGGTAAGAAGCTTCATTTAGTGAAATGGACTCAGTCCGTCGGAACCTGACTTGGGAGGTTTATAGTTTACCTCCAGAGAGTAAGACCATGAGATGTAAATGAGTCTTTAAGAGGAAATATTAGGTATATGGAACTGTAGAAAAATATTAGGCTAAGTTGGTAGCTAAAGTCTATAAACTAAAATAAGGTGTATATTTCCTTGATTCTTATTCACATGTGACGAGATTTACTTACGTTGAGATGCTAATTGTTATTGCTGTCATAAACAAATTAGAGATACATCATATGGATGTTAAGACCGCTTTTCTAAAATCGTGAATTAGATAAAGAAATTTACATAGACCAACCTGAGGACTTTGTAGTGAAAGGTTATGATGACAAAGTTTGTAAGTTGAACAAAATTTTGTATGGTTTATAAAATAAGCACGTAAACAGTGACATGGAAAATTTGATCATATGATAATGTATAGTGGATTTAAGTTAATGAATCTGACAAGTATATTTACAAGTAACTTGTTAAGGATGTCTGTGTGATTGTATGCTTGTATGTTGATGATATGCTTATACTTGATACAAACTTAGATGTGATTAATTCCACTAAAAAAAAACATGCGCTGAATGAGAATGTTGACTTGAAAGACTTAGGCCATGTTGATGTAATCTTAGGGATGAGGATTAGAAGATAATCTAGCATTTATAGTCTTAGTCGTTCTCATTATGTTGAATTTTGTGATTAAGAGATACAATCAGTGTGATTGTAAGCCTGCTTGTACTCCGTACGATTATTCTTGTAGACTCAAGAAATTAAGGATAATGGAGTATCTTAACTTGAATACTCAAGAGTTATAGGATGTCTGATGAATTTAATGAACTGTAAGTGTCCAGATATTGCCTATAGTGTGAGTAAGTTAAGTAGATATACTTGTTGTCCAGAGCAAGAGCATAGGGATGCACTTAGTAGAGTATTACGGTACCTAAAATACTCTATTACCTTTTGTTTGGTTTATGAAAGGTATCTTGCTGTCCTTTAGAGACTTTGTGATGCAAACTGGATAGTTGACTCAACGGAGTCTTAAGTCTACGAGTGGATATGTTTTCACTCTAGCAGGAAGGTTTGTTTTGGAAGATTTCCAAACATACATATATTTCTCAATTCATTATGAAATCTGAGAGTATTGTGATAGACAAAGCACGAGAGGGGGCTGAGTGCTTAAGATGTTTTTTAGAAGACATTCCTCTCTGGCATAGGCCTGTGCCAGCTATATCTATATACTATGTTAGCCAAGCTATAATAGCTAAAGCTAAAAATAACTAATCTCAATTGGCGTTATTTCCTTTGATTGGATAAAATCCAAGGAGAATATCGCGCAACCTTTGACGAAAGGTTCATCCAAAGAGATTGTTAGAAACACATCGAAGGGGATGGGGCTTAAGCTCTTAAATTAAACTTTCCATGAAGGATACTCAACCTTGCTGACTGGAGATCCCAAGATCAAGGTTTCGAATGAGACAAATAATTTGTGGTGGATAAAGGTAAACACTATCAGAGAATTTTATTCTTTGTCCCTTCCCTATGGTATAGACGTGGTAGTGTGACTTCATGTGAAGGATGACTTTTAAGAAGTCTTAATGAGTTATATAGTTTCAATTTAAGATTGAAGTGGGGTGTAGCAGTAACACTCTTTATGGAAACTCACCTATATGAATGAGGAAGTGGGCCGATTCCTATGAGCATATGAGCTTTGATTCTCTAGAGCATTCTGAGAAAAAGGATATGTCCAGGGCCAAATTGAACAAAACGGCACGAGCTTGGCAGCAATCTTGGAGATATCACCCGTGGTTGTTATCGCGAATTACATCAAATGCTAGCAGTTCAAGACATAGTTCACTGTCTCTAGCAAGTAATTCCGTTAATATCTCACTAAGCAAAGGTTCAAGACCTCATGGTCACTTCTGCCTAAAATGGTATTTCCTGCGCTTTTTATGTGATTTTCGTTTTGATGGTTTTGGTATCACTGGAACTTAGGACCTAAAGGTCACTAAGGGTTCACTAGTTCATGCTTTTTCACTTTGGTGAAAGATACCTATAGTCTCACCATGTGAGAATTAAAGATGAAAGCTCTCAATATTAATATGATTTATGCAATCCATAGTATGACCTGAGGTCAACACACTTTTGTGTGAGGGAGAGGACGTCGAAATGACTTGTATGATTTCAACACTTGCACGATCAGTCTGTTTGGATCGTGAGGTTGGGATGTTGATTTACCAAGATCTATCTATGTTTTCATGTTTTATTGAGTTTTCATTCATGTGGGGGATTGTTGGAAAAAGATTAATAAAAAAATAATTTTTTAAAGTTTTAATAAAAAATTATAATTTATTGTTTTCTTTTGTGAATGAAACTTTTTAGTCCCACATTATGGAGTTTCCAATTTTTAGTAGTTTTAAGAAACTATATAAACTTATTAGTCCCACATTGTGGAGTTTCCACTTCTTAAATTGTTTTATCCCATTATATAAAGAAATTAACTACTTTTGTAAAATCTATGGGAAAAGGGTTGCTCTATATTCGATATTTGAATACTTAGAGCAATATTCTAAGTCCAGAATTTGAACTTCGGATCCAAAGAATTGTGACTTAGATACAACATAATCTGTTATCAGAGGACGCTGTCTTAGAGACAAATACTTGATGTGTTGGAACCGAATCAACAACTTGCTAAGAACAATGGGAAAGCTTTCACCAAGACTAGGTCTTACCTCCCTCATGCGATTGCTATACCATAACTCTCGACAATTTTTGTTATGAATATGAAGTAATTGATGACAAGTTAAACCAAAAGAGTTACGATCATCTTTAGTTTTGAGGCACTTAAATATAAAACTTAGACAGTCCTTAAGGAGGTTTGTGATAATAGGTGTGGTTTCGCACAAAAGAAAATATAAAACGAGGACACCATGAAAATATAAAACTAAGTGCATATTCACCACATCATCACATTTAAAGTATTACTCCAAAAATGAAAATAGGCAAAAGGGAAAGAGGAAAAAAATGAAAGTACCCCTGTTCTTGAAACTGAGGTAATATTTTGGTTGGAAAGAATATAAGGAACAATAATTCTCTACCTCCCGCCTTTTTAAACAAGGGAAAAACCCCTCACGCACAAGATTTGTGAGCCCCACCACCCCTAAAGTAAACACAAAAATGGTTAAAAAGACCAAAATCAACAATTTCTGGGTGAAATGAACAGTTAGATTTTGATACTGTTTAAATGGCCAAAAATGTAAAAATAGGCAGAATGTAACCAATTTCATCGTGCCTATTTTCAAATATTTTTTCTTATTTTTAATTTAAACAGGATGTATCCAGTTTCATCCTTGCTATTTTTTAAATTTAAGCTAGGATGAAACTGGTTTCATCCTTATTATTTTTTTTTTGGCCATTTCACCCAAACTATTTTTTACCCGTCCATTTGAACCGTGATTTAAAAATATTTGAACAAATAACCCATTTTCCGTAAAGCAAACAAGGTCCCATGTTTGGGTTTGTGTGAGTGAGCAGTAACTTTTGCCCTTGTTTAAAAGATCAGTTAAAATAGACTTTTTGAATAAGGAATGGGTTGAATACTTAGAAGGTTTGTGTGATGTCATCGGTATCTTCGAACTTTTTTATTCGTTGTTAGTTGGATTATGCATCAACGATGCTGACACTTTAAAATGGTTTGTCATTTGTAAGTTCAAATTGGACTCTTGGACGGTAAAAGATACCAAGTAACTAAGAATTCGGGAAAAGAGGAGAACAACTTCAAGAGACTTTTGAAAAACTTGGTATCTCTACCATAACCTCTTCTTTGCTTTTTGGTTTAGAAAAGTAAACCGCAGTATCAGTTCCGTATGAGATAACCATTGTTTTTAAAGGTTTTGCATTTTTCAAAATTAGTGTCACGGACCTCGGCTTCCCAATAAATTGCTGAAAGCAATAGGAATTAAGATGTAGAAATAAACATCCCCTCAACAGAAACAGAGAGTCCTTGTCTTCGCTATCATGGTTGTCTTCACCTCCATCATTACCCACACCAACATCATCACTCGCAGCACCGTTATTTCCACTGTACCATTCTTCAACTTCTTCGGTGCAACATGGACTAATCAACTAAATTTGAAACAGAAAAAGGTAGTCAGGTGTCAGAAGAACAATAACTGCAAATACATTATTGGTTAGCAGTAATGTAACCAACAAGTTGTTTCGCCATTTATTAATCCACTGATAGTTAAATAAATAACAGGACAACAAATTCAAAGGCTTTTCCATTCTACAGTTTGTCTAATAACTCAAGTTGGGTAGCTAGTGTCGTTGAACAAGATATTAATGAAGATGATTACTCATTGCAACCTAAAAAGATCAAAAGTAGACTGCAGACAAGGTATGGTGTTGTACTTAGTTACTGGGTTGCTTGGAAAGGTAAAGGTAAATCTTTAACAAAGAAGTTTGGGTCTTATGAAGATGGGTACAAGTTAGCACCTGAGGTTATGGATCAGATAATGAAAAAGAATCCAAGGAGTATAGGTGTTGCTTCCACTGATACTGACCATAACTTCAGTTATTGTTGCTTGGCATTTAATGCTTTTTTGACTGGTTTTAAGGATGGATGCATGCCATTTATAGGTCTAGATGGGTGTTTTCTCAAAGGAAAGTATGGTGGAGTGTTGCTTTCTGCAGTGACACTTGATGGAAACAATGGTATGTATCCTCTGGCAAAGTTTATTTGTGATTGTGAAAACAAGGAAAATTGGATTATTTTTCTCAATCTAATCAAGGATAAATTGCTAGAACATCCTGCTCCATTAACATTCATCTCAGATAGGCAGAAGGGATTGGTCCCAGCACTTGAAGAAGTGTTTCACTCAAGTAGGAATATATTCTGTTTTAGACACATATTTGAGAATTTTAAGACCAAAAGCCACAAGGGGACTCACTTGAAGACATTAGCATGGGGTGCAGCAAAGGCCTACAGGAACACAGATCACAATAAGTATATGGGTACCATGGAAACAGATAATAAAAGGGCGAGGGATTGGTTTGCTGATATCCCAACACATTTGTGGGAAAGATCTAATTTTGATACTACTTCAAAATGTGAGCATGTGACAAATAATTTTTCAGAAAGTTTCAATAGTTGGAGTTTGGATGTAAGATCCAAACCTCTGCACAAGATCCTTGAAGGGTTTAATTTGAAAATGATGGGTCTGGTGTTTGATAGAAAGATGAAGGTGAAGGAATGGGAAGCTGAAGGTTTAATCTTGTCCCTAGAGCTGACAGGTTAATCAAGAACAGGATTGAGAAGATACCATTTGTATGGTTCTTCTTAATTCTGTTGGTGTGTGCCGAAAAATCAATACTCAAGTAGATGGAATGTGGATGTCAAGGAGAAGACTTGTAATTGTAATGTATGAGAACTTACAGGAATACCCTGTGTACATGCTATTGCTGTTGCTTGCCACCTTAGACTGGATATCGATAGGTCAGTTAAACACTTCATGCTAATGTTGGTTCAAATTTTCTGTCATTGTAACTTCAGCTTCCATTTAATAATTCATTTGATACTTTTTGTTGATTTTGTGCAGTCTGGTGGATGATTATCACAAAATCTCATCTTACAAAAAGGCTTATGCTGGAAAAGTTGTTGCATGTGATAGTCAAGATCACTGGAATGAGGAGGTCAATTAGTAATGTCATTTAATGCAATTGATTAACTGTTAGCATTCATTTGTATTATGTGGTTGAGTGTAACTGTTTGTTTTTTGTACTTGATAGCATCCAATGGTGGTGTACAGGCCTAAGTTCAAGATAAAGACAGGTAGACCAAGAACTAAGAGAATTAGGTCTCATGTAGAAGGAGAACAACCACACAACAAGGAAAAAATATCTTGTACCAATTGTCAGTCTACTAAACATAACATTAGGACTTTCCCAACCAGAAATGCAAGGGATACACCCCCAAATGGCAGTGGCAGAGGAAGGGGCAAAGGTAGAGGCACAACATCCTCAACTACACCTAATGTATCACCTGCTGTGGGAAGGTCAGTACTGTTTTCTTTCTGTCTTATGCCTTTTTCCAATGTTTACATAATAGTATCTTACCTAGACTGATTGAATATGGGCAGGGAGGGAGTTGTTTCTTCACGACCAACACAAGGAGGGGGAGGAGCTGCTTCCACACCACCAGCACAAGGAAGGGGAAGAGCTGGATCTGTTGCAGCACCACCAACACAAGGAAGAGGCAGAGCTGCTGCACCACCAACACAAGGAAGGGGCAGAGCACAAGGAAGGGGAAGAGGCTTTGAATACCTACTTTTTGGGAAAACAACTGAACCATCACCAGGGAGATGAAGGTCTACACCAACACAAGGCAGAGGAATGTCTGCCCCAATGTCAGCATCAAGATCAGCCACTATTGGAAATTATCAGAATCTATATGGGACTATGCCAGATGGAATGAGGGAACCAAATAGACCAGCTTCTCACACATTCAAGCCACCAAGATGGAGGATTTAACTAACAGTGTGAGCATCTTTTTTTGGAACTCAAGACTTTTACTTCATTACTAATTATGCTATTACATAAGACTACATAGCAATTGAACAGTAGCTAATGAAACAGATGATGAACTGCCTTTTTTTGTGAATGCTATTACATAACAATATCTAATGATGAAGCAGATGATGAAAATGCGTTTTTTGTCAATGCTACATAAGACTTTTGTGAATGCTCTTAGTTTTCTTTTTATTCTCCCTTTTCCACAGTCACAGCACCTTTAAACCTGTCACATATTTCTGCAAACATACTGTCACTAACATCTGAATCAATGACCATTTTCATGTCATGTGTTTCAATTGAATATTTCCCTTTGAGAAAACACCCATCAAGGCCAGCTATTGGTGTGATTTTTTTGTTGGATGCAGGTGAAGCTTCTGGGCATTGTAAAACCTAATGAGAATCACTACCACACTTGAGGATGAAGATGAATCACCCATATAAAAATTAGTGTTACCTCCTCTAATGGTGGTTTTACTTACATCGGTGGAGTTTGAAGATGAATCACCCATAGTTCTGGCTGCACTTCAGATGGTGAGATTGGTTTTGTTTGAGAAGAGCAGGTCTGTGGTAATGGATTTAAGGAGAGGTGCAAAAAAATTTCTCTTCATATCTGCTTTATATAGAACTGGACGTTGAAGGTGACCGTTGAAGATGACCGCACAAATTCGACCGTTGAACGGTCGAATCTCAGAAAATCCGACCATAAGTTTGCAATGATTCTTGGCCTAACACGTGTCTAGGTGTCTACTTTATACAGGAGGGTATTATACGAAAGTATAAAATCCACGTGTAAAAAATTGTCCAGCGATAGATAACCATGGTGTTGACGGACAAAACCGGCTATTAATTTCAAGCCTCACACCATCGGGTAAAGTACCAAAAATACTATTGACACTCTATGCACACACCACCTGCATTGTTTTCTACTACTATATTATATAAAGTAATATTTGCATTTGTTTTAACTAAAATTCATCTGGCATGTGCGCACAATATACATGTGCAGTGGTACAAATAAGTGTGTTTTTTGGATGGTCATATTTTGGTCATCTAGATGCTACCAGGTCAGTAGACATAGGACTTGATTTGGGTGCATCAAGTGAGTGTGGGAAAGACTTGGTCTATTTCTCCAACGGGAAAAAACACATTCACTATAACGTGTATTTAGTGGTGGTTGGATCTGGGATGATTTGTTATAAGTTGTACCACTTCTTTTGGGAGTGGAGAGAAACTAGGTAGAGTGGGTTGATAACGTACTGTTTTCGTTTTCTATAAATGCCCTAGTTTCGACTAAGCAAATCACTATGTCACAGTAAACCAACCGATCTCTCCACCATTAATAAAAATCCTTCTTTTGCTTCTTATTTTCTTCTGTATTTTTCATTTGATTACTTTCTTTCTCTGCTAGAAAAGATCTTTGTGCCTACAAGTAGATGCATGAGAGAAGTACATAAGTAACTGATTCTTCTTACCGATTACAAAGCACACAAATGTTAAGAATGGGATTTCTATTAGGCATGGTAGTTGCGCAACTCCTCTTATGTAAATTATCAAGCGTGGGGAGCTTGTCAAGTGAAGCCTTTCATAGAAAGAAAACATGTCTTATGAGGCCATTCTTTAGACCAGATTTTACTGCTGGAAAGAAGTTCACTGGACGGACTATCGCAATATTAGAGTAAGCAGCTTTAAGTGTATAGACGCCAGATTTATCCCCAAGCCAGAGAACTTGATCACTTTTTTCATTCTTGAACGAGATAGTCTGAGGCGAGAGAGGAGAGTTGTGAATTCTTGGATCTATCATATAATTAAGCATTTTCTCAAGGTTCCTAGGTCCCATTGCAGATCAGGAGAAGGGGAAGAGAGAGCCGATTAAGAGAGATTCCTCTTTTCTAGATAAAGCAAATAAGTTTGGGCATTGAGTAACCATTGAGCCATCCACATGCCATTTATCCTACCAAAGACGCACGGATGAGACATTACCAATCCTGAAAACGGAATTATCAAAAAATCATTAGCCGTTGTGTAAATGTTACGCCAAAGACTTACTCAATGCCTTTGTTTCGACCCTTTTGATCTCCAACCCAAATCAACAACGCCATATTTCTCTTCAATAGTTTGAGCTCAAAGGGAATTGCGTTCACGACTGAGACGCCACCACCACTTGAAGAGGGATTTATTCATCAATTTCAGCTTGCGGATACCTAGACTGCCATGTTTGACAGAATCACAAACTTTATTTCATCCCACCCAATGAACTTCCTTAGCATTATCACTCATGTCAAAGGAAATTGAAGATAATTCTCTTAACCTTTTTGATAATTATGGATTACGGCGCCATCAAAGTAATAGACCGGTAAAATCACTCGAACGCTCCTTATAAGTGTTAGTCTTCCATCCTTGCAGTAAACCTCTTTTCCAAGATGCAAGCCTAGCATTGCATCCTTCAACAACCTTGTCCCACTTTGTTGATGATAGAGATTCTTCTCCCAATGGTATCCCAAGATATGTAGTGGGTAGAGAATCATACGGACAACCCAAAATAGAAGCTAAGTCAGCTATGTTTGAAACTTCATCGGAAGCATAAGAGGTTATATTTAAGAAATTTTATTTGTTCACTGTTGGCATCTAAGAAAACAAGGGTATTGTCACCAAATTGGAGATGAATCACTTTAATACCATCATTTTTGACAGAAAAACCTCCTAACCAACCAATTTCAGTTGTTTTGGCGAACACCGTCGACAAAATCTTTGAGACAAGAAGGAATAAAAAAACTAAATAAAGGATCCCTTGGCGCAATCCTTTTGCACTGGTGAATTTTATATAAGCGGTACCTGTTAGAGCACTGCGCGGTCGAACTCGCATGCGTTGCTATTTCAAGCATGTTTGACAATGTTAGTGATCAAAACTATAAGTCTTGATTTTTAGTCTACTTATAGCTAAGTCTCGGACTAGGATAGAAAGTATAGTTGAGCTCAAGACTCCATGGCGATCATTATACAAAGACGAAGAACTACTCAACGAACTTGTGGAACTTCATCGACTAAAAGGTATGTGGAGACTTGAACTTATCTATCACTCAAAAGTCTATTTACTATATCTCCTATCTTGAGACAAAAGTCGTATTGCTATATAGACTTTGATTATACACATTTGCTATTTCGAGCCGAGTTTATCTCGCATATCTATATCTCGAAATATGTGTTGGTAAGCTTTCGCTTTGGCCAAGTTCATCTTTACTAGTGACGAAAGTAATATTAGTTTCAATTACTTGAAAATGGATTTGACGAAAAATGGTTTGTGAATAACAACTATATAACATCCTCTAAGAATGTTTCAATGATTGAAATGAGAGTTTAGAATATATAACCTTGGAAGGATATAAACATTGTGTGGTAACACATACGTGTGTAAGTCCTTATTCCTTGAACCAAAGTATGCGTACTTTGCTTCTCAGGAAAAGAGGAGCTAAAGTTCGCGTACCAGTACGCATACTGTCGGAAGTTCACATCCCGTGAATTTCTGTTGGAGTTTGTGAACTGAAAACAAACTTATTCCAGGTACTTAAGTCCGCGTACCAGTATGCATACTTAAGTTGGTTATATCCTAAAAACGGTTATTCGTGAACTTAAACTTATATAAACTAAGGAATGCATATTTGCAAACCGTGGCTATAAAGTTCATGAATTGGTTCTAGTGAATCAAATCGTTTTTGCTTCGATTGTGTCTTGTATACTTCTATAAGATCTAAGCATTTGAACAACTCTCTAACTAGTTCGTTTGAGTCATTTGAACTAGTTGTGGTAAAGAAGAATATGGTTGATATGGAAGTGCTCATATTGCTAACCATTTGGTTAACTACTGTTGAACCAACTAAGTGTACATGTTTGGGTACGTTACACAAACCTAAATAAACATGCATTTTATTTGTGTGTAACAAGCTAAGTTCGATCTAACGGTTGAAAAATATTAGCTTGAATCTAATCAGGTTTTCATCTAAGGGTAAATATTGAATGCTTTGTTGCCAAGGTAACTTAGACTGTAAACCCTGATTTGAAAGTCTATATAAAGGAGAACTCTAACAATTGGGAAACCTAATCCCCACACCTTTTGTGTGATACTAGTTGTATTAGCTGGAGTCGATTCTCCTTTAACCTTAGGTTTCTTCTCGAGACCCTGTAGGTTAACGACTTGAAGACTTCATTGGGATTGTGAATCCAGACCGAACCATTTTATTTGTAGTTGCGTGATCTGATCTTGTTGTTTCTATCGTATTTGAGTACAACCGTAAGATTGGCTTGAGATTAATTTCTCTGATAGCCAAGATATAAAAGAAGTCACAAACACCTTCGTATCATCGTTTCTGATTCCACAGTATATTCTTTCGCTAGTCGATTAAGATTATTGTGAGGTGATTGATAATTCTAGGCTGTTCTTCGGGAATATAAGTTTGGGTTATAAATTGGTTCATGTTCACCTTGATTTATAAAAAGACGAAACAAAAACTCGTAGGTATTTCTGTAGGAGACAGATTTATCTATTACCGTAGACTTTTCTGTGTGATACAGATTTGTTTATTAAAGTCTTCTACTTTGGGTCGTAGAAACTCTTAGTTGTGGGTGGGATCAGCTAAGGGAATCAAGTGCGTAGTAACCTGCTGGGATCAGAGACGTAAGGAGCGCAATTGTACCTTGGATCAGTGTGAGATTGATTTGGGTTCAACGACGGTCCAGACCGAAGTTAGTTTGTAGTAGGCTAGTGTCTGTAGCAGCTTAATACAGTGTGCGTTCAATCTGGACTAGGTCCCGGGGTTTTTCTGCATTTGCGGTTTCCTCGTTAACAAAACTTCTGGTATCTGTGTTATTTCTTTTCCGCATTATATTTTTTTATATAATTGAAATTCCACAGGTTGTGCGTTGAATCGATCAATTGGGAAATCCAACCTTTGGTTGTTGATTGAAATTGATTGATCCTTGAACATTGGTCTTTGGTACCGTTCAAGTAGTTTCTCTTGTATTCAATTAGACTCGCAGATTTCTATTTGCTTGAGTAAGTATTGAATCGAGAAAGTGAGATATAACTCTTTGATATACTTTTATTAAGATTGAGTCTGACTGTCATGTTGATTCTCTAAAAAGTATATTGGAGTTTGTCCATACAGATTGATAAGCGAAATATTGGGTGTGGTTGTTAGCCCCCGCTTTTTCGATTGGTATCAGAGCAGGCAAACACGTTTAAAGACCTTACAAGTCTGTGTTTGTAGCAATCTGAGTCTGTGGACAGAATCTCATCTTTGGCATATTCGCATACCATGATGCCTTCCAAAGCTTTTAAATATGCCAAATGTCTTGGGATCACCTCAAAGGATCATCCCTTAGATGATTCTTCCGAATCCCGAGGTAGAAATTTTGTTGATATATGTCCCTCTTATAAGACATTTGACACCATCACAAAAGATGAAATGGAGCTTACCAGAATCTCAAAAAAATCTACCGAGACTATTGATTTTCAAAATCATAATCAGCTCATTGATGAATTTGAAAAGTCTCTTGGTCGAGAACGGGAACTCTATAATATAATTGAGTCCTTCTCTAACAATATTGAAAAACTTATTCAAGAAACTACTCTACAACGCAAAAAGATTAGTGTTCTTGAGGATATTGTCAAGGAAGATTCAATTAGATAAAAACGTTTGATCGAGGTGCATTCATCAGATCTAAACAGACTTCGTGTCGAAAAAGAGAAAGTAGGAGCATCCCTTATTTTAGCCCAAGAACAGTGCAAATTCTTGGAAAAGGAAAACTCTGTTTTGAGGAAAAATTCTTCTGTACCGACTAATTCTCAATCTGAATTACATCACATGAAGAGATGTTTTCCAAAAGAAGTTTTTGTCAGGAAAGGATTACATGACTTGAAAATCTCTAATACGGCTAGGAATTTAAAACAGGTTTCAGTTAATGTCTCTCCTACACGAACTTGTTCATTCTTTGAGAAAAATAATCACTATGTTATTCATTGTTTTGCTAGGAAAACAAATTTCTAATTTTCATAATTTGCTTCTTTCTACTATCAATGTAGTAAATCGTCTGACGACGTCTACAGTGAATCTCGTGCCCACAGAATACCAGAGACCTTATAAAAATGATCTCTCTTCTAGAAATCGTCACAGGTTACAAGTTCATCTCAATGGTATAAATTCTTGTGCCACTAATGAATACATTCCCTGTGTTTATAAGAATAAGTCTGGTAAATCTGAGTCTAGGAAATGGATCTCTCTGTTCCCTGATCCTCTTGAACCAATCTCAAGAGGTCCTAGATTATTTCCTCAGAGAAATCCTTCTGAAGGAGATGTTAAACAGGTTGGTTCCTACTCATCTGGGATGAAATTCAACCGAAGAAGGGCAAAACACACAAAAGTCAAACTTTCAGATGATGTGCACAACTCCTTCCTCAATGATCATAGTGGGATTAATTCTCACTCTACCACCGGATTCCAGGTATCCTTATCCTTGTTTCTAACTTAGAGAGGTGTAAGGATAATGATTGAGAAAGACTCAAGTGTGCTGTATAATATTTTTTGTTATTTGTGTTCTTTTTGCTGCCGGTCCACAAACGTCGTGTCCTCCTCTTGTGAGTTCATAAGGTTTCCATAACAAGAGTTCTTCCTCCTATTGATAAACTCATTTATATATATATTGTGTTATTCCATCCCTAACAAAATATTCATATGGAGAACTCTGCAAAATCTCAAGAGATTGTACATCTTGATATGGAGGAAGACACTCAAGGATGTGAGTCGATTCAAGAGATGGCTCTAAAGAAGATGCTTGAAATAAAGGATCACAACTCTTGAATTGATGATCCTGTCAAGGATTTAACTCGTTTTCAGAACGACTCAAAGGTCGAGTTTGCAAATATTCAACTGGAAATAAATCAACTCTTAGATAGTCAGGTCAGAATCCTTGCTAATCAGAATACTCTGATACGGAATCAAAATAAACTCATCATGGATTGTATCAAGGCTAGACAGCTTGCTCGGGTTGTTGTTCGTAAAGTCAGTGTTCTAACTCACGAACATGGAGTGTCTAAGGTCAAGAGAGTAAAGGATATCAGTGATACCTTCTTTGACGGATTCATTGAAAGGTATGAGGTTCTCAGTGAACTTTGATTTTATTTTATCTAGTAAATCTTCTTATGAGAATCTTATTTCATGTGTTTTAGGAAAAATAACTAGATTTTGGAGTAGCCATTATTGTGATTACACATAACTATGTCCAATGTTTTCATCTTCATTGTTTTAGGTTTATTTGTTTAAATTCTAAAAATTGTTTGGAAGATGATTTATGCAGTATTAATCTTTATGGTTTCATATATTGCAATGTGTTATGGGATATGTGTTTTTGCGTCCGTGAACTATGATTGTCCCATACTTTGTCAAAAGTTAAGTCTTTCGTATGTCTATATGCATGTATTGATAAAAGAATGAATGACCTTTTGACATTACAAAAGTTAAATCCTTTTATGTCATATTTTGATGGAAGAAAGGATAAAACTTTTGTTTACGAGGATTATGACTATTGTATGTCATTGTGCAAATAGTGATGGAAAATAGGATGAATCCTTGTCTATTCCGCTGTATTGATCATCCCTGATCCATATTTTTTATGTATATATTGTGCGGCTCCGTAAGTTCTCTTATGTTGAGCATTTCCTATTAAATTAATCATGGGTTTTCTTGTGGTTAATTTAATTGAGTATTTTTGGATTCAAATTCATATTCGTATGTGATTTGTTAAGTCCAAAGAAATCCTTCTTTTCTTGTAAAAGTAAGGTCGCTCTTTTTGTTCTTTCGGAATTGAAATTTTATGGGGGACAGTTCTGATAGACACATTTTTGTGTTTAATTTGATCTCAATACTATATATTATTGGCACTCGAGTTTGTATTAATTTTGGTGTTTTATGTGTTTGTAGGCACATTCGGAAAATAAACATTTTTTGGAAAATTCGGCTCGAAAAGTTGGTAAAAGCCCCGGAGGGGATCCTCAATTACTAAGGGGCACCCCAGGTCACCCCAAAAGGCATCTTCTATTCGCACCCCAGTACAGGATTAGGGGGAGGTCATCTTCTCCATTTGAATTTTGTTTTTGGCGGGAAAATGGAGAACACTTCTGCAGATTTTGATCGAATTGTTGAACGTGTTCTAGGGAGATTCAATGGCTGATTTTTGGTAGATAAGTGTGATATGGCCTATTAAACACACTGTGGGCGTTTGGTTCTACCAGAATTGGCTAGAATCAGCTAAACAATTCACGTGTTGAAAACAGCGCAGTTCGTGTATATCACGGGTTTCACGTGATTTGGAGAAGATTCAACGTGTTTTGTGCGTGCATGGAAGACCCTCACAGCCTGTTGGAGCGTGAAGGAGTTAAATATGGTAATTTGGAGGCTTGAAAACGCGTGAGAAGATGAAACAGGAAAGAAAATATTCCCAGAAATATTTTCTTTACTGCCGAGTTAAAGAGAATTATATGGAGTGAATGAGCGAGATTCGATGGGTCTGTTGGCTATAAATAGGTTGCTGGGGTTGAGTAGAAAGGGTGTCGAGAGTCTAGGGGGCTTAGGAAAGCCAGAGAAGAAGAAATTCGAGTTTTCCTAAACTCGGTTTCTGGTGCTGCTGCTGATGAACATGAAGAACACGAAGAACGGACCTGCACCAGCAGTCGTTTTTCTACAGTAATAACGACTCACACCTGTGGGTCGTACATCAGGCAGACTTATTTGCTACATCGTTTGCGACACAGCTGCGACAGTCTTATTTTGTCACTGAGGGTCGTAGTTCTCTGGTTTGTAACAAATATAATTGTTACAAACCCGGTTTTATTGTATTTATCATATTCTCATCATTTGTAAACCATTTTTGAGCATCAATGAAATATTTTGAGAGGTTTTCCAACATGATGAGCGGCTAATTCCTTCGTAACCAAGGCAATGGAGGAAGTTATTCACGCAACATAAATGGGTAACTATTTCATTTAATTATATAATTCACCTAATCGCTGCTTTTGCAGAGTTTTAAATTATTTGAATGATTGTCTTAATTATTTGTTATCCAGTTTGATAGGTTATGCTTGGTTTAATCTCTTGATAATCTATGCTTAAGGTTTACAAATAATGTTTGAGAATCTGTATGATTGATAGTGAACTAAAGATAAAAGAGGACTTAAGAATTGAATAGAGTTTTGAAATATTTATCATTCAATTTTGCATAATAGTGGAATCTAGTGTCTTGGTTACCTCTCGCATCCATTATTAATATTTTTGTATATATAATTTTATCAAATCTTTAAATTTAATCTTCACAAGTCCGAGAGTTTGAACCTCATTACTACAACATCATTTAAAAATATTATCAATTTTGGCGTCGCCGACGGGGATTTGTGCTTAGGTAGAATTTTTAGGTTTTTATTATTTTTTATTATTCCATTTGTTCTTTTTACGTCTCTTTGGTTGTGTCTTTGTATTACAGGTTTGAAGTTGGATACTAAAGACCTTGGAATCAAAGCTTAAAGCTAAAAGAGAAGGAAAAAAGACAAAGAAAAAAATAAAGAAAAAAGAGAGAGAAAAAAAAGAGAGAGAATTATTTTTTTTTATTTTTTTTAAGAGACTTTCCATTTTTATTTTTTTTTGTAATTATTATTATTATTTCTTGTATTTCTTTTCATTGGACTGGACTTTGGACAATTTATTTTTAAACCCTACGGAAGGGTTATATAAAAAAAAAAATTAAATATAAACTTTTTTTAGGGAAGGACGACGATTACAATATCGTCTCGGCCCCTCGGGTTCGCACACTGACACCAGAGTCAGTGGACCAAGTCGACTACAGCGGTTCTTCGCCCGTCTGGTACGGGAGGTAAACTTCTAAACACCCGCGAATCTCCTGTCAGCGGGTTTACTGTCTTCCTTAAGGTGATTATATGTTGAGGACTGAACCGGCTGCTTTAATTTCCTAGTAAAGGGCAAGAACTGGCCATATAAGATAAGGGTTCGGATTTCATCACCGTTCCCTTCTTGCCCGCCTTAGGTAAACTAAACCTAACGCGAACCCAAGCTTAAAATTTGATTAGAACGACACCGACAGGGTAACGAGCTTAGTAGGAAAGTCGTTCGAAAAATATTGGTTACTGTTTTAGCATACTTCGATGTTCATGATGGTTTCTGTGAGTTGAATGAGTGACTGCGCCGCCTTGTGATAGCAGTGAGGCCTTGGGTATCAAAGCTCCACTGAGCTTCCCTCGCCTCAATTCAACTTACTTTGACTCGGATTGATTCCAGAGGGGTTTTCTTAAATTGTAACGAATTCTCTTTCGAAGGATTAGAAGCTGGTCTAGAAACAATCTAAGTGGATCCATCATGCTTTTTGTTTGCTAGAAATCAGTAGGTTTGATTTGGTCGAGTCAGCCTTGTTTGTGATTGTGTAGAATTCCCTTGCAATTAAGAATGTCGAACTGGTATGACAGAAGCCAATACAATGAGTATCGATCTGAATTTGAATATGGACATCATCATTTTTATGACCATGGTGGGAATAGTAGTTGGGAACGTCGACCTTTTCAAGGTTATGGTTCATACCATGGTGAGTCCAATTACTATACACACGCGAATTGGTCTTACGAGCAAGAAAATCAGGAACACTGTAGTACTGGTTACTCGTTTTTGGAAACTAGTCCTGATTATGATATTTCTGAACCTGTTCCATCTCTAGAAGAGACCCAACAACGGATTGAAAGGACGTATAAACGTTTAGTTGCAATGAATAGTTCAAAAGAAGAGGGTACACGATATTCTGAGATGATAAACGAGAGTGGTAAACGTATAAGTGTTATGCTCAGTGAAATTCAGGCACGTCTAGAGGCAGAAAATGAACAGTTGGCTAATGCTGCTCGAAATAATCTAAATTTCCAAAATAGGGTTTCTAATTCTACCCTTGATATCAATAGTCAATATCTGCCTAATTTAGAGGACGATGCTAGAATAAAAGACACTATTTATTTAGATAAGGTTCAATCATCTTTGTACTATTATGATGATGAGGATAGTAGTAATGAAGAATCTGAAATATGTAGGCATAGTAATCAGGAATCTATTAATCCAATTGAGCTTTATAATGATTATATTATTTCTAGTTTAAATCCAAATAATTTTTATGATTATTCACTTATTCAAAAGGACGAGGATTTGATTAGGGATACCACCGTTTTAGACGATGTAGTTTTTCCTTTTGATTACGAAGCCGATAGTGGTTTAGAGGAACGAGTTTATTCCGAAAATGTTGTTTTAGAGTCTAGCGACTTAGAAACAATAGTATTAGATGAAGAAGATATACCCGTAGAGATGAGTGAGGATGAACCCGACTTAGAATAATCAATTGACCATTTTCGGGAATCCGATGACCTAGAAATTAGGGAAGTTGTGACTAGTCTTTCTAGAGACACAGAAAACTCTAAGTTTGGGGGTGATTATCATTCTCCGTGTGCTTTAACTCTTAAAAAGTTCCCTCGTGTAGGACTTGACATTTGTGCCTCAACCATCTTACAAGATTATCTTCGTATACTTTTTCCTGAACCTAATGATGTCCAAAGAGAAGCTCAGTTGTTAGAAACCCATCCTCTGGTTGATGTGGTTAACCCAGGCTATGATACCAAGATTGACTTTGTTTTCCCACCAACAAATTTTCTTCCAATTTGATTTTAAGATGTGTCGGTTATTAAGTTTTGAGACTAAACCTAATTACTTTAGGAGAATAGGGTCGACACATTTTCTTGAGGAAGACCAACTCTTTCATTGTGGTCAGTTTTGTGAGTCAAGTCTAATTGACTTTAAGGATCAGCAGTTGTTCAGGTTATTGTTATGTGTTTCTAAGTTCCTACTTGAGTATTTCCGGACTCTACAACCTGATCTTAAGAATCCTTCTTTTGAGGAAGTCCAGCCTATGAAAGCATTTTATTTAGACCCTTTTATAGAGCCTGAACCTGAGCCACAACTAGAGATAGTTGTCTTAAACAAAAAGTTAAATAAGGGTATGTTCGGTATCTTCTTGGTCTGTTGCAGTTTCCTCTTCTTGTGGTTAGCACTTTTTGATCCAGATGACCCACAATTATTCCGGCTACTTCTATATGATTCTATGAGGTGACTAATTCCTTCCGATGTCTGGCTGAAGACTTTAAACTTATCACTTCTTGGGAGGTAACCCAATCTCATGCAACATGGTAATATCTTTCCTTAACCCTTTTGCTTCAAATGGTAACAGTTTCTCCTTGTTCATATGCTTTTAATTTTATCTTTAGAACATTGAGGACAATGTTAGATTTAAGTTTGGGGGTATGGGAGAAACTTTTTAGTTGCATTTTTGAAACTTCTAGCGTCACATGGTATCCGGTTAGCTAAGTTTACATACTGTTTCTCATCGAAAAGATAGAAATTGGAATGCTAGGGATAACAACTTATTGAGACATTAGAGAAAAAGACATTGAGATCCTTGAAATTCAGGAAGAACTTGTTCCTTTTAGAGGGTAACCGTGATGGACCTAACCATACATGATGGAAAGGCAAGTAGGTCATGGAAATTCCAGAAAGACAAAGCAACCTCACAATGTAGTCTTAGTTACTGGATTGCGACTCTCTCTCAGTAGAAACTTATCATCATCAACAAGCGGAGCGACATCAAAATCTATGAAGAAAGTGAAGACTTTTTAGGTTTAGAAGCAACAATAGAAGAGAATAATTCAAAAATCAAAGTTGAAGTTATAAGAGCAAATGATATAAGTTGTTAGAATCCATGATACCAAGACACCACAAGTTGCGAAGATCCAAGTTTTGAAAGTCCTTCTCTCATGGCCATGTAAATTTTTGTCTTGTAATTCTTTGTTCTTCAAAAAAAAAAAAATATCATTACGTTCTTTTTGTTCAATAAGGCCATAGGGAAGAAGAAATTTATAAGTCAAGCAAGAAATCGAAGAGAAGAGTTAATTGTCAAGGTTCTATGAGGTTCGAGAGTTTATCATCAACAGTTAAAGACCGAAGAAGACGTTATTTCTACTGAGCATTGTGAGAGAGTCGAAGAAAGATGCATTTTGGTTGCTTTGTTAGTCTTCTTTCAATCTGGCACAAGATCTTTCTAGCACTGGTTTAACTCATCACACGTAATTAGTCCAGCTGTGTAGCAGATGTCCCTCTCATTTTTATCTCTCTCCTAATCTTATCCAGATGTAAAGCAGCGGACGCATCTTACAATGTTTATCTAGCCGTGTAGCGGATATCTCTTTATCTAGCAGTGGTGCGGATGTGTCTCCCCTTTTCTTCAGTCAGCTTTAGAGCTGACACCTTTAATTTCTCTGGCATTCTACTTACTTGGAGATAGGTTGAGAATATGTATGTCCTCATAGATCTTTGGATACTTTGACCAATTAGGAATAAAGGTTTTGTGGGTACACCTCTGGTAAACCCTCCGGAGACAACACTCCGCCGCTAGGCCACCTAGTGGTTTAACGGCCTGCTGCACGTGCTAAGTGTAGTCTTTTTATCTTTTCAAAAATAAATTTTGCTTGAGGACTAGAAAATAATAAGTTTGGGGGTATTTGATAGACACATTTTTGTGTTTAATTTGATCTCAATACTATATATTGTTGGCACTCTAGTTTGTACTAATTTTGGTGTTTTATGTGTTTGTAGGCACCTTTGGAAAATAAACATTTTTTGGAAATTCGACTCGAAAAGTTGGTAAAAGCCCCGGAGGACACGTGTTATTCGGACTCTCACCGTTGGATAAGGGGCACCTCAATTACTAAGGGGCACCCCAAAAGGCATCTGCTATTCGCACCCCAGTACAGGATTAGGGGGAGGTCATCTTCTCCATTTGAATTTTGTTTTTTGCGGGAAAATGGAGAACACTTCTGCAGATTTTTGATCGAATTGTTGAACGTGTTCTAGGGAGATTCAATGGTTGATTTTTGGTAGATAGTTGTGATATGGCCTATTAAACACACTGTGGGTGTTTGGTTCGACCAGAATGGCTAGAATCAGCTAAACAATTCACGGGTTGAAAACAGGGGCAGTTCGTGTATATCACAGGTTTCACGTGATTTGGAGAAGATTCAACGTGTTTTGTGCGTGCATGGAAGACCCTCACAGCCTATTGGAGCATGAAGGAGTTAAATATGGTAATTTGGAGGATTGAAAATGCGTGAGAAGATGAAACATGAAAGAAAATATTCCCAAAAATATTTTCTTTACTGCCGAGTTAAAGAGAATTATATGGAGTGAATGAGCGAGATTCGATGGGTCTGTTGGCTATAAATAGGTTGCTGGGGTTGATTAGAAAGGGTGTCGAGAGTCTGGGGGGCTGAGGAGATCCAGAGAAGAAGAAATTCGAGTTTTCCCAAACTCGAAGAACGGACATGCACCAGCAGTCGTTTTTCTACAGTAATAACGACTCACACCTGTGGGTCGTACATCAGGCAGACTTATTTGCTACAACGTTTGCGACACAGCTGCAACAGTCTTATTTTGTCACTGAGGGTCGTAGTTCTCTGGTTTGTAACAAATATAATTGTTACAAACCCGGTTTTATTGTATTTCTCATATTCTCATCATTTGTAAACCATTTTTGAGCATCAATGAAATATTTTGAGAGGTTTTCCAACATGATGAGCGACTAATTCCCTCGTAACCAAGGCAATAGAGGAATCTATTCACGCAACATAAATGGGTAACTATTTCATTTAATTATATAATTCACCTAATCGCTGCTTTTGCAGAGTTTTAAATTATTTGAATGATTGTCTTAATTATTTGTTATTCAGTTTGATAGGTTATGCTTGGTTTAATCTATTGATAATCTATGCTTAAGGTTTACAAATAATGTTTGAGAATCTGTATGATTGATAGTGAATTAAAGATAAAATAGGACTTAAGAATTGAATAGTGTTTTGAAATATTTATCATTCAATTTTGCATAATAGTGGAATCTAGTGTCTTGGTTACCTCTCGCACCCATTGTTAATATTTTTTTATATATAATTTTATCAAATCTTTAAATTTAATCTTCACAAGTCCGAGATTTTGAACCTCATCACTACAACATCATTTAAAAATATTATCAAGTTCTTAATTGAACTTGTGCTTAATTGCCAAATCTTTGTGGGGAGTGCGGTTGTGGAACATTATAGGGGCTATCTTGCATCTTTATAAACTACTTGATGAAAGCGTTTAGCTTTGGCTATATGATTGCATCTAAAAAGTTGATATGTGCTTTATTTATGTCATGAAATGTCTCTATGGAAATTTCATTAGGATCCCACTAGTTTTCGTACCTTTGCCAATTTTATTGACAAAAAGGGGGAGAATTAATGTGTAGTTCACACTTCAAATACATATGGTTTTCGGATCATTATGTAAGGGGGAGTGGTTTCCATGTGAGATGGAGTAATGACTAAGGGGGAGTGATACATATCACCGTAGTATTGTTGTCGAAGTTGTGATACAATTGAACTTTGATGTTGTGTAATAATACTATGACAATGTGTAACAATGATTGAGAATTCTTGTTTTCTCATTGTTATAGCTACGGATTTTCAACAACGATGATACTAAACTTACAACCTTTGGAATCATTGGAGTACTTGGAAGTGACGAAGATTTCGAGTAATGTTGAAGAACCAAGGAGATCATACATCTGGAAGATAAGCTACAAAGTTTATTTATTTATTTTGTATTCCATATGTATTGATAGTTTTTCCACTAAAATTGACAAATGGGGAGATTGTTAGAGCACTTCTCGGTCAAACTCGCATGCGTTGCTATCTCAAGCATGTTTGTCAATGTTAGACTATAAGTCTTGAATTCTAGTCTACTTATAGCTAAGTCTCGGACTAGGATAGAAAGTGTAGTTGAGCTCAAGACTCCATGGCGATCATCATACAAAGACGAAGAACTACTCAAGGAACTTGTGGAACTTCATCGACTAAAAGGTATGTGGAGACTTGAACTTATCTATCACTGAAAAGTCTATCTACTTTATCTCCTATCTTGAGAAAAAGTCGTATTGCTATATAGACTTTGGTTATATACATTTGCTATTTCGATCCGAGTTTATCTCGTGTATCTATTTCTCGAAATATGTGTTGTAAGCTTTCGCTTTGGCCAAGTTCAACTCTACTAGTGACGAAAGTCATATTAGTTTCAATTACTTGAAAATGGCTTTGACGAAAAATGGTTTGTGAATAACAACTATATAACGTCCTCTAATAATGTTTCAATGATTGAAATGAGAGTTTAGAATATATAACTTTGGAAGGATATAAAAATTGTGTGGTAACACATACGTGTGTAATTCCTTATTCCTTGAACCAAAGTATGTGTACTTTGCTTCTCAGGAAAATTGGAACTAAAGTCCGCGTACCAGTATGCGCACTGTCGAAAGTTCACACCCCGTGAATTTCTGCTAGAGTCTGTGAACTGAAAACAAACTTATTCCGGGTACTTAAGTCCGTGTACCAGTATGCGTACTTAAGTTGGTTATTTTCTAAAAATAGTTATTCGTGAACTTAAACTTATATAAACTAAGGAATGCACATTTGCAAACCGTGGATGTAAAGTTCATGAATTGATTTGAGTGAATCAAATCATATTTGCTTCCGTTGTGTCTTGTATACTTCTATAATATCTAAGCAATTAAACAACTCTTTAACTAGTTCACTTGAGTCATTTGAACTAGTTGTAGTAAAGAAGAATATGGTTGATATGGAAGTGCTCATATGGCTAACCGTTTGGTTAACTATTGTTGAACCAACTAAGTGTACATGTTTGGGTACGGTTACACAAACCTAAATAAACGTGCATTTCATTTGTGTGTAACAAGCTAAGTTCGATCTAACGGTTGAAAGATATTAGCTTGAATCCAATCAGGTTTTCATCTAACGGCGAATATTGAATGCTTTGTTACCAAGGTAACTTAGATTGCAAACCCTGATTTGAAAGTCTATATAAAGGAGAACTCTAGCAACTGGAAAACCTAATCCCCACACCTTATGTGTGATACTAGTTGTATGAGCTAGAGTCGATTCTCCATTAACCTTGGGTTTCTTCTCGAGACTCTGTAGGTTAACGACTTGAAGAATTCATTGGGATTGTGAAGCCAGGCCCAACTATTTTCTTTGTAGTTGCATGATCTGATCTTGCTGTTTCTATCGTATTTGAGTACAATCGTAATATTGGCTTGAGATTGATTTCTCCGATAGGCAAGATATAAAATAAGTCACAAACACCTTCGTCTCATTGTTTATAATTCCGCAATATCTTCTTTCGCTAGTCGATTAAGATTATTATGAGGTGATTGATAATTCTAGTATGTTCTTCGGGAATATAAGTCCAGGTTATCAATTGGTTCCTGTTCACCATGATTTATCAAAAGACAAAACAAAAACTCGTAGGTATTTCTGTGGGAGACAGATTTATCTATTATCGTAGACTTTTATGTGTGATACAGATTTGCTTATTAAAGTCTTCGACTTTGGGTCGTAGCAACTCTTAGTTGTGGGTGAGATCAACTAAGGGAATCAAGTGCGTAGTATCCTGCTGGGATCAGAGATGTAAGGAGCGCAACTGTACCTTGGATCAGTGTGAGATTGATTGGGGTTCAACTACAGTCTAGACCGAAGTTAGTTTGTAGTAGGCTAGTGTCTGTAGCGGCTTAATACAATGTGTGTTCAACCTGGACTAGGTCCCGAGGTTTTTCTGCATTTGCGGTTTCCTCTTTAACAAAACTTCTGGTTTCTGTGTTATTTATTTTCCGCATCATATTTTGTTATATAATTGAAATATCACAGGTTGTGTGTTGAATCGATCAATTGGGAAATCCAACCTTTGGTTGTTGATTGAAATTGATTGATCCTTGAACATTGGTATTTTTGCTGTTCAAGTAGTTTCTCTTGTATTCAATTAGACTCGCAGATTTCTATTTGCTTGAGTAAGTATTGAATCGAGAAAGTGAGATATAACTCTTTGATATACTTTTATTAAGATTGAGTCTGTCTGTCTTGTTGATGCTGAAGAGTTTAAGTGTGTTGTAAATCCAATATAAAATTATTTCAAAATTCTCCCCCTTAGATGATACCAGACTTCTTAATCCAAAGAGAAAAACCTATGCGAAGGAAGAAGATCACAAAACGCATAGAGTAATGATAGACGCGCAAATGGTGTCTCGTTAAAACCTTGTTAGGAAAACCCAAAGGGAAAAACCTAGGCGAAGTAAAACCTTGTCAAGAAAAAACCCAGAGAGGAAAAACCTTAACTAGGGAAAAAAAGTACAACATGATAGTCCAACAAAATACCTTTTATTATGATCCCCCCCCCCCTGATATAATTTCAACAATATTTTGGCTTGCAAATTTTTGAGTCGAGGCTTCTAAATTTAGATGAACGGATTTCTTGAATAGAAAAGATTACTTGTTCTTTCGTGAAGAAATTACTAATTGATGAAGTTTTCTTTTGTGATAGTTTTCAAGTATTAGTGTTCTCCAGTTCACATGCTTCTTTAAATGCATTAAGGACTTGTGTCTTAGATTGCTATCTTTTCGGAGATGATTTGCAGAAATAATTGATTTAGTATCTTCAACAACTGGCCAAGATTCATACATTACAATATGTTAACAAACCGTATTTGTTGATTTGGTTTAATATATTAACCTCGTTAATAGTCGGAATCGACCAAATAAACAAATTAAATTGATACAACTCCCCCTTGGATGACCATAATGTTGAATCAAATTGCCTCATTAAAACATTTTCATTAAAAAACCCAACACGAAAAAATAAAAATGGACGAAGGAAAAAAGTGAAGATCAGAAGGTACCAAGTTCACCACCAACTTTTTTGTTCGGCAACCTCTATGAAAAAACTGAATACAATTGCAAGTATACCAACTTAATGATCCTAGACAATGAGTTCTTCAAAGTTAAGAAGTCTTAATGATGTTATATTCGAGAAACCAGGTGAAGAAAATAAGTGTTCCTTCCATGATTTGTGTGAGATGATTAAGTCAATAAAGCAGTTGGCAGGTGAAATCGCATAGCTGAATCGTTTGGTAACTTAATGCATTTTATAATCTATACATGTTTTGGTTTTGTGGATTAAAATTATTTCAACCAGTTATTTGAACTTTCACATTATAGGTTCGCTAACGAAAGGAGGACACTCAGTGCACCAAAATGATGTTGAAGTTTCGGGAGGACAAGATTCAGAGTATTGAGTCACTAGTTGCTGGTTTGATACCTTATGATGCCTACTTATTGGAGAAAACAAACGCTCTCCCTGAAGATATTAAGTTACTTCAACTTACGGATGATAGGAACCCTAAAGCAACTCATTTTGAACATCCGGCTTTTGTAGGAAATTAGAAAGTAATTCCCCTATAGCTTATGTTACACATCATATATTTTTCAAATTATTTTGTTAGTCATACTTGATCTTGTAGGTTTCATGAATTTTACGAAAATTACGTATAATATTCGGATGTTAGTCGTCCCAAACTTCAATATTCGTTTTAGATAATTGTAACATATCTTTTATGCCTTTTTTCTTCTTTTTTCTTGCTTATTTCTCTTTCGAGGTTTCGTCCTAGTCCCCCTCGTTTTTTTAACAATAAAGTCCTTCTAGCGAGATTTGCGGGGGGGAAAAGTTGATGAAAACACCTTCAGTGGTTCGAATATTCTCTCTAGTAAAAGTATAGGGATATCGTAAATTAATATAAATCCCTCGTTAAAATGAAGAAAATTATTAAGAAATGACCACCAGGAAGCGCCTCTTTTCATACTATTACCTGAAGTGTCATTCATACCACCTAAAATATCAGTAACCATACAAAATTTCTGAGAAATAAGCTTATAAAGCCTAGGATATTTATCTTTTAAGTCTCTCTTATCTAGCCAACAGTCATACCAGAATCGGACACTTCTCTGAATGTTCATGACTGCATAAACTTCTTGTTTAGCGTTTGTTATATCTTGTCGCATACTTTTCCTTGAAGGATCAGTATAGTGAAACGATACTAGACAACTATCTATATTTCTTGTTTTTTCACAGATAATATTTTCTCCGCCAAGCCTGCTTCTCTTTAGAATACCTCTGATTTCATTTTGCCAGCAAGACTTATTCATCCATCTTTTCATGGTTTACAACACTTTCTGCCATGAAAATTAGCTCATCTTTTTCATGTTTTCATTCTCTCCCCCACACGAATTTTCTCATAACACTATTGAATTTCCTGAGGAAGTAAGTAGTCAAGCTTTCCAAAGAACTCTTGAACAGGGTAATCATGCCTTCCTTATTCAGAAGCCTTCTTTTCTAATGAGCTAATTTTTTATTTTTATTTTGTAATAGTAGTTTGTCTTTGTTATCTTGATGAGATGATTATTTTCATCAAATCCTTCTTAATAATTTTCCCAGTGACCTTTTATCGTCATGCTAGAAATCTTTGTGATTTAAGAACAGATGCTTGGAATATTACTACCATAGTTTTGACCAACGAAAGAATTTCAAGTGTAGTGCTTGATGTTACAATCGGAAGAAGACGAACTAATGGGCACAAAATTGGTTTTTGAGAAAATTATATAATAGGTATTTGAAACAAAAATATACATACAAAATGTGGAAAGTTGCGTGAGAGAAAATTAAAAAAACAATTACAATAAAGTCTAGAATATGATAATTGTTGAGAGTTAATATAATGTTCGTCTGCATAATAGTATGCAGCGAACTTTGTTATTGTTTACAAATATTGTGCAACAGTCAATTTATAATGCATATTAATTAATATACAATCTGTTTTAGAGTAATATAAATGAATGGACATAAAAATTCCACATGTCTTTGTTTATTATGTCCTCTATATAACTATAATAGATAAAGTTGTAATGAATATTATGTAAGATGAATGAAAATGAAATAACAGTGAGGAGAAAAAAAGTAGTTTCTCACTTTTTAATATCTTATCTTCATAAAATTTCAATCAATGGTAACCCAAAAATAACGTCTATGGCGCCCTAGAATATCCCGCCTCCAGCATTATGCTCGGTGAGACAAAACTCCCCGATATGCCATACTAATACAATGACCGCACCGTAAATTTTATTATTTATTTGACATAAGACAATTAAAATGCTTGAATAAAATATGTATATACAAATCAAAAAATCACATATTGAACAGATATAAGATTATGGATCATAAATTGTACAGTTATAAGATTATGGATCACAAATTGAAGTTAACATTTAAAGTTATCCAAACAAAACCCTGGTATCAAAAATTTGAACTAAAATCATAACCTTAATTCAGATCTGAAAACAAATCAAAAACAAGAACATAGTCTAAAACAAGAATAAGAAGCAGATATAATTAGATTAGCATCAAATAAGAAAAAAATATAATTTTATACTCGTACTAACCAATTTATTTCATCTCGTTTTCTTAATTTTTCTTTGAGATGAAAGGGAGCTTCTCAGTCTTGTGTAGCTGAAGCTTATGACCGGTAATAAACTCCAAATTGTTGCCTTTAAGGATTTTCTTCTCACATTTTCCCTCGACACAATAAATCTTTCTCTCTGAGATTTTTCTCTCCAGGGTCAAACTAGCTTGTTCATTCGTCGTGATCTTTTTTAAAATTTTCTTCTTTAATTTTACTCTGGCACATCTGAAATATTCCTTGAATGTTTGCATTTCCATTAGCCATTATTAAATTTCTCTACACTTATCTATACTGTCTAGTTTCTAAAGATGAAAAACTTTTAGACTCTCTGTCTCTCTACCTGGTGTTCCTGAGGATGAAAACTTTTTGTATATATAAAAAATCTATAGATTTTTATTAGACAAAAAGCATATGATATATGTACTTGTGTATTTTATTTTTTGTTCGTTTTTATCAAATTTCTCATTTGATGTAAGATTTTACACAAAACAAGAAACAAAAAGTAACATATTTTTTTATACATACCTTAATTTAATACATGGACAATGTAGATCTAGAAATTATTATATAAGATATTTGAGAAAAAAAACTCATAAAAGTGAAGAAGAATAGTCTCATCAAAGATTATTAATATTAAAAAAAGAAACAGAAGAAAGTTTGATAAAATCCTAACTCTTACAAGTTTCAAGAATGAAATCGCATGTGAATTATATAATAAAAAAGCTAATCAAATCATCATAAGTATAAAAAATGAGTAAAAAGACTAAACAACTAAAGGATAAAAAGACATCAATAATACTTTCCATGATTAGACAAAAATCAAATAAGGATGTGAATTTGATATCTTCATCTTTTCCGATCTCCTTTTAGGCTTGTCTACAAAATAGCAAAGAGAAGGGTTTGAAGTGAATTACACTTTTATTCAATCAAACTACTCAAAATCATTCCTTCACAATTTCTACCTTAACCAATTTATTAAATCAAAATCATTGGATGTGCAATTTTGGTCACCAAAATCAATTTTTTAGGGACCAGATAGAAACTTGAGGAAAACCCAGATACAAAGATTGAAACAGATTTGAAACTTACTCTTTGTCTTCTTCTTCCTCTTGTGAGTTAGAGTCTCCTCTAGGGTAGTTATGTTTCTGGAGCGAAAATAACAGACGGCGGGGTGAACTCAGCTCTTTTGGTTTTGGGGTTTTCTTTTGATTTTAGGGTTTGTTAGAGCTGAAAAAATATGGCTCTATATGAAAGACGTATGGCAAGTAAGTTGGTGGCTAGCCATGCTAACCATTTCATATGTATTTTGCTAAGCCGGTGGGTAGCCATTATCGGCTACATAATAAAAGAATAATGGTGGGCGTATAGAGATTAAAATGTATGACAGATTTATTTTATAATTTAATGTCCCATCATTAATCACGTACCTACTAAATTACCACGTTTTAGAATGACAATTTTTTTACGTTAAATGGTGGACCCCACTATTTTCATGTTATATGACAGAATTTATTTGTAATGCCTTAATCTTGTAATTAATCTATCATTTAAAAACGTGATTTATAGTCCTTTCAGGACTAGTGGAAGAAAAGAGGAGGGAGTTGTGCTTGTGTAGAAAACCCAAATGTTGTACAAGAGAAAAGATTAAGCTCTCTCAGTCTTGTGTATAATATAGTGTTCCTTTTATTGTTTTATATTTAAAATCTATGGATAAAAAAAACTAAAAATATTTGAATAAAAGATGTATATACAACAAGACACCACGTAAAAAGGAACCAAACAACATAATCAAAAATTAAAATATGTTCATAAAACACTTATTACTTTTTTCCTATCTATTTTTTATTTTATTTGTTTTGATCATAGATCTCATTCGATTTATAACTTTATCTAAAATAATAAGAAAAAAATATTAATATTAAACATATTTTTATACAAACGCTAACATGAAACAAGATTTACAGTGTAGATGTACTAGAAGAGAGAGGAGAGATGTCTGTGTAGACTATTTTTGCATATCTAGGAGGTATAAAAAGTAGTTAGACCAAAATCAAATCAAGTCGAATTATAATCAGAAGTTACTAATCTATTTGAAGATCTCCAGACATTAAAATGCCTTTACAAATGCTCAAACAAAATCTACATCCGATTTATAAAAATTTGCAATTGAAGGTAAGAAAAAGATACCACCATCTCCATGTGTAAGTTACCTCAAATTCAAATATTAAACTTGTCTGCATCCTCTCTACAATCCATGGTTTTGGATATTTTAATCAAACTTTTATATAAACTATTACAATAAACTAATTATTTATAAAAATGAAAACATAATTAACACTTTTTGAAATAGTTCCATAATCAAGAATGAATGAACCACAAGGAATTGGTGTATTCACCAGAAAATACTTTCAAAGCAGATTAAACAGGGAACTGAATACAAATTAGATAACTAATGTCATTTAATCCAAAGCAGAGAGGGTCATACTAGAACCCAAAATAAAAGAAAAATAAAAATAAAAAACAATTTTATCAATCAACCAAAACAATAGTGAATCGTACATAGGATAATAGAGTTTGCGATGGACGAATGCCCGAGAGAAGTTTTGATTATGAAAGGCAACAAGCGTTTCATTATCATGAGCAAAGGAAGGGGTTTTACGTCTAAGTAATGAATAAATAAATGATATTTGTAAACCCGCATTAGTGGCTCAATCTGGACCGTTTTGAGGTCAAAATATAGATCTCCATTCAAATTAAAAAAAAATAAGTGTCTCCATTTGGATCGTCTTTTACGTGCCCGAAATATAAATCTTTGTGCGTATTGGAAAACACCATGTCCTTTATTATAGGTCAATTAAAGAAATAAGAATTTAAAAAAAAAAGAGAACCCGTACGATAACGAAGAACAATAGTCTCATAAAAAGGTTATTAATATATTTAACAAGGAAACAAAACTTTAACAAAACTTTCTTCGATAAAATCCTAATTAACTCTTACGAGTTTCAAGAATGAAATAACATGTTGAATTATAAAAACTAGTTAAATGATAAGCATAAACAATGAATAAAAAGACTAAACAACTAAAAGATGAAACATCAGTGGTACTTCCAACGGTTAAATATAAATCAAGTTGCGGGCGGAAGAAAAAAGGAAGGAGAAGTCCAAATATTGTACAAGAGAAAAGATTAAGCTCTCTCAGTCTTGTGTATAGTAACGTGTTCTTTTTCTTGATTTATATTTATTAAATAAGGATAAAAAAATTAAAAATACTTGAATCAAAAATGTATATGAATCAAGACACCACCAAGGCGTCAAAACTTATACATTATCCTCTTCTCATATGATAAAATCCTTTTATTATTTTTATTTTGATCAGGTTTATCATTTGATGAATTTACATAAAGTTTTCTAGGAAAATACATGGGGGATTTTCTTTAGAAACATGATTTGTAAGCATGATACTTAAAACGTGGTTTCCATACATAACTCCATACAATTCTAACTTTTCCTTGATCTACTAAGTGTCCGTAACCTTAGGGGAAAATGAGATGCACTTTAGTTACATACATCAAAAACTTACGAGTATTGTCCAAGTGTTGGTTATGTCTTAGGCTAGCATATAGGATATTACAAGCCTATTTCAATATCTTTTCTTTGCTTCGACAATGATCTAGACGCATGCACTAGTCTTTCTCATGCCAAAGGTGCATCACCCAGGCTCATGCCTTTTATGTTGTGCATCCTTTTGATACAAAGGGCGTACACAAGCTTCATAACTTGCAATCTACTAAGCATCCTTCTTGTCCATGCACATTCCACAATTGGTATACACCAATATCGAATAGATTGATAAGGAATATCACATCATATTGAAGCATTTATACCAAGATACTAGCTTCCTTCGATAAGTAACATTCGTTAATGTTTCTTCTCTGGGTAATGGCTCACATAATGATGTTGTATTATCATTGATGTTTCCAATAATAACCAACATGGGTAAATGTTGAATCTTCAAACAAGGGGAAAATGTTGATGCTATAACATCACGATGCTTCATGTGGTAAGCTTTATAGCAATAATGATGCTTTCTTGGTTAAGCATCACGAAAATTGCAGGTGTTACAACACCATCGTCTCAATAATCTGGCGATAATAAAGACGCTCGTTTAACTTCTACTTGAGCAACAAATATCAATTTTTTTATTTCTTAAAATTAAATTTGTTTTCCAAACTCACTCTAAGAACTTGAAGAACATGTTACAGACGGAGCCAAGGGTTGAGTAATTTTGGCTTTAGAAACCCAAATTTTTTCATTCACTGCATTAAAATCTTTCATTTTACTTTATATTTTGTATTTAATCCGCCAAAGTTTTAGCATATAGTCCACTAAAATATCCACATTTCTATAGTTTTTCTTTTTGGCCCCTCTTAATATTATTTCCTGGTTCCGCCACTGCACATGTAATGCATATTCAAAGCATTCCATCTTACTAGAATTACATCCTATGCACTCTTAAAAATCTCTCCCTATAGACATGTAATCCGTAAATCTAATAGACATGTAATTCCAGTCATGACAGACACGCCAAAACCATCACGAAGTCTTTAATCCCAAACAAGCATCATGATAGATTGGTCGTAGATTAGTAGATAATAATATGGTGATAACACCCCAATACATGCATACTTTTCTCTCTCTATACTTCTCTCGACGATAACTCTTTTTTCCTGATTTTTTTCTGCTCAGATCGAGCCTCACCAATCACTCGATTTCTCCTTGATCTACTCATCTGTAGTTTCAATTTCTTTATCGGTTCTGTTACTGTTGCATGCTTAATGATTTTGCTCCATGGGTATCTGGTTCTTCAGGTAGGTATGGGATGAGAACTTTTACATGGAAGAATACTTACCATATCATTACCTCTCCATGTTTTAATCGCTGAACAAGACAAATCAGCATCAATAGTTTCAATTTTTTACTTTTGGTTTGGGTTATTTACAATTTTCTAGGTTTGTCTTTTGGATCTTGATTGTTATTCCAAGGGTGTTTTATGTTGCCTTGCAAATGTTAGAAAAGAGAACATCATCTCCTTTTGTTTCAATTATGATATCCGATCAAGCCAAAGAAACAACAACCTTAGCTTCAATAGCATCACCGACAACATGGAGTAGATCTACTTTTCACTCTGGTATATATGGTGCTTTTGTTTTATCTTTGCTTGTTTTAGTATTCCTGGTTTGTAATTTTAGTGTTAGGTTTAGAGTTATTAAATCTGTTTTACGTTTAGGTTTTACAAAGTTTGGGTGTTTTGTTATTTTCAATATGTTGAAGTGCTTGTTCAAGTTGGCGACCATGTTTCACTCTGGAGAAAAATCACCCACAACTTCAACAAGAACAAAAATAACTCAAGCGAAGGAAACTAAGGCAGAAACAACTAGCTCAAGATAATCTTTACTTCATCAGTTACAACCACTATTATCAAGACTCCTAAACCGATTCAGTTCGATTTATCACGATCCAGACCACTAAAAACCGATTAAATTGGCCTTTGTTACTTTAGAAATATTGTTGTTACCGTTACTTAGATTTAACAAGATATTGTCATTTTAAAAACATATCGTGTTACTTAATTGTACATGAGTTTGAGAACATTGGGTTGGCTTTGCTCCAGTCACTGCTTTATGCAATCACACAACTTGATTTTGAAATGCTTTATGCAGCCGCACAAATTGATTATGTTTCAAAATCAATTTTGCCATTGATAAGTGCATAATTCATATGATTTTAGTGTCCATTCCATACTTTTTTTAGCTATTATTCTTGCATGTATTCGTATTATTACCATTGCTTTCTCTTATTTGTCTCTATTAGGTGAATCATCCAAAAAGGAGATACAAAGTGCTGAAAAGAGCTAAGAATAGAAGTATCCCAAGTATTCAAGTGCCCAAGTCCAAGAGAAGTGGAAGAAGTGCGACGAAAATGAGCAAAACGCTCATAATCAAGTCACAGGCCAAAGATCGATCTTAACTCATTCAAATTAAGTATTTCTCATCATCATCTTATTTCGGATGAATAAGTTGTGGATAAAACAGTTTTCGCAGACTTATTTCCGAAAATATATGCTGGAATTTGAAGTTTGCGGATTGGGTACGCGAACTTATCAAATGGGAAACGTGTATTCACACCTTGGAAGGCCTAAGGGCACGTTTGAAGTCGTTAGGTCATATTTTCGGGTCGGGTTCCCAAACCTAACTAAATACTTGGAGACCAAGCAATGTAAACCTATAAAAATATATTAGGTTATGTAAAAATATCATCGAATCTCGTATCACAAGTTTTACATCAAAAACCTAGGGTTTACCCTTTAGGGGGAAACCACCATTCTTCATCTTCTTTGTAATATGAGTAGCTAAATCCTTTGTTGATTAAGGATGAATTCAATGTTCTAAGCATGAAGCTTTATTAATAATACAAATCTATTGAGAGTTCTTATCATCATCGGTTGTCTTTACCATATCTAGGGTTTATGAGTGATTCTTATATTGATTTGGGAGGCCTACTAGATCAGTATATTGATTGTTCTATTGATAGTGGAAGTTATGAGATAAGTAATCATCGATTACCTCTCTACACAAGTAGAAATCGCGAGACCTTACAGAGGGATTCTGTGTAGCAATCGTGTGTGAAGATAACACCATCAAGTAAACCTTGAGCTAAGAGTTTAACTACTGGGATCAACCTAATTCACAAAGATTAAAGCGTTCGATTGGATTACGCCTTGAGTGAGCTACTACTTGGTGGTTCAGTTGAATAAAATCTGATATTGGAGAGCTTCCGTATCCGTGGTAAAAGGAGTTTTGGGGATAACACTGAGCTAGCTGTTATTCCACGGTTGGTGATGAATGGTTCTTATGAACAATAGATAAGTACATTAATCCAGTTATCGCTTGGTAACGACGAAGGATTCCTTGATCATCTTTCTTTTATTATTATCTTTTTATTAATCTTGCAGGGGTGTATTGGATTAAGATTTACATGGATATTTAACAATCCTAAAAACTCCAAGGTATTGAATTAGGATATGTAAGGAATCATTATATATCCATGGTATTCAATTTGGATTTTTTTTGATTCCACGATTATCCGAGGTATACAATTCATTTAAGATTTCTTAGGATAGTTGATAAACAAGATATATTAGGATTCTTATGGATATTTGTAGTGAAGATATGTTTGTTATTATCTCATATTAATGTCAACCCAAACCACAAGAGTTTCATGGATTCTTATGGACATTTTTTTTTTCTGTTTTATTTTTTATCACAATACGCTACGTTTTTCCACCACCACCACCCACTACCACCAATACCAACAACCACCACCACCACCACCACTACCACCACCACCAACCGGCACGTGCACCTCTACCACCAACGACGCCCACCACCACCCATAAGCACCGACCACCAACTACCACCAACTACCACCATCGACCACTACTACCAACAACAACCACCACCATCCACTAACATCAACCGCCAACCACCAGCATTGACCACCACCATCACCCACCAACACCTATCACCACCAGCACCGACCACCCTCATCCACTAATACCGACCGCCAACCACAACCCACCTCCACATGATAACCTTGATTTCGTAACTCATTTTAATTTTTATATATCTAAATTAATCCTAACTCAATCCGTTATAATCCAAAGTTATATATCTATAAGAATTTACATGATTCTTTTAATAAACATAATAAATCCACTAGATTCAGGTAAAACTAGTATCTATTTTTAATCATATAAACCATGATCCAATACACCCCTGTTAAAACCAAATTCCCCCTTTGTTATTTACTTTATCTTGCTGATCAAATAAACTATCAATTACACAGCTCTCTGTGGGAACGATCTCTTACTACCGCTATATTACCAGTTAATTAGTGAGAAATATATTTAATAATTTGTTGAGCCTACGACAACCCATACAACCATTTTTTGAGGCTTGGACCTCGCGGAAAATTGATGACTATTAAGTTCGTAAGGATATGATTGTTCAAGAACTAGGAAAGAAACTATAAACCTGATAATTATATGATGAACTCGGAAAATATCCATAATTTTTCCGATCTTTAAATTTGGGCTTATCAATATAGTGTTTGACGTTCGCCTCTTTTCCGAAAAAATAAATAATCCGACACTACGTGCACATGTACTAAAAAAATAATAAAGTTAAAGGGCTTAGAGCAACTGCAGTGCTGCGACCATACTATAACTAAACTAAAGACTAAAAACTAAACAAATTGGGTTATACTCGAGGTTGCACGCTATAGTTATGGAGTAAAATTTAGTAAAACGTAAAATAAAATTACGCCCCAATTCAAACGTAACTTACAGCTGCGCCCCAACCCCAATCCAGACGCAACTTAAAACTATGCCCCAATTCAAACGTAACTTAAATCTACGCCCCAGTTCAAATGTAACTTAAAGTTGAGCCCCAATTCAAACTTTTAAATTACGCCTAATTAAAACATAATTTCAAGTTACGCCCTAATTCAAACGTAACTTCAAGTTGCGCCCCAACTCAAACGTAATTTTAATTTCCGTACGGTACAAGACGTAGTTTGAAGTTGCGCTCGACTATAAACCAAATTAAAGACCAAATATGGTTTGATTTTTGGTTTTAGTTTAATTTTTGGACTGTGGTTGCTCTTGCCCCTGAACAAAAACCATACCCAAATCAAAATCCAAATCCAAATCCACATCGGATACTTCCTTAAAAACGGCCACAAAGTATTCCTTAATCAGATTGGCGGTGCCGTCACAAACCATTATAAATACCGACCTCATCGACGACTTTCGATATCCCAGTTTGTTTGAAGAAAACCTTCTCTTTACGATTCTTAACCAAATCTCTCGATTTCTTGCTTGATTTCTCTCCCAAAAGTCTCGATTTCTTGCTTGATTTCCCTCGCAAAAGGTAAGATTCAGGCTGTCATCTCAATTCTTTATACTAAATTTATTTATTCGATTATGAATACTCCTGATTTAATCTATAATCTAGGGTTTCAGCTGTATTTGTGATGCCGATTTAGTTTTTAATAATGTTGTAATTTATCTTGAATTAATTGTATGAGTGTTTAATTAGATTAGGTTTCGATTGTAGATTCTAATTGTAGATTCGTTGTTTGATTCCATTTTTGATGTTTGAGTTTCAGATTAAGGAGGGTTCAAGCTCAAATTTGTTTCCTCCTTATCAGATTTTATATTTTCTCTTGATTTTCTTGCTGTTTTGTTAGGTTTGTTAGGTTTGTATATAAGTAATGGTTCTAAGGTGCTGTTTTCATGAGTGATTCAAGGTTCTGTTTGATAACCGATGCGAATGCTTTACCTGTTTATTAGGTTAGGTTTTACCTGTTTTATTAAGCCTTTTTTCATTACTGGTGAATTAGGAATATGGGTTTGCTAGAAAGAGTGTATTGGAGGTTACATGTTCTGCATCCTTAAGATTCTTGGTTGTGGCTAATGTGGATTTAGATTTCGGTGTTATATCATCATGTTCTGCATCCTTAAGATTCTTTGCTAAAAAGAGTCTATTGTAGGTTTTTTATGTTCTGTTTCCTGTTGTGGCTAATGTGTAGATTTTGGTTTTATAGCGTCATGATTATACTTGTTATGTTATTTCAGGGATCATGCTTTTATGGTTTTAAGTAATGGAGTTTATCCAATTGATTTTGTAGAAAGGAATTGTAAAGTTTTATGGCATCGTGATGTGTAGGAGGTTTTGATGTTCTATTTCCTTAAGTTTCTTTGTTGTGGCTAATGTGTGAATTAGGTTTTCGTTTTATAGCAATATGCTTTTTAGGGTGGAGTTTATCCAATTGATTTATGTAGAGAGGAATACTGAAAAATAGTTTATTTGTATTGCAGATGCAAATATTCCTGAAAACCTTGACAGGAAAGACCATCACTCTCGAAGTTGAGAGTTCTGACACCATCGATAATGTCAAAGCCAAGATTCAAGACAAGGAGGGGATTCCCCCAGATCAGCAGAGACTGATCTTTGCTGGTAAGCAGCTTGAAGACGGAAGGACCCTTGCTGACTACAACATCCAGAAGGAATCCACACTTCATCTTGTCCTGCGTCTTCGTGGTGGTATGCAGATCTTTGTCAAGACTTTGACTGGTAAGACAATCACTCTGGAGGTTGAAAGCTCTGATACCATTGACAACGTGAAAGCGAAAATCCAAGACAAAGAGGGAATTCCCCCAGACCAACAACGTTTGATCTTCGCTGGCAAACAACTTGAAGATGGCAGGACTTTGGCTGATTACAACATTCATAAAGAATCCACCCTGCACTTGGTTCTTCGACTTAGAGGTGGAATGCAGATTTTTGTGAAAACCTTGACTGGGAAAACCATCACACTCGAGGTTGAGAGCTCTGACCCCATCGACAACGTCAAGGCAAAGATCCAAGACAAGGAAGGAATCCCTCCGGACCAGCAACGTCTGATCTTCGCTGGCAAACAACTTGAAGATGGCAGGACTTTGGCTGATTACAACATTCAAAAGGAGTCAACCCTTCATCTTGTTCTTCGTCTGAGGGGAGGAATGCAGATCTTTGTCAAGACCCTTACTGGCAAAACTATCACCCTTGAGGTCGAGAGCTCTGACACCATCGATAATGTTAAGGCAAAGATCCAGGATAAGGAAGGAATTCCTCCAGATCAACAAAGGTTGATTTTTGCTGGTAAACAACTTGAAGATGGCAGGACTCTGGCTGATTACAACATTCAAAAGGAATCCACTCTTCATCTGGTTCTTCGTCTGAGGGGAGGTATGCAGATTTTCATCAAAACCTTGACAGGAAAGACCATCACCTTGGAGGTGGAAAGTTCAGACACAATCGATAATGTGAAAGCTAAGATTCAAGACAAGGAGGGGATTCCCCCAGACCAGCAAAGGTTAATCTTTGCCGGGAAGCAGTTGGAAGACGGGAGGACCTTGGCTGATTACAACATCCAAAAGGAATCGACCCTTCACCTAGTCTTGAGGCTCAGGGGAGGAACTATGATCAAGGTTAAGACACTTACTGGTAAAGAAATTGAAATTGATATTGAACCAACTGACACCATTGACAGAATCAAGGAGCGTGTTGAGGAGAAGGAAGGTATCCCTCCAGTGCAGCAGAGGCTTATCTATGCTGGAAAACAACTTGCTGATGACAAAACTGCCAAAGAATACAACATCGAGGGAGGTTCTGTTCTTCATTTGGTGCTCGCCTTGAGGGGTGGTCTTTAAGGCTTTTATTTCACATACAGATTTTTCTTTAGATTCTTTTTAATCATGGTAACTGCTACCAGTATGACTTTTTAATTGTTTCTTGAATGATATTAAAACTAAGTTTGGCATGACGCTTTCAAATTTCTGTGGAGATAGTTGGAATTATAACATGTTCATATAGTCGGATCATATTTCTGTTTGATGCTCAGAATTCCATAACATGAGTCTGAAATCTCACATTTGACAGCAGTTTCTGTTGTTTGGATAATCATCCTGGTAAATAATAACCTTGTCAAAGTATGGATATGGTCCATATGGATACTGGATGCAAGGTATTTTTTCATCTGATTTCTTTTCATCTGGTTTTTTCTCTTCTGGTTTCTTTTCTTCTGGCTTCTTTTCTTCGGGTTTCACCTCTTCAATTTTAATTATATTTGCATGCCCGAATTTCTTCCTCAAACAACTTGTCAAGCCAGCACAGTCAACATTGTGCCCAATCACCACTTTGTCCTTCTCTGGACCTTCTAATCCCACAAAATCAACTATACCTACATTACATTGTTTAATTCGACCATGAATACTTAAGAAAAATCCAACCATTAAAAAATGCTATCTGATTCATGACAAGGACGGTATTACGACTCTTCTGTATACAATTATACAACAGCATGACCTCTTAAATTTTCTAAGGCCGCCAGAATTTGTCGCTGGCACGGAGGTTAGTGGGTGACGGAGGTGGATATGATCATTAAATTAATCAACGAAGGTGAAGGTCAAGTGCACAAATTTGGTGAGAAGATCGGTATGTCATCGACATAAGTTGTTGGCTCACCTAGATAATCAGTGTAATGTTTAGCTAATAAGCCTATAAAAGCAGTTTACATGGGTGGACATGTTAATTGCTTCCCAATCAACAGATGGATTGCTGCAAGATTTCTGGCATATGAATTGTGTACATACCGTCGGCCACTGCAGCGATTTTAAGAGCTTTAGACCTGCACTTTGAGCAGTGCATCTGTACCTCGATAACAATCTTTTGCTGCAAAATCATTACATATGTAAAAAGAGTTTATTACCATAGGATTAAGCTACGGATATTATTACTTAGAGGGGATCAAGACAAATTAATGAAGAGAGATTGAAATAGAAAATTAAGAGACGTACCTTCATAGTTCAGCTCAGGCTGTTGTTTATACTGGTTCAATAAAAGAGAAAGTTGTGTACGTCTCTTGATGCTGATCAATGTTAATGGGAAGATTATGCTTTATATAAAAATTTTAGTAAGAGATGTCGACTGATTTTTTAGTAAGAATTTGGATCGAAGACTTGTCTGCGCCTACTAACAACTTCCCCGCAGTTATGTCACAATATAATCAACTATTTGATGGTTTTTGGTCCTACACCTATAACTTGGCCATGTAATAATAATACATAACAAGCCAAAGCTTAAGGTCTCTCTCTCGACGTCATTGCCGGGAACGTTACTTAACTATGGCACATAATGCAAAGAAAATTGGACATTCAATTAACATATAATTACATAATATTAACGAGACTTCATTTTCAAAAGCAAAATAAAATAAATGAGGCCTGTGAATTGTGATGTGTATGCCATGTAGGGGCAGGACATACACAAGTGTATACATGCACGTCAACACCCTCTTCAATATATATAATTCAAGTGCACTTCGATTTCTATTCACTTCATTTTATATTATGAGGCGTCAAAAGTTTGAGCGTGGACAGATTATGATCCATGTAATAATTTTATTAGCCCTCATTAAGGTTTTACTTATGAGTCTACATAATTTTGTTTTCTGACCAGTAGCTTTCCGACTTTCTTTGGAGATGGAATGGAGATTTGGATATTAGTTGTTTGTCACCCGGTATCTTAATTTAAGTCAAAGTCTTTGGGTTGCTGTTGCCTACCCATTTATCTTACCTCGAGTCTTTTCTTTGGAGCTTGGAAATATTAACAGCCAATAGTCAACATCAGCTAGCAACCTTATATGTTTGGAGATATATGCATTTTCCACATTACTTGCTTCGCCATTAATTTATACGACTTTCGTTTGATATTTACAAAATCTCTATCTTCCTATACTTCGTTTCCCACTTCTCTTGCAGTAGTTCACTTGGATGCATCAATTAGTTTTAAGTCAACATTAGCCTCTAAGTCAAACTCTGTGTACACATTTACATTATTCTCCTTGCTGCGTTGAATTTTTTTAAAAGGACTGTACAGTATCACTTATCTGTGGTAACTAAGGTGGCTAATATTCGTTTTAGGTCTAGCTAGGAATCAGCAGGGTCCGACTCCCCTAAGATGACTCAAAGAAAATAGGAGAACAAACATTTCCCAGCTGGAGTCGATTTCCCTGTCTATAGACATCCTGCCCCTAAAACAGCACAAAAACAACCTCTTTGTATATGGCGGGCCTGTCATTTTTGAAATTAGCAGGGTCCACTTTCGGGCCCCATAATTAGAAGTTACGTGAGAGATTTATTTTTGGGTCGTTGTTCGTTGATATGGGCGGTAGGTTTGGATTCCTAGAACAACTAAAACACCCGTAACGGCGTAACGCCATATTATACGGGGTTGGCAGCGTTTTTCATTAATCATAACAGTTTGTACTCCATACCGAGACGACAAACGTATAATTTTAGTTCAGAGATTTACTTTTGTTGATGATTTTTTTTCATTGCTTTTTTTACTTTAGATAACTATCTGATTGTAAAATTTTCTTGAGTAGTCCGACTCTGCATGTAGGTTATGCAGCTTATGCTCATAACTAAGTTTAGCTCTTTTTTTTTAGGTTAGATTTGATTATTTATTGTATTCTCTCCTTTGTGCCTTTCTTTTAATGTATCCTTTCTTTTAGGTTAGATTTGATTACATAATTGGGAAGCAATGATTTATATGTAATTTTGCTCCCAGCTAGGTTCTTTTAGCACTGCCAGTCTCTTCGATGACGGAGTGTTTTACTGTATGTTCCGCTTGTGCCTCCTTGGCACTTTGAATCAATTTTAACTTTTATCAAAAAACAAAAAATGTATCCTTCGCTCTAATTGCTTTCTGACTGGGTGTGCAGGACACATTAAGAAATTGGATGATGGGTGTGGGTGATGATAACTGGACGTGTAAAACTCTCAGAACCTCATCCAGTAGCTAGAGATGACCGTAATTCTTTTGGTTTAACTTGTCGTCACTGGCTTTTTATTCAGAAACAGTCGTGAATCCTTATGGTATTATTATCAAAACTATTACCAAAACTCAGTTTTCAAAAGCTTTCCCATAGTTCTTTATAAGTTTTTGAGACGATTCCAAATCTCAAATACATGTCTCTAACATGGCTCCCGAAGATAACAAATTCTGTTATATCACAACTCTGTGGATCAAAAATTCAAAATTTGTTGTTAGATCACTGCTCCGAGTATTCAGATATCAAGTTGTCTTTAATATTTTCTTGCTTCCCTCGTTTGACAAATATCAGTTTGAAATGTTGTCATATTACTGATAGTGGTTTAGAGGCTCTAGCAAAATGTTCTCATGTTGTCGGTCAATTACTGATTCAGGAATAAGTTTTCTCTTATAAAACTGCCGCAGACTGGGTTACCTTAATATAGACTTCTGCAGCAGCATAACGGGTATTGGTTTTATACGGTGTCCAGAGACCTTAACCCATCTTGAAGCAAGCGGGTGTATGATTATACCAGAGGGGATTAACACAATTGTAAGTGGTGGTGGGCTTCAATATCTATGTCTCTCAACACCCTATGAGTTGTACAATGTTGGACAAGGATCTATTAATACTAAAGCAATTGTGACGATTTCAAAAGCCTGCCCTTTATTAAAGAAACTGATCCTATCAAATTGTGAAGAGGTAGAACTAGAAGGATGGGAAGCTATCAGTCGTTATTGCAAAAATTTGGAATTCTTTTACTTGTTTGGGAGCACAAAGTTATGTGATCTGGGGTTGAAAGCTTTGCGCGATGGTGTAACATGCTTTCTAAATTATATGTGAGTCATGAAAATAGTTGTAGCAGCTCTGCTGTTCAACTTTTCAAGAACACAAAACCCAATGTGATGCGTCATCCCCATGATTTTGACTCTGAAGTGATGTTTGTGGAATCAGGAGAAGGAAAAAGCTAAGATTTACTATAGGCCCTAGTCGAATTGATTTTAGTTTTGTAGTGCAGCGTGAGAGAAGCCTAGAAGTTTGCAATGCAGCACACTGCAAGAATTCATTTCCTGTTTAATCAATTGCGGGGTTCTCGTTTATTGTTTTGTCTTGACTGTTAAAATCCTTTGCAACATCTTTGAGGTTGCTAATGCTGATAACTTTGTGGGATTATTGCCTTATAAGGTCAGTTTGATATTCAAATGAGTTTCAGTGTTTAGTTTGTCTATTTATTCTTCACGAACAGATGCTTGTCAATTTATTCTAGACTTCATAGTAAACCCATGCTACCACAGCTAGACAATCTCTTACCGGAAGTGTTTAGGAAGTACTCCCTCGGTTTCTTGGAAACTAATACTTTAACTTTTTCAACTGTCGAATCACAGTCCTGTAGCTATGACACTGAGATCATTTTTTGTGGGTGTTGGGAAAAAGATGCTGAGAAAAATAAGTTCAACTACTCCTTCACTAATGTCTTTTCAATCCAAATTCAATGAACTAAGAGAATTTAGTCATCAAGTGCTCTGTACTATGCTAATATGAACGTCTATAACACTCTGTTTTTTTTTTGGCACCATTAACTAGTAAAGTAAATTACACCGTCCCTTCTTTCTTTCTCTCCGACATAGACTTTGACCTCTCCTTCGTGGCCACATAATAATGGGATCATATGAAATTTCAGTGTTTAATAAGGGTCTACTTTAAACTCAATTATCACAAAAACTTCAAATGATGCCCAGATGTACGTTTGGACGTATATAACACTTTCTTCAGGCACCATTATGTTATAAAATCCAACTTAGTTGAACCTTCATTTGTACACGCTTCAATTTCTTTGCCAGTCTAATTTATTTGTTCCTGTTTCAAAATGAAGTTATAAACACAGCTGCTGAATATCAACTTCAGCACTATAATATTACTTTTATGCAGCCTTACTCTCGTCATCTCTTATATGTCCATGGATGTTAATGGCCTTGCAGCCTCTAGCGGTAACATATCAAATGACCGTATGGCGTTAATATATTTCAAGAATGGAGTAACACAAGATCCACACGGAGTATTGAATTCCTGGAACAACAAGAATAATTCTCTTCATTTCTGCAAGTGGGAAGGTGTTACATGCAGTCGTCGTCATCGTAACAGAGTCACGGGGATTGATCTTCATTCCCAAGGATTGGTAGGTTCCATATATCCTCACATTGGAAACCTTAGCTTTCTTAAAGATCTCATCCTCTACAACAACAGTTTAAACGGAGAAATCCCGCAGCAAATCAGTCGTCTTTTCCGATTGAAACGCTTGGGTCTGTCAGATAATTCATTGGAAGGAGAAATTCCGCACAATATTTCTCGTTGCTTCAATCTCATACAACTCAATGTTACTCGAAATAATCTAGTGGGAAGCATTCCAAATGAATTAGGCTACTTATCTAATCTCATAATACTGAAGCTTAATGATAATAATCTTTCAGGAGAGATTCCAACTTCATTGGGTAACCTTTCCTATCTTACTTACCTTCATCTTGGTTACAACAATATGGAGGGAAGAATTCCAAGCACTCTAAGTCAATTATCAAACTTAGAACTTCTAGCTCTAAATAACAATAGGTTATCAGGTATTCTCCTTTCTTCACTCTATAATATTTCATCACTTCAAATCATTTCTTTTATAGATAATCAACTCCATGGTAGTATTCCTTTTGATATTGGTTTCACACATCCAAATCTTACGTACTTTTCGGTTGCGATTAACAATTTCACCGGAACCATTCCAAGTTCATTTTCCAATTCGTCTAGACTTGAGAGTTTGCAACTGAATGTGAATAATTTAGTTGGATCAGTCCCTTATAACCTTGGTAACTTAAAACGTCTTAACTTGTTACAATTAGGAGAAAATAAATTTGGAAGCAATGGACAAGCTAATGATCTAAGCTTCCTCAAATCTCTAGTCAACTGTAGCAACTTGAAGGATTTAATTGTAACGAGAATAACTTATGAGGAGTGTTACCTATCTATATGGCCAATCTCACAACAAACCTTGTTCAACTAGATTTCAGTAATAATAAGATATATGGAAGTATTCCTCAAGGTATTCAGACTCTTGTCGGTTTAACCAAACTTTTGTTGGGTTCAAACCAATTGACAGGAAGTATTCCTCCAGGTATGGGGCTCCTTCAAAATTTGGGAATATTAGATTTGGTTGAAAACAAACTCGTTGGTCCAATCCCTCCTTCATTTGGTAACTTAACACGATTGATCCAACTCTATTTATCTGATAATGACTTAACAGGTTTAATTCCATTGAGTCTCGGAGACTGTAAGTCTTTGCAGGTCTTGGACCTACATATGAACAGACTAAGTGGTAGCATACCCAAACAAGTTTTAGAACTTCCTGCTTTATCATTGATGTTAAACTTAGCTATTAACTCATTTCCCGGTGCACTTCCTGTCGAAGTCGGGAAGTTAAAAAACCTTGAGGAGTTGTATTTGTCTGAAAACAAATTATCCGGTGAAATTCCAAGTGCCATAGGCCAGTGTTCAAGCTTAAAATATCTATATATGAATAATAACTTCTTCCGCGGAAACATACCTCCATCTTTTATTTTTTTGAAAGGTCTTGAGGAATTATTTCTATCTGACAATAATTTGTCTGGTATGATTCCGGAAGGCTTTGAGAATCTAAGGATGCTTATCAAAATGAATTTGTCACGTAATAATTTGGAGGGAGCAGTACCCGAAGAAGGAGTGTTTAATAACATAACTGCATTTTCAATTGAGGGAAATAGTAAGCTTTGTGGTGGTATACCTATTTTGAAGTTGCCGAATTGTCCCATCCCGATAAAACCAAATATGGAGCAAACACAGGAGAAATCAAAGCCTACCAAAGTTATTATTATCATCATAGTTGTTGTGGTTTTATTTTTAACTTTGATCGTGTTTTCCACCATTCTTTACTTGATAAAGAAGTCAAAAACCAAGCTGCCTCCGACGCCTTTAGACGTGGGAATACGCTTCAAAGCAGTTTCTTACAATGCGCTTCTTAAAGCTACCAATGAATTTAACAATTCAACCAATTTGCTTGGTGTGGGAAGTTTTGGTTCTGTGTATAGGGGAATTCTTCAACAAAATGAATCAAATCCTGTTGCAGTGAAAGTTCTACACCTTCAACAAAAAGGTGCAACCAAGAGTTTCATGGCTGAATGTAATACTCTGAGGGAAATTAGACATAGAAATTTACTCAAGATTGTAACTGTTTGCTCGAGTACTGATTTTCAAGGTAATCCTTTCAGAGCCTTAGTTTTTGAGTTCATGGTTAATGGGAGTTTGGAGAGTTGGTTGCACCCAACTGTTTCACACAATGAAGATCAACTTCAAGAGAAGAATTTGAACTTAGAGAGAAGGTTGAACATTGCAGTTGATGTTGCTTCTGCACTAAATTATCTTCACCATGAATCTCAATCACCCATTGTGCATTGTGATGTGAAGCCAAGCAATGTCCTTCTTGATGATGATTTAACTGCCCATGTGGGTGATTTTGGCTTGGCTAAGTTCCTTAATTTTAGTCCGTCTAGTAATTCTAGACAGCTGAATGAACAAGACGCAAGCTCAATTGCAATTAAGGGCTCAATCGGTTATGTTTCTCCAGGTAAGAAAAAAAGAGTTATATTTTTACATTTATTAGTAATTAAATCAGAATTTACTGTATTTGGTTCTTGAGGTCTATTCTTTGTTTTGGTTTATGCAGAATATGGAATGGGGGGAGAAGTGTCAACACAAGGTGATGTATATAGCTATGGGATTCTTTTGTTAGAGATGTTTACAGGAAAGAGGCCAACAGATGACATGTTTAAGGATGGTACGAACATTCATAACTACTCTAAGACGCATGAGTTGCCAGAGCGTGTTGAAGAGATTATTGATTCACGCTTGATGTTAGAATTAAGAGAAGATCACAACGATGCTGAAATTGTCACCTCCAGTATGTTAAGGAACGAAAGAAGAATCATAGCTAGAGATAAAATGAGACAAATTTTGGCTTCCGTAGTTCAGATTGGAGTTAAATGTTCTTCAGAGTTACCTTCAAACAGAAGCAGCATGAATGAGGTTGTTGTTGGTGTACAAACCGTTAAGAATCAGTTTCATGGTCTTGGAAGATAATCACAGTGCACGTATAATATAAACCAATTTGGATGGATGTTTTTGTTTTCATGAATTTCTAATATAGAATCCTCTACTTCCGTGAGTTTTTAATCATCATAAAATTATATAATAAAGCTTGTGCAAAATGGGTAGGGTTATTTGAATTTTTGCATGGTACCCAGTTTTGACCAGAGAACCTTATTTTGGTAACGAGTGAAATCTCCTTAATTATATTTGTCAAGCTACCACACCTAGATAATCCCTTAACTAAACTGGGTCTAGAATTACATTCTGTAACATAAAAACCTTATTTATCATCTTTAATTCCTTAAACTAAAACTAGTTTTTTTTTTCTTGTTTCCCTCGTAATTCTATTACTGTCTTCCGAATTTTAGTGTGCTGGGAATTCTTGTGGTTTCCTAAGGATGAGTTTATCATCCAATGACAAGTGCAACAAAAAGGTATGTGTAAGATCCCTGTTTCTAAAGCAAGACGAGCAGAACGAAACAATGAAACTGTAAAAGATTGCATTTCATCTAGTATGGCTTGGGATTTCGATTTCTCAAGAAATTTGAAGGAAAATGAGCTAGGTGATGTTATTTCCCTACTACAATTAGTGGGAGATCCTTCTGTGGTAATGGGTTCAGCTGATGAAGATGACCAGAGGAAATGGGAGCTAGGTGATGATTTCAGTGTTGCAAATTGCTATGATTCACTTGATGTGGATGGTTTTTTATCTTTCCCTCATAAGCAGCTTTGGAATCCAAAAATTCCTTTAAAAGTTTCATTTTTGGTGTGGACTCTTTGCTTTAATGGTGCACCAACTAATGATTATTTGGCAAGAACCGATAGGGCCAATACAGGTAATTGCATTCTTTGTAATGCAGAGTTGGAGACTAATGAGCATCTGTTCCTCCATTGTAAAGAAACTTCAAAGCTTTGGAGTTACTTTTTCGACAGCTTTGGACAGTAATGGGCTTTCGTTGAAAATGTTAAGCTTATTCTTTGGGAATGGCCATATAAAAAGGGATCTGACATGAAAAAGAAGATTTGGGGTCTTATTCCATTTGCAATTTGGTGGACGGTATGTAAGGAAAGAAACGATCGTTTGTATGGTGTCAAGAGAAGCAGGAATTGGAAACAGCTAATTATTTCCATTAAGTGTACTTTGTTTAACTGGGGTATGCCTCATAAGATATTTGAAGGCTTTTCTTTGAGTACTCTTATTAGCAATTGGAATGCTGTTGTTGGCAGTTAATGTATTGAATCCTCTTGTACTTTTGATAGTTCCATGTCAATACTTAGGTGACGGTAACTCTTTTTATAAAATTTGCCCTTTGATTGTCAAAAAAAGAAAAAAAACAATGAAACTGGTGATGATCAACGTCCATGTAAAATCCGTAGTAGATGATCAACTTCCTGGTGACTGTCTAAATCTTATATTTAAGTGTTTAGAAATATCACACAAGATAAAGATGCAACTTCTCTCTAATCAAAACAACCTTAAGCACGAAGATACAACAATTACCAGGAAGTAAGGCGAAGGATGATTACGCGATAATAGAGGAAAAGCGCGAAGAATAGCTGACAATAAAGATAACGCGGCGACTAACACCATCATAAGAAGCGCGAAGGACTAAGCAGCAGCGCAACAGACAGAGACAACTTCTAAAAGTCTGGCGTATAAGACAAACTGAAACATAATCCGTCAACTATGATCTTGCACGTGAACCACGATTGTCTTCTATTGATTTATTTTCCTGTATAAGGATTGAAAAATGATAGAGAGAGAGATCTATTGAGATAGATAAGCTAAGGAAGTTATCAGAGAAGAAAGAAATAAGTCATTAGAACTTCACTTTCATCTTTGTATTTCTCAATTATCGCATACAATCTCAACTTGACTCCACTGTAAGAACAATATACATTTGATATAAAGCGTTTAAGAAGATCATATTAGTGTCAAAGTGGTGAATAATATTATTAATGTTTGAGTTGATTAATATGACTTAAGGTTTGTGTTATTATCATTACAAAGGGTGTAGTTGTGGGATTTTAGACAACTATATTTTGGCGCTAAAAACTAGTCGATAGTTTGGAATCATCGCCTTTAAAAATTTCTTTACCATCTTCGTCCCTTTCCTTTCCTGTCCACCATGAAATCTCAATAAAATCCATCTCCGTTTCAAATTTGAAATCCTTGAATAATTATTCTCTGGGATCTACCTAATTAAACTTTGAACCAACACGGAAAATACACTTATACTAAATCATAGATCCCAAATCTTGAATCATACAATTCGGGACTTAGTATAAAGAGATTTATCAGAACCATACAATTACGGTTAGGCGACACCAAATACAGATCATGGCAAGAAGCACCAAGAAGGGTGAAATGCTAGATAACTATTCTGAGAGATAGGAAAAGGGCGGAAAAGAGAGTACTAAAGTTTCGTGTCGGTAAAAACTCTACAACGGGAAGAAGGCGTAATCCTGTTTGGCGATTGGATGCTGACACTAAGAGAAGCATTCACGAAGAAGAAGAACGAGGAAGAAGAAACCAGAGAGAAAACAGAAATCGACAAAGATGTTGTAGAGAGAATAACGAAGAAAGAAATTTGGAGAGATCCCTAGATCAAAGCATACAGGAACACAAGGATTGCAAAATAGTGATAAGGCAGGATCAGCTGGAGGAAGATAATAAATTATGCGTATCATTGAGTCGGATCATCGATTAGACGGAAATTAAATCAAAGAAGACAATGATTAAAGTGGTTCGGCACTAACGCCTACGTCCACTGAGGAACCCCGTAGGGTGAATTAGATTGATCTCCAGAATTATTGTGCTGAGATGACTTTAAATTTACATTCACACTCTTATTTATAATGTGATATGACTAAACCTAAGAAGATAATACCTTAACTAAAATATCTTGACTAGGTAAATATTTAGGAAAATATAAAGATTACATTTAATAATTTTGATCTTGTAATATGTAATTATCTTCTAATATCTTCTCTTCATGGACATCGCACGGACACCTCGGTATCTTCTCTTCACGTACGGTTACCTTGATATCTTATATATGGGGAATATATTTCAACATCCCCCCTCAAGTTAAACACGGAAATGTTTTGAAGTGTTTAACTTGAACCATCTCAATAAAATGTCTTGTAGCTTGAACTTTGATTGTTGACCATTGTATTTGATCTTCGATGACAGACCATGATAGTTGAATAAAGGAAAGCCGCGATAGCAGAAGCAGCAAAATGATAACTGCAGAGTATATATGTAGGTCTTTTACGGAGAATTGGCTTGATTGGCCAATGAACTTGATTGTTAATTACTAACCATACGTGAAATTCATGTTGAGTCCATGTTGAGAAACATTAATGGACTTCTAAGAGACTCCTATAAAGTGAACACAAAATGGTAAAACAACCCATTTGGAAAGATTCGGAAGCTAAGATGAACCGATCTTGATTGGAGACGCATAAAAAATCTTGTGACAGATTTTCTTAAACCAAAGATGCAGCAAGGTGAAGGACCACTAAGGAGTATGTTGAAGAAAGCGATATGAGTTTTGCTCTCACCTTAACAGACTTTAGGTAGTCGTATATTTGAGAAACTCAAGATGTTCTCAAATGATAGACTTTAGATAGGCGATTAATAATAAATCATCTTTGATGATCGGATGATTTATAGAGATGTAATGAATGGAAAGTCGATTTACGTGAGCAAACTCGACCTTTCAGATGGCATAGACGATCAATGTCAATTCAAACACATATATTTGGTCACTTGGTAGGAGAATACCAATTATAGCAGTATTAATAGTGATAACTGCAGATGTCAAATAATAGCAGAGAGTTTAGTTTTGAATTTTGACTTTTGAGAGATAAAAAGAAAATCTTGCGGTGAACAATGTCAAGAAATCTTGATAGAAATTTTGTTGAGGGAGATGGAGATGGATCTACACCACACCAACAAAATGGCATAAGATATCAAAACGAGTTTGATGATATGAATATTTTATATGAAAATTATTTTTGGAAATAAAAAGATCTTCATAGTTTGGTTTAAACTAGATTCAGAACCAGTACAATTACCAAAACGAAAATTGGCAACCATTTTAAAATTCCTGAAGGAAATAATATCACTAACATTAGAAAAGAAAATCTTGCTAAATTTAAGGAACATTGATAGCAGAAAATGATCCTGCAGTGAAGAACAAACATAACTTTATCTTCGTGATTTTCGCAGAGTCCGCCAAGAATAAGCGAGATAACTCTGTTGATAAAAGAAATATTAATTCAATAGAAGTCATTGAAGAAAAATGATTATACTGTGTTGACAGTAAAATGATCAACTAATTATTTAGCTCATAAAATCCGAGCAATATGTGAATAATAAGATCCTGGATAAAGACCTGAAAGAAGATATAGTTGATCATTAATGAGAATTTTTCTTAGTGAAACCATATAGCAAAAGATATCCATGAAACCATGATGAATGGGTTGTGATTTAATGAATAAACCCTTAAGATATTGGGTAAGAGCATAAAAGAAAACAACTTCTGACCCGAAACAAATACAGCAGTTGATAAAGATGGGAAACACAATCTTTTGCTGAGAAAGATAATATTTTGATATAAGCGGACTGTTGGCTGAGCAAGTGAATAAATATCACAAAGAAAGTAATCGAGAAGAGCTTTTTTGATGATAACTCTAAATGAAAACTTAAAATTAATAGTCATCCATTGAGAAAAAAAAGAAAAGAAAAACATACTATTTAAAAAATCTAGTCCAAAGAAATGGATGAAAATGATAACCCAATAAATAGAAAGCGGAAGAAATTGAGCGGATCTCATAATGAAATTGCTGATGCAGGGAAATCATAATGAACCAATAACAATGAATATTAGATTGAGATAACAACAAAACGAAGTTGTTGTTTAATTCAATATAAGAGGAATTTTCGAAATTAAAATGATACACCTTTGATAAACACAGTAAAGATATAGGGAAATATTTGAGAGAAAAAGATTTTCGTTGGATTGATTTATGATTAAGGAACAAAAGATTGTGCAGATAGAGAAGAAAGAAAGCTCGATTTGACTTGAGATGATAAGATGAAATTCTCAAAAAAAATAATCTATCAAATATCTTTGATAGACTTAGCAAAAGGTTCACTGCAATGAACGGAAAGTGTATCAATGCGATTACAAATGCATGACCTACTGTGATGACAGCACAAAGCGAAAATAAGTGAAGACCATTTGATTTGATCATGAATGTGCCGGATGAACATGGCATAAATATATTGATATTTCCAAAAATAATTGGAAAATATTTTGTGAAGTATTTGATCACCACAAAAAAAACTGACAGAAGATTCTCAGAGAAAATATGGAGATTTGATAACACGTACATCTTTCATTCAGATGCAAGGTTGATTTAGTTGGTAGTATAATGATCAACAACTATTTAAAGAATATTGGCTCATAAGATTAGAGCAAGATGCAGCAACAAGATCTTGTAGATCCTGGATAATGATCTAAATGTAGATATATTAGATCATTATTATGATTTTTCTCAAAATCAAAAAGATATTAATAAATTGAAATAATCTTGCCTTGAACGATGACAACAAAATATTCATGGAATATCTTTACAACTATATCGACAAACCATGTATAAGAAGAATTTATTCAATTGGCCTAAATGAATAAAATCTGGTTATGATTTAGATTGGTGTAATTGAAGAGATCCACGCAAGTTTAGCATCCAAAACTATGAAAGGAGAGAATATATTCTCATAAAAATCGAAAATATGGAAAATATTTCAAATAAATGGATTACCAGAATTTGACAAGATTTCCAAAAATGGAGATATTTTCGGAACAAAATGACTTGTATATGTAGTTCAAGGAACTAAATAAACTTCCGTGATATCCTAAATGAATATATATACCAGTTTGAATCAAAATCAGTTTGAAAACTGGATTACTGATATTGAGGAATCACTGGCTTTGACTAAGGAAGTTCGATACATAATCGATTTCTAAAAATATGGAAAATATCCATTTTTGAAATTGACTGGAATCTGCTTGGCAAAAACGAACCAAGAAGCTATATCTATGTGTAGAGCATAGACTCGAAAGCCGCGAATAACACAACATCAAAAGGAACTAGACCCACGAATCCTATATGCAAAGTCGTGAATATTATCAATGCTTTACTGTTGATGGCTTAAGAAAAGAATAAGTATTAACTAATGAAATATACCCATAATCATAATGAAAAAACGAAACTCATGATGATGAGAGAATCGCTGATTCAGAAGAGTTATTCAATGATAACTCAGTTGTACACAATAAATATAATCATCCATAGAAATATAGACTAATATTGAAGATTAGTCCAAGTAAAACATATGAAAAATATTGGAAAAAAATATTAGAAAGCGGAAGCAATCTGAGCGGATCTCCCCGCTCTGATACCATAATAAATTATGCGTATCATTGAGTCGGATCATCGATTAGACGGAAATTAAATCAAAGAAGACAATGATTAAAGTGGTTCGGCACTAACGCCTACGTCCACTGAGGAACCCCGTAGGGTGTATTAGATTGATCTCCAGAATAATTGTGATGGGATGACTTTATATTTATAGTGTGATATGACTAAACCTAAGAAAATAATACCTTAACTAAAATATCTTGACTAGGTAAATATTTAGGAAAATATAAAGATTACATTTAATAATTTTGATCTTGTAATCTGTATTTATCTTCTAATATCTTCTCTTCATGGACATTGCACGGACACCTCGGTATCTTCTTTTCACGTACGGTTACCTTGATATCTTATATATGGGGAATATATTTCAACATCCCCCCTCAAGTTAAACACGGAAATGTTTTGAAGTGTTTAACTTGAACCATCTCAATAAAATGTCTTGTAGCTTGAACTTTGATTGTTGACCATTGTATTTGATCTTCGATGACAGACCATGATAGTTGAATAAAGGAAAGCCGCGATAGCAGAAGCAGCAAAATGATAACTGCAGAGTATATATGTAGGTCTTTTACGGAGAATTGGCTTGATTGGCCAATGAAATTGATTGTTAATTACTAACCATACGTGAAATTCATGTTGAGTCCATGTTGAGAAACATTAATGGACTTCGAAGAGACTCCTATAAAGTGAACACAAAATGGTAAAACAACCCATTTGGAAAGATTCGGAAGCTAAGATGAACCGATCTTGATTGGAGACGCATAAAAAATCTTGTGACAGATTTTCTTAAACCAAAGATGCAGCAAGGTGAAGGACCACTAAGGAGTATGTTGAAGAAAGCGATATGAGTTTTGCTCTCACCTTAACAGACTTTAGGTAGTCGTATATTTGAGAAACTCAAGATGTTCTCAAATGATAGACTTTAGATAGGCGATTAATAATAAATCGTCTTTGATGATCGGATGATTTATAGAGATGTAATGAATGGAAAGTCGATTTACGTGAGCAAACTCGACCTTTCAGATGGCATAGACGATCAATGTCAATTCAAACACATATATTTGGTCACTTGGTAGGAGAATACCAATTATAGCAGAATTAATAGTGATAACTGCAGATGTCAAATAATAGCAGAGAGTTTAGTTTTGAATTTTGACTTTTGAGAGATAAAAAGAAAATCTTGCGGTGAACAATGTCAAGAAATCTTGATAGACATTTTGTTGAGGGAGATGGAGATGGATCTACACCACACCAACAAAATGGCATAAGATATCAAAACGAGTTTGATGATATGAATATTTTATATGAAAATTATTTTTGGAAATAAAAAGATCTTCTTAGTTTGGTTTAAACTAGATTCAGAACCAGTACAATTACCAAAACGAAAATTGGAAACTATTTTCAAATTCAGAAGGAAAAAATATCATTAACATTAGTAAAGAAAATCTTGCTAAAGTTAAGGAACATTGATAGTAGAAAACGATCCTGCAGTGAAGAACAAACATAACTTTATCTTCGTGATTTTCGCAGAGTCCGCCAATAATAAGCAAGATAACTCTGTTGATAAAAGAAATATTAGTTCAATATAAGTCATTGAAGAAAAATGATTATACTTTGTTGACAGTAAAATAATCAACTAATAATTTAGCTTATAAAATCCGAGCAATATGTGAATAATAAGATCCTGGATAAAGACCTGAAAGAAGATATAATTGATCATTAAAGAGAATTTTACTTAGTGAAACCATATAGCAAAAGATATCCATGAAACCATGATGAATGGGTTGTGATTTAATGAATAAACCCTTAAGGTATTGGGTAAGAGCATAAAAGAAAACAACTTCTGACCCGTAACAAATACAGCAGTTGATAAAGATGGGAAACACAATCTTTTGCTGAGAAAGATAATATTTTGATATAAGCGGACTGCTGGCCGAGCAAGTGAATAAATATCACAAAGAAAGTAATCGAGAAGAGCTTTTTTGATGATAACTCTAAATGAAAACTTAAAATTAATAGTCATCCATTGAGAAAAAAAAGAAAAGAAAAACAGACTATTTAAAAAATCTAGTCCAAAGAAATGGATGAAAATGATAACCCAATAAATAGAAAGCGGAAGCAATTGAGCGGATCTCATAATGAAATTGCTTATGCAGGGAAATCATAATGAACCAATAACAATGAATATTAGATTGAGATAACAAGAAAAGGGAGTTGTTGTTTAATTCAATACAAGAGGTATTTTCGAAATTAAAATGATACACCTTTGATAAACACAGTAAAGATATAGGGAAATATTTGAGAGAAAAAGATTTTCATTCGATTGATTTTGATTAAGGAACAAAAGATTGTGCAGATAGAGAAGAAAGAAAGCTCGATTTGACTTGAGCTGATAAGATGAAATTCTCAAAAAAAAATAAAAAAAAAATATCTTTGATAGACTTAGCAAAAGGTTCACTGCAATGAGCGAAAAGTGTATCAATGCGATTACAAATGCATGACCTACTGTGATGACAGCACAAAGCGAAAATAAGTGAAGACCATTTGATTTGATCATGAATGTGACGGATGAACATGGCATAAATATATTGATATTTCCAAAAATATTTGGAAAATATTTTTTGAAGTATTTGATCACCACAAAAAAAACTGACAGAAGATTCTCAGGGAAAATATGGAGATTTGATAACACGTACATCTTTCATTCAGATGCAAGGTTGATTTAGTTGGTAGTATAATGATCAACAACTATTTAAAGAATATTGGCTCATAAGATCAGAGCAAGATGCAGCAACAAGATCTTGGAGATCCTGGATAATGATCTAAATGTAGATATATTAGATCAATATAATGATTTTTCTCAAAATCAAAAAGATATTAATAAATTGAAATAATCTTGCCTTGAACGATGACAACAAAATATTCATGGAATATCTTTACAACTATATCGACAAACCATGTATAAGAAGAATTTATTCAATTGGCCTAAATGAATAAAATCTGGTTATGATTTAGATTGGTGTAATTGAAGAGATCCACGCAAGTTTAGCATCCAAAACTATGAAAGGAGAGAATATATTCTCATAAAAATAGAAAATATGGAAAATATTTTCAAATAAATGGATTACCAGAATTTGACAAGATTTCCGAAAATGGAGATATTTTCGGAACAAAATGACTTGTATACGTAGTTCAAGGAACTAAATAAACTTCCGTGATATCCGAAATGAATATATATACCAGTTTGAATCAAAATCAGTTTGACAACTGGATTACTGATATTGAGGAATCACTGGCTTTGACTAAGGAAATTCGATATATAATGGATTTCTGAAAATATGGAAAATATCCATTTTTGAAATTGACTGGAATCTGCTTGGCAAAAACGAACCAAGAAGCTATATCTATGTGTAGAGCATAGACTCGAGAGCCGCGAATAACACAACATCAAAAGGAACTAGACCCACGAATCCTCTATGCGAAGTCGTGAATACTATCGATGCTTTACTGTTGATGGCTTAGAAAACAATAAGTATTAAGTAATGGAATATACCCATAGTCATAATGAAAAAACGAAACTCATGATGATGAGAGAATCGCTGATTCAAAAGAGTTATTCAATGATAACTCTGTTGTACGCAATAAATATAATCATCCATAGAAATATAGACTAATATTGAAGATTAGTCCAAGTAAAACATATGAAAAAGATTGAAAAAATATTAGAAAGCGGAAGCAATCTGAGCGGATCTCCCCGCTCTGATACCATAATAAATTATGCGTATCATTGAGTCGGATCATCGATTAGACGGAAATTAAATCAAAGAAGACAATGATTAAAGTGGTTCGACACTAACGCCTACGTCCACTGAGGAACCCCGTAGGGTGAATTAGATTGATCTCCAGAATTATTGTGATGGGATGACTTTACATTAACATTCACACTCTTATTTATAGTGTGATATGACTAAACCAAAGAAGATAATACCTTAACTAAAATATCTTGACTAGGTAAATATTTAGGAAAATATAAAGATTACATTTAATAATTTTGATCTTGTAATCTGTAATTATCTTCTAATATCTTCTCTTCATGGACATTGCACGGACACCTAGGTATCTTCTCTTCACGTACGGTTACCTTGATATCTTGTATATGGGGAATATATTTCAACATCCCCCTCAAGTTAAACACGAAAATGTTTTGAAGTGTTTAACTTGAACCATCTCAATAAAATGTCTTGTAGCTTGAACTTTGATTGTTGACCAAGGTATTTGATCTTCGATGACAGACCACGATAGTTGAATAAAGGAAAGCCGCGATAGCAGAAGCAGCAAAATGATAACTGCAGAGTATGTATGTAGGTCTTTTACGAAGTGGACTTGATTGTTAATTACTAACCATACGAGAAATTCATGTTGAGCCCATGTTGAGAAACATTAATGGACTTCGAAGAGACTCCTATAAAGTGAACACAAAATGGTAAAACAACCCATTTGGAAAGATTCGGAAGCTAAGATGAACCGATCTTGATTGGAGACGCATAAAAAATCTTGTGACAGATTTTCTTAAACCAAAGATGCACCAAGGTGAAGGACCACTAAGGAGTATGTTGAAGAAAGCGATATGAGTTTTGCACTCACCTTAACAGACTTTAGGTAGTCGTACATTTGAGAAACTCAAGATGTTCTCAAATGATAGACTTTAGAAAGGCGATTAATAATAAATCATCTTTGATGATCGGATGATTTATAGAGATGTAATGAATGGAAACTCGATTTACGTGAGCAAACTCGACCTTTCAGATGGCATAGACGATCAATGTCAATTCAAACACATATATTTGATCACTTGGTAGGGGAATACCAATTATAGCAGTATTAATAGTGATAACTGCAGATGTCAAATAATAGCAGAGAGTTTAGTTTTGAGTTTTGACTTTTGAGAGATAAAAAGAAAATCTTGCGGTGAACAATGTCAAGAAATCTTGATAGACATTTTGTTGAGGGACATGGAGATGGATCTACACCACACCAACAAAATGGCATAAGATATCAAAACGAGTTTGATGATATGAATATTTTATATGAAAATTATTTTTGGAAATAAAAAGATCTTCATAGTTTGGTTTAAACTAGATTCAGAACCAGTACAATTACCAAAACGAAATTTGGCAACCATTTTCAAATTCAGAAGGAAATAATATCATTAACATTAGCAAAGAAAATCTTGCTAAAGTTAAGGAACATTGATAGTAGAAAACGATCCTGCAGTGAAGAACAAACATAACTTTATCTTCGTGATTTTCGCAGTGTCCGCCAAGAATAAGCAAGATAACTCTGTTGATAAAAGAAATATTATTTCAATATAAGTCATTGAAGAAAAATGATTATACTGTGTTGACAGTAAAATGATCAACTAATTATTTAGCTCATAAAATCCGAGCAATATGTGAATAATAAGATCCTGGATAAAGACCTGAAAGAAGATATAGTTGATCATTAAAGAGAATTTTTCTTAGTGAAAACATATAGCAAAAGATATCCATGAAACCATGATGAATGGGTTGTGATTTAATGAATAACCCCTTAAGGTATTGGGTAAGAGCATAAAAGAAAACAACTTCTGACCCGTAACAAATACAACAGTTGATAAAGATGGGAAACACAATCTTTTGCTGAGAAATATAATATTTTGATATAAGCGGACTGCTGGCCGAGCAAGTGAATAAATATCACAAAGAAAGTAATCGAGAAGAGCTTTTTTGATGATAACTCTAAATGAAAACTTAAAATTAATAGTCATCCATTGAGAAAAAAAAGAAAAGAAAAACAGACTATTTAAAAAATCTAGTCCAAAGAAATGGATGAAAATGATAACCCAATAAATAGAAAGCGGAAGCAATTGAGCGGATCTCATAATGAAATTGCTGAAGCAGGGAAATCATAATGAACCAATAACAATGAATATTAGATTGAGCTAACAACAAAAGGGAGTTGTTGTTTAATTCAATACAAGAGGTATTTTCGAAATTAAAATGATACACCTTTGATAAACACAGTAAAGATATATGGAAATATTTGAGAGAAAAATATTTTCATTGGATTGATTTTAATTAAGGAACAAAAGATTGTGCAGATAGAGAAGAAAGAAAGCTCGATTTGACTTGAGCTGATAAGATGAAATTCTCAAAAAAAAATTAAAAAAAAATATCTTTGATAGACTTAGCAAAAGGTTCACTGCAATGAGCGAAAAGTGTATCAATGCGATTACAAATGCATGACCTACTGTGATGACAACACAAAGCGAAAATAAGTGAAGACCATTTGATTTGATCATGAATGTGCCGGATGAACATGGCATAAATATATTGATGTTTCCAAAAATAATTGGAAAATATTTTGTGAAGTATTTGATCACCACAAAAAAAACTGACAGAAGATTCTCAGGGAAAATATGGAGATTTGATAACACGTACATCTTTCATTCAGATGCAAGGTTGATTTAGTTGATAGTATAATGATCAACAACTATTTAAAGAATATTGGCTCATAAGATCAGAGCAAGATGCAGCAACAAGATCTTGGAGATCCTGGATAATGATCTAAATGTAGATATATTAGATCATTATAATGATTTTTCTCAAATGAATAAAACCTGGTTATGATTTAGATTGGTGTAACTGAAGAGATCCACGCAAGTTTAGCATCCAAAACTATGAAAGGAGAGAATATATTCTCATAAAAATAGAAAATATGGAAAATATTTTCAAATAAATGGATTACCAGAATTTGACAAGATTTCCGAAAATGGAGATATTTTCGGAACAAAATGACTTGTATACGTAGTTCAAGGAACTAAATAAACTTCCGTGATATCCGAAATGAATATATATACCAGTTTGAATCAAAATAAGTTTGACAACTAGATTAGTGATATTGAGGAATCACTGGCTTTGACTAAGGAAATTCGATACATAATCGATTTCTGAAAATATGGAAAATATCCATTTTTGAAATTGACTGGAATCTGCTTGGCAAAAACGAACCAAGAAGCTATATCTATGTGTAGAGCATAGACTCGAGAGCTGCGAATAACACAACATCAAAAGGAACTAGACCCACGAATCCTCTATGCGAAGTCGTGAATACTATCGATGCTTTACTGTTGATGGCTTAGAAAAGAATAAGTATTAACTAATGCAATATACCCATAGTCATAACGAAAAAACGAAACTCATGATGATGAGAGAATCGCTGATTCAGAAGAGTTATTCAATGATAACTCTGTTGTACGCAATAAATATAATCATCCATAGAAATATAGACTAATATTGAAGATTAGTCCAAGTAAAACATATGAAAAAGATTGAAAAAAATATTAGAAAGCGGAAGCAATCTGAGCGGATCTCCCCGCTCTGATACCATAATAAATTATGCGTATCATTGAGGCGGATCATCGATTAGACGGAAATTAAATCAAAGAAGACAATGATTAAAGTGGTTCGGCACTAACGCCTACGTCCACTGAGGAACCCCGTAAGGTGAATTAGATTGATCTCCAGAATTATTGTGCTGGGATGACTTTACATTAACATTCACACTCTTATTTATAGTGTAATATGACTAAACCTAAGAAGATAATACCTTAACTAAAATATCTTGACTAGGTAAATATTTAGGAAAATATAAAGATTACATTTAATAATTTTGATCTTGTAATCTGTAATTATCTTCTAATATCTTCTCTTCATGGACATTGCACGGACACCTAGGTATCTTCTCTTCACGTACAGTTACCTTGATATCTTGTATATGGGGAATATATTTCAACATCCCCCTCAAGTTAAACACGAAAATGTTTTGAAGTGTTTAACTTGAACCATCTAAATAAAATGTCTTGTACCTTGAACTTTGATTGTTGACCATGGTATTTGATCTTCGATGACAGACCACGATAGTTGAATAAAGGAAAGCCGCGATAGCAGAAGCCGCAAAATGATAACTGCAGAGTATATATGTAGGTCTTTTACGGAGAATTGGCTTGATTGGCCAATGGACTTGATTGTTAATTACTAAACATACGATAAATTCATGTTGAGTCCATGTTGAGAAAGATTAATGGACTTCGAAGAGACTCCTATAAAGTGAACACAAAATGGTAAAACAACCCATTTGGAAAGATTCGGAAGCTAAGATGAACCGATCTTGATTGGAGACGCATTAAAATCTTGTGACAGATTTTCTTAAACCAAAGATGCAGCAAGGTGAAGGACCACTAAGGAGTATGTTGAAGAAAGCGATATGAGTTTTGCTTTCACCTTAACAGACTTTAGGTAGTCGTACATTTGAGAAACTCAAGATGTTCTCTAATGATAGACTTTAGATAGGCGATTAATAATAAATCATCTTTGATGATCGGATGATTTATAGAGATGTAATGAATGGAAAGTCGATTTACGTGAGCAAACTCGACCTTTCAGATGGCATAGACGATCAATGTCAATTCAAACACATATATTTGATCACTTGGTAGGAGAATACCAATTATAGCAGTATTAATATTGATAACTGCAGATGTCAAATAATAGCAGAGAGTTTAGTTTTGAGTTTTGACTTTTGAGAGATAAAAAGAAAATCTTGCGGTGAACAATGTCAAGAAATCTGGATAGATATTTTGTTGAGGGAGATGGAAATGGATCTACATCACACCAAAAAAATGGCATAAGATATCAAAACGAGTTTGATGATATGAAAATTATTTTTGGAAATAAAAAGATCTTCATAGTTTGGTTTGAACTAGATTCAGAACCTGTACAATTACCAAAACGAAAATACGCAATAATTTTCAAATTCAGAAGGAAATAATATCATTAACATTAGCAAAGAAAATCTTGCTAAAGTTAAGGAACATTGATAGTAGAAAACGATCCTGCACTGAAGAACAAACATAACTTTATTTTCGTGATTTTCGCAGAGTCCGCCAAGAATAAGCAAGATAACTCTGTTGATAAAAGAAATATTAGTTCAATAGAAGTCATTGAAGAAAAATGATTATACTGTGTTGACAGTAAAATGATCAACTAATTACTTAGCTCATAAAATCCGAGCAATATGTGAATAATAAGATCCTGGATAAAGACCTGAAAGAAGATATAGTTGATCATTAAAGAGAATTTTTCTTAGTGAAAACATATAGCAAAATATATCCATGAAACCATGATGAATGGGTTGTGATTTAATGAATAAACCCTTAAGGTATTGGGTAAGAGCATAAAAGAAAACAACTTCTGACCCGTAACAAATACAGCAGTTGATAAAGATGGGAAACACAATCTTTTGCTGAGAAAGATATTATTTTGATATAAGCGGACTGCTGGCCGAGCAAGTGAATAAATATCACAAAGAAAGTAATCGAGAAGAGCTTTTTTGATGATAACTCTAAATGAAAACTTAAAATTAATAGTCATCCATTGAGAATATTGATCAACAACTATTTAAAGAATATTGGCTCATAAGAACTGAGCAAGATGCAGCAACAAGATCTTGGAGATCCTGGATAATGATCTAAATGTAGATATATTAGATCATTATAATGATTTTTCTCAAATGAATAAAATCTGGTTATGATTTAGATTGGTGTAACTGAAGAGATCCACGCAAGTTTAGCATCCAAAACTATGAAAGGAGAGAATATATTCTCATAAAAATAGAAAATATGGAAAATATTTTCAAATAAATGGATTACCAGAATTTGACAAGATTTCCGAAAATGGAGATATTTTCGGAACAAAATGACTTGTATACGTAGTTCAAGGAACTAAATAAACTTCCGTGATATCCGAAATGAATATATATACCAGTTTGAATCAAAATCAGTTTGACAACTGGATTACTGATATTGAGGAATCACTGGCTTTGACTAAGGAAATTCGATACATAATCGATTTCTGAAAATATGGAAAATATCCATTTTTGAAATTGACTGGAATCTGCTTGGCAGAAAAAATTTATTTCATAATCTTGATGAGTCTGTAAAATCAACTGTGAAGTTTGGTAATAGTTCTACGATTCCTGTTATGGGAAAAGAAAGAATAGGAATTATTCTTAAGAATTATTAAAAGGCATATATAATGTATGTATTCTATGTACCTGTCTTACATCAGAATTTGCTGAGCATGGGGCAATTATCATAGAGAGGATACTCTAAAAAAATTTACAATGGTATATGTTTCATTAGAGATAGAAGAAGAAGACTCATAGAAAAAGTTCAGATGACAAAAAACAGATTATTTCCTTTGAATATTCAGTATCAGAAGGAAAGTTGTTTCAGTACTTATGTGCATAATGATAGTTGGTTATGGCACAAGAGAATGGGTAATGTACACTTTAATAGTTTACAAGCTTTATCTAAGAAGGAGATGGTGTCAGGTCTATCAATTATAGAGCTTCCAGAGTCAAGGTGTGAGAATTTTATCTTTGGCAAGCAACACAAAGATCCATTCCCAGTAAACAAAGCTAGAAGAGCAGAACAACATTTGGAGATAATACATAGTTACTTGTGTGGTCCTAATGAAGTTACATCACATGGAGGTAATAACTATTTCATAACTTTCATTGATGATTTTAGTAGAAAAGCTTGGGTGCATTTGCTCAGACAAAAAAGTGATGCTTTTCATGCTTTTAGAAGTTTTAAAACATATGATGAGAAACAAATTGGTAAGATTATTAAGATATTGAGGACTGATAGAGGAACAAAATATACCGTTGTTGATAGTTTCATGGAAGAACATGGTATTCTACATCAGTTAACTGCTAGATATACACCTCAACAGAATGGTGTTGCTGAAAGAAAGAACATAACTATAATGGAGATGGCTAGAACTATAAGAAGAACAAAATATTTACCAAAGAATTTCTGGAGTTATGCAATTGATACAACAATATATTTTCTTAACAGATGTCCTACAAATAGCTTGAATAATAAGACACCAGAAGAAGCTTGGAGAGGGATAAGACCAAGTGTAAGACATTTGAGGATTTTTGGGTGCATTGCATATGCACATGTACGTACCTAAAGAACTTAGGAATAAATTAGATGATAAGAGTGAGAAGTGTATTTTTGTTGGTTATAGCTCAGTAAGCAAAGGATACAAACTTTATAACCAGAAACAGGGAAAATAATCATTAGCAGAGATGTGATTTTTGATGAAGATTCAGAATGGGATTGGAATGTTACAACAACAAAAGAAACTGTCAGAACAGTAACAATTACAGTTGAAGAAGAAATAAGAACTTAGAATGATGTTGTTTAACATCAAGAAGAAGTTAGAGTTGATGCTGCACCACAACAAGAAGAAAATACAAGACCAAGAAGAAATATTGTTGCACCAGCAAGAATGAATGACTATGTGTTAACAAGAGATGATGATGATACTGATGATGAAGTGATTAACTTTGCCTTGTTTGGAGATTGTGATCCTGTAGCTTATGAAGAAGCTTCCAAAGAACAAGGGTGGATACAAGCTATGGATGCAGAGTTGAAGTCTATAGAGAAGAATAATACTTGGGAGCTTACTGAACTTCCACAAGGAAAGAAAGGAATATGTGTTAAGTGGGTTTACAAGATTAAATATAAATCAGATGGAGAAGTGGATAGATTGAAGGAAAGATTAGTTGCTAAGGGATATAGATAAAAACAAGGAATAAATTACTCAGAAGTGTATGCACCAGTTGCAAGATTGGATACAATACGTATGATTATTGCTTTAGCTGCTCAGAAGCATTGAAAGATTTTTCAGATGGATGTGAAGAGTGCATTTTTGAATGGTGTACTAGAAGAAGAAGTTTATGTTGAACAACCAGCGAGTTATGTTATGGAGGGGAAGGAGAATCAAGTATACAAGCTAAACAAAACTTTGTATGGTTTAAAACAAGAACCAAGTGCTTGGTATACAAGAATAGATTCATACTTCATTGAGAAAGGTTTTACAAGATGCCCATATGAACATACACTGCATTTGAAAGATGATTCTCTTGGAAATCATATTATGGTTTGTTTGTTTGTGGATGGTCTTATATTCACAGGAAATAGCTCAGAGATGATCAATGAATTCAGGGAGGATATGGTGAAGGAGTTTGAGATGACAAATTTGGGATTAATGTCATATTTTCTTGGTATTTAAGTTCAACAAACAGAAAGAGGTATCTTTATTAATCAACAGAGATATGCAGATGGAATAATGAAAAGGTTCAAGATGGATAATTGCAATCCTATTTTAACACCAGTATAGGAGAGGTTGAAGTTGACAAAAGATGGATCAGGAGAGCTTGTGAATCCTACTGACTTTAAATGTCTGGTTGGATGTCTCAGATACTTAACTGCTACAAGACCAGATATTATGTATGCAGTTGGATTGGTTAGTAGGTTTATGGAATCAACAAGACAGTCACACTTACAAGCTGAAAAACGTATTTTGAAGTATGTCAAAGGTACAACAAGTATGAGAATTCTTTACACAGTTTCAAAAGAACCAAAGTTAGTTGGTTATACAGATAGTGATTGGGTTGGAGATATAAAAGGAAGAAAGAGTACTTCAGGTTATGCATTCCATTTAGGAACAGGATTTTTCTCTTGGTCATCAAAGAAGCAACAGGTTGTTGCATTGTCTACAACAGAAGCTGAATATATTATTGCTTGCAATTGTGCCACACACTAGTACAAAAATGAGTTTTCGTCACGGTAATTTACCGTGACCAAAGGTCTATGGTCATGGTATTTCACTTTCTGGGAAACCGTGTCCAAAGGCTGTGAGGCCAAAAGTATTCCATTTGGTCACGGTATTTCACCGTAACCACTTTATATCTTTAGTCACGTAACTTTATTTGACCCGTGACAAGTTTGTGTTTTAGACACGGAATATTTAGATTCACCCTGTCCAAACTTTCTCAATGGTCTCGGGAGTACATTTAGCTCCGTGACCAATGCGCGTCCAAACCAAGCATCTCCATGTAGGGATATTAAGCTGTTGTGCACAGTTTTTGAGATTAATATTGTTCCCAGAAAAATCTTCAAAGAAGTAACTAATAACATTATCCTTAAGTTGAAGTTCCATAAACGATATAGATTACTGTTAACAAAGACTGAACAAGAAAGAAATGATGAAATCCTATTTACAATACTGAGTACTTGTAATGACTATTATCGAACAGAAATCTAATCACGGAAGTGCTGATCATTGTGCGCACATTCACTCCCAACAGAATGCCTGGCACTTCCATGTCGGTCTTACTGAGAGAATTCACTGAAGTGATCACAGCTCCATAGGTGTAGTTTCTTTATCCAAAGATAAACTCATTGAGATCATAGTAATAGATCAATGAAATACCTTTACGCGGATATACTTAGTGCGTTTAAGTCTCTTAGTGCATTTAAGTCTATGACATCGCATGTGTGGCAGCTTGGTGTGCCTGGAATTGAATCGCATATTGCCTCTCTGCATACATTTTTCCAGAAGTTCCTGAAATGTAGCCAAATTGGTCACTGTTTTTAAAATTTTTAGATCAAACACTACAGCTGAAGTTATTGGCCTGATATATCCACGACAAAATGAAGGAAACAATTTGTTTGAATGATAATCGGTTGGGTATTTCTCCACATCTTGATAAGTTTCTAGTAGTATAAAATTGTTATGTTGTCGATGTTTTAGGAAGATTCTAGAGTATTCTAGAATCGTCTAGGTGTTTCCTTAATTTAGTATAGCTAGAGGTTTCCTAATTTAGTTAAACTCAAGGTTTTCCTTTTGTAGCTATGTTTAGGTTTCCTGGTATAACTCATATACTTGGAAGACAAGTTTGTAACATATATAAATAGATTCTAGAATATTCTAAAAAGTGGTGCGGTGAGCGTGGAGAGGATCATAGTTAGGATTAATGCCTTAGGATTAACCTCACAAGACACTAATAGTTCTTTGGATCAACGTAGAACTAAAGAAAACAGAAATAAGATGCACTAAATGAAACAAAGAAAGACACAAGATTTAATGCGGTTCGGCAATATGCCTACGTCCACAAACGACTACGATCAACTCTTATTATAGAACGAATTACAGAGAATAAACCACAACTATGACCAGCAAGATGCTTTTTACAAACCCTAAACAATTCTCTATGAACCAAACGTTCTAAACCCTAAAATTCTCTAGTTATGAGAACTCTTCTCTGAATTTTGTTGTGTGTTTTCCCTTAAAACTTGTACACCTATTTATATAGGTTACAAACTTGTCTTACAAGTATATGAGTTATACTAGGAAACCTAAACATAGCTACAAAAGGAAACCTTGAGTTTAACTAAATTAGGAAACCTCTAGCTATACTAAATTAAGGAAACACCTAGACGATTCTAGAATACTCTAGAATATTCCCAAAACATCGACAACATAAAAATTATCCACCTTGTCGATGTTTCCACCAAACTGATCTTGATCTTCTCAAGTTAACCGTAGACTCAAATGGCCCTAGGGCCTCAACAACGAGCAGTATTGATCAAGCTGAGATACCTCTCAAACTTGACATTCGGAACGACTTTCGTCAACATGTCTGCTGGATTATCTTCAGTATCAACCTTCAATAGTTGTACTAATCCTAAGGCATTAATCCTAATAACTTCTCCTACCTTATGATAACGAACATCAATATGCTTGTGAGGTTAATCCTAAGGCATTAGAAGTGAAGATGTCTAGTTCTACATCAAGTGGAAGTTTTTCGAAGGTGCATGGATTTGATATTATCAAATTCAACGGAAAGAATAATTTTACATCATGGCAAACTGATGTTAAAGATATTCTTGTTAGTATGAAACAAATCAAAGCGATCAAGGACAAACCAGCAACGTTACCAAAGGAATGGAGCGATGAGAAGTGGGATGACCTTGTTTTGGAGGCGTGTTCAACAATTTGGTTATGTTTGTCAAGAGAGATCACTCATAATTTTTCAAGTGAAACCTCTGCAAAGGTGTTGTGGGATAAGTTAGAGAAGCTCTACTTGCAAAAGGATTTGACTACGGATCTTTACTTGAAGCGCAGGCTTCATGCCTTTCGGATGGCTTCAGGTAAGCCTATGGTTGATCATATTAACGAGTTTAATAAGATCTGTTTTGATTTATCTAACATCAGTGTGACTATTTCTGATACGAACAAATCTATGACATTATTATGTTCTTTGCCTCCATCGTATGATGCTTTCGTTGACTACTTGCTGAGTGTGAAAAACGAAGGAGACAATAAGTTGGTTTTCGATGATGTGGTTGCTGCTTTACAAGCTAAGGCATTAAGGAAACAAGAGTTAAGCGATGAAGCACAAGACGAGGGTTTGTTTGTTGATAGAGGAAAGAATAGTAATAATAAGCAGAAGTCGAAGAATCGTTTCAAGAAGAACGATATTGAGTGTTATTATTGTCGTAAAACTGGTCATATTTGGGATGATTGTCTCAAGCTTAAGGAAAGAGATGAGAAACGTGAGAAATCAGATTCGAAGAATGTTGTTGCCTCGGTTGCAGAAGGAAGTGAAGTTTTAGAAGACCCAATATGTGGTTTTGATGAGGATGTGTTAACCGTTACATCAAAGAGTTATCTCAATGATGGTTGGATGCTTGATTCCGGTGCTTCGTATCATATGTGTCCTTCAAAGGATTGTTTCACTACTTATAGAGAGGTGAATGGTGGTACTGTTATGATGGGAAATTCTAATGCCTGCAAAACAGTTGGAGTTGGTATAGTACAGGTTCGTTCGCATGGTGTTATCACAACACTTTCAGAGGTTAGGCATGTTCCAGATTTGAGGAAGAGTTTGATTTCGTTAGGAGTACTTGAATCACTTGGATACAAGTATGTTGCTGAATATGGATTCTTGAAGGTATACTACGACGGTAGTTTGAAGATGACCGGTGAAAGACATGGTAATTTATATTTCTTACAAGGAGATATATTTTGTCGTGGAGCTATGGTTTCTCAATCAATTGATGAGAAACAGGTGGAGTCAACACGTTCATGGAATATGCGTCTTGGGCATATGAGTGAGAAAAGTATGTCCGTGTTGAGTAGTAAAGGCTTGCTTGGAGGTGAAAAGACTTGCAAGCTTGATTTCTGTGAGCATTGTATCTTCGGGAAACAATGTAGGAGTAGTTTTGGTACCGATGTACATCAAACGCAGGGTATGTTAGATTGCATCTATTCGAATGTTTGGGGTCCCTCTCGTACAGTTTCTAAGGGAGGTGCTAGGTGGTTTGTGACATTTATCGATGACTTTTCGAGGAGAGTTTGGCTTTACACCATTAAGCATAAGAATGAAGTCACCGAGGTGTTTAGAAGTGGAAGACCATGGTAGAGAAACAACTTGGTTGTGTGGTTAAGAAGATACGTACCGATAATGGCGGTGAATACATCGATGACCCATTGAAGGAGTTTTGTGAGGAAAAAGTTATCGTTAGGCACTTCACAGTTAAGGGTACAACACATCAAAATGGAGTAGCGGAGAGAATGAATGGAATGTTACTTGAGAGAGCAGGGTGCATGTTGTCAAACACAAGTTTAGACAAGATTTGATGGGCTGAAGCGGTTAATGCGACATGCTATTTTGGTGAATGATCACTATCAACAGCTATTAAGTGTAAGTCACCTATGGAGGTATGGACCGGTAATCCCGTCAATTATTCTAATTTGAAGGTGTTTGGTTCTCCAGCCTATTTTCATGTGAAATAAGATAAGTTTGGTGGTAGGGATAAGAAAACAATTTTCTTAGGTTATCCATTAGGTGTTAAGGGGTATCGGCTATGGTGCCCAGAACTGACTAAGTTTATTATCAGTCGTGATGTGACCTTTAATGAGAAAACGATGCTTGATTCAAAGAAGTTCACAGATTGGGATTCTCAAATTTAAAGTGAGAGTAATAGCGGTGTTGAAGATGATTCGATGCAGGTGGAGCTAAAGGGTTCCTAGTTCATCTACTATAGAAGAAGAAAAAGAAACTCTTGTAGAAGATGAAGTTGAGTTTGAGGTTCCTAGTGAGGAATCTACACAATAACAAGTTGAGAATATTCTGTCCTTGACGTCTCAACGTGAGAGACGTGCACCAGTCCATTATGGTTTTGATGAGTTTGCATCTTATGCATTCTCTGTTTTTGAGGATGAGCCGTTTACCTTTGAGGAGGCAATGAGTAATACTCATGCCGTTGAGTGGAAAACAGCCATGGATGAGGAGATGAAGTCTCTTCACAAGAATCGCACTTGGGAGCTTGTTAAGTTTCCTAAGGGTCGAAAGAAGATTGGGTGCAAGTGGGTCTATATGGTAAAGGATGGAATTCCAGATTCTAAGGGTGTCGTTAGTGGTGTACGATACAAAGCAAGGTTAGTAGCTAAGGGATATGCACAAAGGGAAGGTGTGGATTATAATGAAGTTTTCTCTCTGGTTGTTAAACACACTTCTATCCGAGTCCTTTTAGCATTTTTGGTGCAGTTTGACTTAGAGCTCGAGCAATTAGATGTCAAAACAGCATTCTTGCATGGAAATTTGGAGGAAGACATTTATATGTCACAACCCATTGGTTATGAAGTTGCTGGTAAGGAAGAATATGTGTGTCGACTTGAGAAATCATTGTATGGTTTGAAGCAATCGCCAAGACAATGGTACAAGAGGTTTGATACATTTATGTTGCAGCAAAAGTATACTCGTAGTAAATACGATTAGTGCGTGTACTTTAAGAAGTTTCCAGATGGAAGTTTTGTTTATCTTTTACTCTATGTGGATGACATGCTCATAGCTGCAAAGAGCAAGTCAGAAATTGATGTTTTAAAGAAACAATTGAGTTTAGAGTTTGAGATGAAGGATTTGGGTCCAGCTAAGAAGATTTTGGGTATGGAGATTACTCGAGACATATCTAAGGGAAATTTATGTCTTACTCAGAAATCCTATCTTGAGAAGGTTCTTCGTCGCTTTGTAATGCATAATTCCAAAGCTATTAGTGTTCCAATTACGGCTACAGTTAAGTTATCAAAACAGTTGTGTCCTACTACAACTGAGGAGAAAGATTTTATGTCAAAGGTTCCCTATGCTAATGCGGTAGGTTCTTTGATGTATGTTATAGTTTGTACTCTTCCGGATATTTCACAGGCAGTTGGTTTAGTTAGTCGTTATATGGCTAATCCTGGAAGAGCACATTGGTATGTGGTGAAGGGAATTTTGAGATATCTTCAAGGGACCTTGGATATTGGTTTAGTGTTTGAGAAGGAGCAGAATTTGAAGGTCTGTGGATTTGTTGATTCTGATTATGCGGGTGATAGGGATAAGTGTCGTTCTACTTCAGGGTATTGTTTTACATTGAGTGGAGGACCTATCAGTTGGAGGTCTATGTTACAACCAATCGTAGCATTGTCTACTACGGAGGCAGAGTATATTGTTGTGACGGAGGCTGTTAAGGAAGCATTACGGCTTCGTGGTTTAGTTAAAGACTTGAGGATTGTACAACGGAGTGTTGTTGTAAACTGTGATAGTTAGAGTGCTATTCATTTATCTAAGAACCAAGTTTATCATTCACGCACCAACCATATTGATGTTCGTTATCATAAGGTACGAGAAGTTGTTGATAACGAATTAGTACAACTATTGAAGGTTGATACTGAAGATAATCCAGCAGACATGTTGAAGAAAGTCGTTCCGAAGGTCAGGTTTGAGAGGTGTCTCAGCTTGATCAATACTGCTCGTTGTTGAGGCCCTAGGGGCATTTGAGGCTACGACTAACTTGAGAAGATCAAGCTCAGTTTGGTGGAAACATCGGCAAGGTGGAGAATTGTTATGTTGTCGATGTTTTAGGAAGATTCTAGAGTATTCTTGAATCGTCCAGGTGTTTCCTTAATTGAGTATAGCTACAGGTTTCCTAATTTAGTTAAACTCAAGGTTTCCTTTTGTACCTATGTTTAGGTTTCCTGGTATAACTCATATACTTGGAAGACAAGTTTGTAACCTATATAAATAGGTGTACAAGTCTTAAGGGAAAACACACAACACAATTCAGAGAAGAGTTCTCATAACTAGAGAATTTTAGGGTTTAGAACGTTTGGTTCATAGAGAATTGTTTAGGATTTGTGAACAACATCCTTCTAGTCATAGTTGTGGTTTGTTCTCTGCAATTCGTTCTATAATAAGAGTTGATCGTAACCGTTTGTGTACGTAGGCATATTGTCGAACCACGTTAAATCTTGTGTCTTTCTTTGATTCGTTTAGTGCATCTTATTTCTGTTTTCTTTAGTTCTACGTTGATCCAAAGAACTATTAGTGTCTTGTGAGGTTAATTCTAATGCATTAATCCTAACAAAAATAAACTGACCTTAGACGGTGGTTAATATTAACCGAAGAAGCATCAAATTTTAAGCACAATATTTTCCAAGACACTTAAAACAGTACTAAACATCTCGTTAACTGAAAGATATTTGTTGCTTTTCTTTACCTCGCACAAAGTAATTTTGGTCAACTTGTTTTCCGAAGGATTTTAAGAATTTAATCGCACAGCCATACATATATATATATCCAAAATTGAAAATGTACAGGTAAAATAAAAGAAAAAAGGACTTACCAGGGGTTGGTATACCCCCAGCTAGCTTACTAGCACATGATCTTCATTTCCCTTGATTCTTAATGCTTATGTACCTTGCAGAAAGTAAAGGTCAACATCACATGTCCATGACGTGTGGTGGGCCCGGAGATGCGTATAAAATTAAGCGTAATAAAAACAAGCCTACAGTAATACCGCAAGTGCACGGTCGTCAGATGTAGCTCGTGCAAGTACGGGTCGATCCACAGAGACTGGGGGTGTTTTGTAGTGTTTAGCTATTTTGGGTTCTAGTAGCTATTGGGCTTCTAATTGTGCTTTGGGCTTAGTGGGTTTTGTAACAATGAAATGGTTTTGGGCTCAGTGGGCTTTTGGATTGACTGTGAATTTATGGGCTTTTGGTCTTTTGAATTGCACTGGGCCTTGGGATCAAACCTGGGCTTTTAGCCTTTGGTTTCAATGAACTGAACTTGGGCTCAGTGTTGAAGTGAGCTTTGGGCTCAGTTGGCTTGTATGAGGATCTGGGCTTGACAGTGACAGGCCTTAGCTTGGAAAGTGAACTGTGAGCTGGGCTTGATGGAGCTATCAGTTTGGTTTTTGAATGAGTCCACAGTGAACTGGACTGGGCTCTTAATGATCAATGCACTTAGGCCACAGTGAGCTTCAATGGACAAATGGGGAGCAAAACAGAGAAACTAGAAGAGCAAAAGATAGCAAAAGAAAGAGAATAAAAGAGAACACAGACAGAGATGAGGAACAGGGAAGAATAGGGAACAATAACTAAGAGATTAACAATGGCAGTGCAACAAACTAACAATGATCATGGGAAAGAAGCAAACATCAGTGGCAAAAGGATGCAAATTTACAATGGCAAAAGCAAACAGCACAAAGTATTATGAGAAGGTGACAGAACAATGAAACTAAACAAAGAACAATGGAACCAAGGCCTAAGCCAAGGGCAGTGGAGATGGTGAAGGTGAGCAAGAACAAAAAAATGAAAGGTGAAATGGTGAAGGTGAGCCTAGGCATACTACTAGAGTGGGAAGAGAACCAGCTTGCTCACAGTCACTAGTGAGCACTAGTTTCTCCCCACTGCTCAATCAATCCAATGCCTCAAAGCTAAACTTCTACCACTAACAGTGAACAAAACATGAATTTAAACACAATAACATAACATGGGAAGCACATAACAGTGAAGGTGAAATGGTGAAGGTGAGCCTAGGCATACTACTAGAGTGGGAAGAGAACTAGTTTGCTCACAGTCACTAGTGAGCACTAGTTTCTCCCCACTGCTCAATCAATACAGTGCCTCAAAGCTTCTAGCCTAACATTCCATCACTTCTTGACAGTGAATTGAAACAACAGTTGAGGAACTAAACCTTTAAACACTAAACATAACATTGAACTAACATTAAACACAAAACTAAATTGAAATTAGAAACAAACAGAAATTATAAGAACATAAATTAAATGAACATGGAATTAAACATGAAATAAAACAGAAATTGAAAATTAACTAAAATTGATTTGAAACTGAAATTGAACATTAACAGAACTTCACAGTCCTGGACACTGGCTAGTCCAGCATAAAGTTTTACAACAACACCCACAAGGCTATTTATACCCACAGACACAATTAGGGTTCTACCAAAAAAAATTCCCAAATTAACAGTAGACTAGGGTTTGATTTTTTTACCTAATTTGATGTAGCAACATCAAATTAAACTCGACCCATTCTTCCTCTGACTCTCCTGGTGCCTTTCCCATACCTTGATTTCTTTTCTAGCTTCACCTAATTCTCTACCATGTCTATCAATGCTTTTTCTCTATTTTCAAAACCCTAGACTAGGGGAAAACAGTGAAAAGAAGTGAGAGGCATGTTAGAGTGATAGGGGTTTCGGTGGTTGAGCAGGTGGGGAGTTGGTGGTAGCGGACATGGAGGTACGGCGGTGGTGGCAGTGGAGTTGGTTCTGCAAACAGGGTATGGTGGTGAAGGAGAGCTCGATGGAAGAAAGAAGAAGGGGTAGTTTGTTTGGGTTATATGTTTCTGGTACTATGGTGTTAAGCGGGCGTATCGAGTTTGATGATCTGCGACGCTGAGCCGTGGGGTGTGGAGATGAAGATTGATCTAACGGATAAAAGTGAAGATGCTGGCAGCGACCGTTGGATGCAGATATACAACGAAATTAACGGCGCCAGATGGAGTTAGGTGTTGTAGTGTTAAGCGGAAGTATCTGGGTTTGATGCGCAGGCAAAGAAGCGATCGTTGGATTCAACTACAATCTAATCTGAAGGCTTGGAATTTAGGCACTATGGTGTTTTGCAGGAGCTTCAGATTTTGATGCGCGATGAAGGAGCGACCATCGGATGATGAGATGGATCCAATCCGACGGCTGAAGATGGATGCGGTTTTGGTTATAGAAAATGGGTTTGGGTAAGGGTTTTGGGCCTTGGGTATGCCAAGCCCATATCTTCTTTAAGAACAATTCTTCCTTCTTGAGCCCATTCCTAGCTTTTTGGACGTGCGCTCCATTCTTTGCGGCTTCCTTGCGTAATTTCTTCCGGCTTTTCACCACTCTTCAGCTCTTTTCCGCTCCGCAAGTCATCCAGACTTTATTTATTACCTAAAAATGCAAAATTAAGTAAGAAAAATATTTATTCTTGAAAACAATGAAAATACAGAATATGGGATAAAATGTAGAATTACTGCACAAAAGATGAGTTAAATGCCAACAAAAAGGGATAAATATATACATTATTTGGCACTCATCAAATACCCCCAAACCTGAATTTTACTTGTCCTCAAGTAAAACAAAACTAAGGAAATCCTACCTATACCACTGTCGCTGGTCTCTCGAATGCATTTAGAGTATGCACTAAGCCTTTTAAACCACTAAGTGTCCCTAGTGGACGAGTTAAGTCTCGTGAAGGTTTGTTTAGAACGTACCTACAAAGTTCTAGGTCAAAATATAAGCTCAGATTCCATCAAATGTGACATGTGCAAGTCAGTTTAAGCTCACAGCAAAATGGAGATGTCAATCTAGCTATCAAAGGCACAATCCTAGCACTGATAACAAAAAAAGACATGTGATAAGAGTGTAAAGTGTATCTACACATGTGTAAAGAAAGATCTGAAGTTATGACTACTAATCACCAAGAGATAGTTTCTCAGGCTAAGAACCAAGGTCGAAATCTAGCTAGCTGTCCGGACTTTACGAGAATTGTGAATGAGTTGGAGGTATTTCACAATTACTCGCGTTGTACATCAATGGCATACACCCTCCTTGCTTATTACAATGAAACAACAAAATGACTCTTTACATGACTCTTATTTACATTGACTACTCTCTTTTTATTTTTGGAACAAGAGATGATGGAATTGATAAATACTTGATTTTTTTTTTTTTTTTTTTTTTTTTTTTTTTTTTTTTTTTTTTTTTTTTTTTTTTTTTTTTTTTTTTTTTTTTTTTTTTTTTTTTTTTTTTTTTTTTTTTTTTTTTTTTTTTTTTTTTTTTTTTTTGAGGAAACACTTTTGATACATATACAAAAGGAAACAAAAGATTACATGACACTTTGCAAGAGGTAGCCCTTTTTGATGCACCCAGTTAAATTCGATGGTTGTCTTTCTTAATGTAACCTCCACCTTCTATCCCAACCAACCAAAGAACAAGCTAGTCAAGTTTCGTTCAGTATTCTAGAGTGATTGGCAATCGTAACTTCCTATCAAACACCTTGAAGATCGAGGCCATACATGTATTGGTAGATCGTGCGCGTGCAAATTTCTTATCACTATGTGAATTGTGCTAGAATCAGGGTGCCTAAATATCTAGACTAAGACTCCTAATAATTACATATTTGCACAAGAGTCAACATTTCAAGGTAAATGAGCTCCATTTTTTATGATTTTTCATTTTTTAATTTTTTTGGAATTTTTCAATTTTTTCAAAAAGATGGAGTTTTGTTTTCAATTATGGCATATTATCGTGGTATCTACTCTATACCCCCAAACCTAAACTAAACATTGTCCTCAATGTTTCAAAATATGGAAAGAATTAAAATGCAACATATGGAAAGGGACATGCTGAGTAGAGTAAAAGGAGAGAGAATACCCGATTTCGGCGAAAGCAGAATTAAAACTCCGTTATCCAAGGCAAAACTCCAACATATTCGGAGTCACAATGGATGAGCACAAAATATATACAAAAGGAAATTTAACTAACACATTATCTACAAGAAAATTTGGTTTTTAATGGGATTGGACTTTTTGGGAAAAATTTGGTTTTGTCGGGAGACATTTGGTAACTTATTTTTTTTTTTTTTTTTTTAAAAAAAAAGAAAATAAAATTTGGTTTTTGAATGGGAGCAAGCCCACTATTGGTTTTGTGTTTGCTTTGGCTCAGCTGGTTTGAAAACGTTTGGTGAAACTGAGTCCAAAATCTCGGCCTAGAATTTGGGTACTCGGCCCACTAACGAGTTAACCTAGCGTGATCGGTTACAAGCTCAGCTGGGTTTAAAAACCCAGAATACAAAATACAAGTCCAAATTAAACAAGCTCACAAAAATTAAATACAAGCCCACAAATTAAACAAACAAGCCCACAAAAATTAATTACAAACCCAACAAAAAATAAAAAGCCCAAAAATTGGCTTTAATATTACAAGCCCACAATTAAAAATTGGAAGCCCACAATCCGGGTTCTCTTAAATGGGTTACCTTTTAAGCACAGCCCAGCTGCTCTGATATTGTTGCAAAAACCCAGTTGGGCTTTGGTTCTTTTCCTTGGTGGCGTCCCAGCAGAGGAAAAACTGGTTCAGAACAACAGGTCCAACAGCAAATGAAGTGAAGCAGATGCAGATGCAAATGCAAATGCTATGCAGTGAAATGCAAAAATAGCTAATAAAACTACAATAAAAACACAACACCAATCCCCGGCAGCGGCGCCAAAAACTTGGTGGACCCGGGAAAGCGTATAAAATTGAAGCGAAATGAAACGGGCCTACAGTAATACCGCAAGTGCACGGTCGTCAGTTGTAGCTCGTGCAAGTACGGGTCGATCCACAGAGACTGGGGGTGTTTGGAGTTTCTAGCTATTTGGGCTCTAAATTGCTATTGGGCTTCTAATTGTGCTTTGGGCTTAGTGGGTTTTTGTAACAATGAAATGGTTTTGGGCTCAGTGGGCTTTTGGATTGACTGTGAATTTATGGGCTTTTGGTCTTTTGAATTGCACTGGGCCTTGGGATCAAACCTGGGCTTTTAGCCTTTGGTTTCAATGAACTGAACTTGGGCTCAGTGTTGAAGTGAGCTTTGGGCTCAGTTGGCTTGTATGAGGATCTGGGCTTGACAGTGACAGGCCTTAGCTTGGAAAGTGAACTGTGAGCTGGGCTTGATGGAGCTATCAGTTTGGTTTTTGAATGAGTCCACAGTGAACTGGACTGGGCTCTTAATGATCAATGCACTTAGGCCACAGTGAGCTTCAATGGACAAATGGGGAGCAAAACAGAGAAACTAGAAGAGCAAAAGATAGCAAAAGAAAGAGAATAAAAGAGAACACAGACAGAGATGAGGAACAGGGAAGAATAGGGAACAATAACTAAGAGATTAACAATGGCAGTGCAACAAACTAACAATGATCATGGGAAAGAAGCAAACATCAGTGGCAAAAGGATGCAAATTTACAATGGCAAAAGCAAACAGCACAAAGTATTATGAGAAGGTGACAGAACAATGAAACTAAACAAAGAA